>NW_006789313.1:1589410-1645503 GCF_000442215.2 Lipotes vexillifer
CTCTTTCCCACTTTTGCAGAGATTATGCTGATGAATTTTCCAATTTTAAATTGTTTTCAGCCCTCAAAAGTCTATATAGGGTTAAATAACATTTTTGTTGGCAGGACTGAGTTATGGTAGCCTCTATGGGTATACACTTAGTTTAAAGCCAAAACTGAGTGTCCTTGGGCAATCAAAGAGGTCCACATTGCATCTTGGTAGGAAAGGAGACACAGACAGACCCTCCTAATATAAGACCAATAGCCAGCAGATGATGTATTCATGGCTAGAAACCAGATACCTAAGCTGGACCCAAAAGCAGGAAGGTAAGAGACAGGCACAGTCATGGTTTCCAGGGAGTCAAGAAACCAAGCCAAAGGAAAAACAAAGGGACACTGAAAAGAAGAAAACTCACATGCATACGCACACACATGCACACAATCACACACAAGTTGATAGGATGGGTCTTTCCAGTTTTGCCTTTTTTGCTACAACAGGCAGCTTCAGAGAGCAATATCTATAGGTGAGGTAAAATGATGCCACAAATACTGTACTGAAACTTTTAAACAGGCATTTGGGAAATCTGCTGTTTGTATTCATAAGCTGTTTGCCAGCAGATGGAAAAATATTACTTTTGTAGGAACAAGAGTTCACCACCTAATTTACAGCACTCTCAAAAATATTGCTCCTCTATTTCTTGTGGCTGAGGGGACACATCAGAAATTATGTACAGCAACAAGAGTATTTCTTGTACCTGAACATGTTAATTTGGAGCTCATCTATGCTGTACCAATAGCCAGGCACACCATTTTGAAGTGTTTGACCTTATATTTTCACTTGTAGAATGCCAGAAATGTGATCTACTCTAACATGATAAACTATATTCCAAAATAGTGGTTAATGCATGATTTGAGTGTGGCAATAATCTAGTAGAATGGCTACAATATAATAATGGTGGTGGTATCATTTACTGAAACTTGAATTTGTCTTTCTAGCTGGGTTCTTGACATTTAGTATGATTTCAGTTCTTTGGGGAGGTATGTCTAATTTTCCCAAAAAGAAGGAATCTGTCTCTAGACACTCCAGGTTGGAGTAACCATATACTAAAAGCATCAGTAATTGTGATCTTACTTGTACTTAATATTTTCTTCTTAAGTCTAGAATTCATGTAGCCTTTTATAGCTTGTCGAGTTAAGTACAAATATATGTCTGCTGTCAAAATACTTAATCCAGTTTCCTACTATGGTATATACAAATGTATTTGTCAAGTGTGAAGTGAGGGCCATGGTGTTGAGGGAGAGATGGGCCATATGTTTATGTGTTTGTAAAGGATCTCTATGCAACTGTCATTACTCAAAAACTATAGCCTCCCTGAAGACAGTTACCCCAGCCCTAAGAGAGATGATGTTTGATTTAGTTACAACTGAAAGTTTCTACAGGTAGCTACCCTAATTATTACAGAACTAAGAAGAGCATTTGCAGACCACTTTTTTCACAAACTGTATTCTCAGTGAATGCATTCTCAGTGAAAAATACTAGTTAGTTCATGCCTTGATATAATGCCAGCTCTAAAGAGCATAAATATCTCTCTAATTTCTTGAGATAGTGGTGTGTAGTCTAGAATTTAAAGAACTGTCATGAAAAATCAGCAATTAATGGATCGTGATCTGATGACACATTCTTTTCTTTAACGTTTAGTGTAGTCCTATATTTACCTTAAAAAAGAAATGATTTTAGTAGACGAAATGTGTTTGGTATCCATCTTTATAAAAATTCCAAATTATGTATCAAGTTTTACAGAAGGTGTAGCTTATGTGTTCTCTTTACAACTGTTGCTACAGTAATCACAAGGCAGAATGGGATCTTAAGAACTACCCAAATAGCCCCTTGCCTCTAGCCACGTCTATATTTAAACCAGAAAGATGGCTATTCATGCTGTTCTTTAAAACCTCCGAGGAAGCACATAGTCGTTAGATTATCATGGTAGTTATGCAATATCTGTGAGTAATATATACAACTGCCTTTTTATGGCTACTGCATTAAGAGAATTTCCATTCATTCCATTTTGAATTCTGCTCAAATGTTAGTGTGAATTCACTGTTAAACAGATACATAACCTATGTAACTCAGAGGAGAATAGAATGTCAAAGAATGAAAATTGTTCTACATGAAAATCTTCTTATATTACTTTGGCAGTTTAAACTGTTAAATTGATTAAAATGTTCAGGTGTGATACTCTTTACGCAGTAAAATACTTCTGAAAATGTCTGCAAGGTGAATCATATTGAAAGCTTTCCATTTAAAGTAATAATATAATAAATACTTTACAAAGTAAATAATCTTTTTCATGAATTCAAGCATATTTTCACCTAAACTGACACTCACCTGTATTCAAGTTTATTTCAATATTCAAGTTAACTGTCACACCAAATTGTACAGAGCCCTCTTCTACTGGGCCAATAAGAAGTCAAATTTTCGGCTTGATATCTTTTATTACAAGGTCATTATCTGAGTCAGTTTTTTAATTCAGGCTACTATAATAAAAATACCATAGACTGGGCAGCTTAAACAGCAAGCATTTATTTCTCATGGTTCTGGAGGTTGGGAAGTTCGGGATCAAGACAATTGTAGATCCTGTGTCTGGTGAGAGCCTATTTCCTGATTTATAGATAGCTGCCTTCTCACTGTATCCTCACATGGCCAAAAGAAAGAAGGGAAGCAAGCTCTCTCATGTCTCTTCATATAAGGACACTAATCCTATGATGAAGGCTCCACTCATGACCCAATTACCTTTCGAAGTCCCTATCTCCAAATACCATCACATTGGAGAATAAGGTTTCAACATATGAACTTTGAGAGATATAAACATTTGGTCCCTAGCAGTTGTTTTGAGGTTATTTATTTTTAATGAGGTATAACATCAAATTATACAAAATTCAAAAGGGATAGAAGAGACTATTGTGAAAAGTAAGTTACCCTTTGCTATGGGCCGAATTGTGGTCTCCTCCAAAAATTCATATGTTGAAGCTTTAATCCCCAATACCTCAGAATGTGACTATATGACAGGGCCTTTAAAGAGGTGATTAAGCTAAAATGAGGTCATTTGGGTAGGCCTTAATCCAATCTGATTAGTGTCCTTCTAAGAAGAGGAAATTTGGACACACAAAAAGACACCAGGGTTGTGTACTCACAAAGGAAAGCCCATGTGAATACACAACAAGAAGGTGGCTATCTATAAGCCAAAGAGAGAGGCCTCAGAAAAAATGAAACCTGCCAACACCTTGATCTTGAACTTTTAGCTTCCAGAACTGTGAGAGAATAAATTTTTACTAAGCCACCCTGTCTGTGGTACTTTGTTGTGGCAGCCCTAGCAAACTAATACACTCTTTGACCTCTCTTCTTCAACTTTAGCAGTTTCTTATGTAGCGCTCCAAGGAGATTTTATGCAAGATACATGCATGGATACATAATACTATACACTCTCTCCTGGATCTTTTTTTACTTAGTAATAGATCATGTACAGAACTTCATATCAAAATGCCCACCACAGAAATTATATCAATTTAGACTCATACAAAAACAATGTATGGGAGTGTATATTCCTACACTCTCACCGGCATTGGCATATATAAAAGTTTATATGTGGTTTCCCATTGTAGTTTTTTTTTTTGTGGTACGCGGGCCTCTCACTGCCACGGCCCCTCCCGTTGCGGAGCACAGGATCCGGACGCGCAGGCTCAATGGCCATGGCTCACGGGCCCAGCCACTCCATGGCATGTGGGATCTTCCCGGACCGAGGCACGAACCCGCGTCCCCTGCATCGGCAGGCGGAGTCTCAACCACTGCGCCACCAGGGAAGCCCCCATTGTAGTATTAATAGTATTTCTATTATTATGAATGATATTAAGCTTTTTAAAAATTCTTTTTAAGAGCTATTTGGATTACCTTTTCCATAAACCATTTGTTCAGGTTTTTTCCCATTGTTCTACTGGGTTGCTGATAATTTTATCATTAATTTGATGAATTCCTTACATATTAAGAACATTAGCCTTTACTCTATAATATGTGTTTACAAATTATTTTTTCTCAATTTATTATTTGTCCTTTGTATATGTTTATGATGCTTTTCCCATGTACATTTTAATGCAAATTTTTAAACCTACTTAAGTCTCTAAATTATGTGTCACATTTAAAAAGGGCTTCCTCCCTCTCAGATTTTTTAATCTTTATTTTCTTCTAATAACTTAGTTTGAACTTTTCGTTTGAATCTTTGATCTATCTGAAATGCATTTTATTGAAAGAAAGGAGGTAATTTTTTTAAGACATTTATCACATTGTCCCAACACTTCTCATTGAATAAACCACCTTCTCTCCATTGATATGCAATGTCGCCTTTATTACATATATATATATCTGTTATGTTCTGATACATTCTTGAATATTTGTTCTGTTCCATTAATCTATGTGTAAATTCCTTTCAATGATTAATAATTTTCACTCTTGTAGAATTATAGTATGTTCTGACGTCTTTTAGGGTACAAATTTCCTCATGACTTTTCTACTTATGAATTTCCCTGACTATTCATGCACATTTATTTTTCCAAAATTCTTTTAAATCAGTTTATGTAGTTGCCAAGAATGATTTGGATTCCATTAAATGTGTACATTATTTTATAAATAATTGATACCTATAGTATATTGAGTCTTTCTATACAATACTGACAACTTTTCCAGATACATTATTTTAGAGTTTCCATTAGTATTATGTTGTTTCCTTTATACAGATCTTACACGCTCATTGTTTTATTTATTGCTAAGTATCTTACCATTTTTTTGCCTTTTAAGTGGAATATGGCACATTCAGAAAAAAAAAAGATGGAAATCTAAGTATAAATAAAGAAATCACACGTCAAGACAGAAAAGAGATTACCAATAAATAAAAATTAATCAGACAGTTATCAGACCTCTCATTTGCAACATTTGAAGCTACTAAACTAGAGATTACTGATGGAGAGAAATTAGTCACACATCAAGATGGAATATAATTTTAGACTGCAATAAATCAGAGAGTAATCACTCAATCCATATCAACAATAAATAAATAAGGACTCTAACCAAATAACAAATGAGTCAAAAATCAGACTGTATAATGAGGAGAGGTGAAGAGAAGAAGGAACCAGGGTGAATAATAAACTCCAAAAGATAGATAAATAGGATATATAGATAGATAGATGGTAGATAGATGATAGATAGATACTGTAGGATAACGGGAAAATGTTATATGAGTGTTTTTTTATGTCTTTTGAAGCTAAGAAGACATACAGCAAAGAAAGTTCTAATTATAGTCCAGAACCAAAAACACTAAACAGTCTAACTGAAACTTAGAAGTCTGGGTAGGGGTAAGGACAGGAGGAAATAATGTTCTAAAATTTAGGTTGGGGTAGGGGGATGGAATAATAATAATAAGGTCACACACAATAATAATAAGGTCAATTTTCTAAGAAGATATAAATATCCTAAATGTGTATTAACAACAGAACTTCAAAATGCATGAACCAAATATTGATAGGTGTTAAATAAAAAGAAAAAAGAAAGAAAAGAAAAAAAATAATCAAGTCCATGATTTAGAGTTAGAGGCTTTTTCTTTCAGTAACTGATAGAATAAGTAGGAAGAAAACAGTAACGACTTGACCAATATGATCAGCTAACATAACCTAATAGATATTTATAGAGTATCCCACCCAACAGAAGTATATCACACATTCTTCTCAAGTGCACGTGGAACAGTCACAAAGATATCTTCTGTGCCATAAAAAAAACTTTAATAAATTTGAAAGAATATCAATAGAAACTATACAAAGTATAGTCTCAGATGATAACAGGATTAAACTAAAAATTGAAAGATATCTGAAAATGCTCACATATTTGAAAATTAAACAAAACACATCTAAATAATCTGTGAGACAAAAAGGAAGACTCAAGGAAAATTTTAAATATTTTGAAATAAAGGAAAATGAAAATACAACACGGTAAAATTTGTGGGATGCAGCTAACAGTGCTTCGAGGAAAATTTATAGCATTAAATGCTGGTATTAGAAAAGAACAAAAATCTAAAATAAATAACTTATCTCCCTACTTAAGAAACTAGAGAAAGAGGAGAAAACTAAACCTAAAGCAAGCAAAAGGGGGGAGAAAACATAGAATTGCATACTACTTTATTAAAATGTTTTTGAAAATCAACTAGGATGATAAGGGATGCAGGATGGAATGTACACTGTAACAAATGAATCTAACTGTATTACAAATGTCTATAACATAAACTCACTGAAGGGAGCAAGAGGTGGAAGAAGGAGCTCTCCTCAGTATCTTTGGAAAATGGTCATTTTATTGTACTTGACACTCTAAAGACAAAAACAACAACAACAACAAAAAAAACCCCAAAGCTGCACATAAACATTGTACTTTAATTGGTTTTTTTTTTCTTACAGGGCAATGAGTTAGCAATTCTGAAACTACTTTATATATATTCCAGATTTGAACAAATAATTAAATAAATTGTAGATAATGGGAGAGAATAATCTCTCACTGTAAGAGAAAGAGATTACAAATAAATAAGTGGTGAGGGGTGGCAGATTTAAATGAATCCTTTTGTGCTGGATTAGAATCACAGATGTCAGTATAAATTCATGTTTACTTTAACATACTAATAGATAGATAGATACAGAAATATAGACGTGTGAATGTGTTTTAATATACATGAAATGATTCCTAGCACTGTCTACTAGAGGGTCTAGATGCAGTGACACCTCAGCAGCAATGAGCACACCCATCATTCAGATTTTGTTTCCTAAGCATCATTCTTCATTAAGAGGATCCATTTCTCCAGAGAAATGGCTTATTTCAGAAGTGGAACAGAGGAAATATGAGATGAACTTGAAGCATCTTGTAGCACCAAATAAGTAAGTGCTCAAAAATTTAAAAATAAAAAAGAATGGAAGCATGTCAAAAGGACAGAGGAGCCAGCCTAAAAGAGCCCCCATTGGTCAAAGCTGTTTTTGTTTGAGCATCAAAATTAACAAACATAGTATTGAGTTATAACCAAAAGAATAAAATAAATACCCTTGAGTCAATGCTGATATAAATACATGATTGAATGAATAAATAAATATAGATAAATAAAAATTGACAAATTTTTACAGAAGAAATCTAAATAATACACATAAATATTCCTCCTGCCAGAAGGTGGAACTTAATTTCCCTCCTCTTCAGGGTAGATTGGACTTAGTGACTCATTGATAATGATTTGAGTATAGAAAAAGAAAAAAAATAGTAGCTCTACACTGGAGAAACCTAGCAGACATCACCTTAACCAAGTGCTCAAGGTTAATATCACCATTAGTAAGTCATGTTGATATCATATACTCCCAGATGTGATGAAAAGGGCACTTCACCCCCATGCTATTTTTCCAAAAGAAACATAATTCCAGTCTAATCATAAGAAAACATCAGACAAATCCAAATTGAGGGACACTTTACAAAACACCTGATCAGTACTCCCCAAAACTGTCAATGCCATGGAAAACAAGGAAAGACTTAAGAAACTCCCATGAGGTTTAAATGAAGAGATATGAATGTTAAATGCCCCATCGTAACCTGGGTTGGATGCTAGAATAGAAAAAGGACATAGAAAATTTTGAATGAAGTCTATTAATTATATTGAACCTATGTAAATTTTTAATTTTGACAAATGCACTATGATTATATAAAAGATTAGCATTAGGTTCCCCTAATGCTAACTGGAGGGAGGGTATATAGGAACTCTCTATACCACCTTTGCAAGTTTTCTGTAAAACTAAACTTTTTTCAAAATAAAATTTTTAAAAACTATCTGCCAAACATGACTATAATCTCTGAGTAGAGTTTCATATAATAAAAATGCTAATACAGTATTGAAACACACATACACAGAGGAAGTAGCACAAAAGAAACATTATTTTTTGAAATAGGATGCCCATATTTTTAAGTTACTTTCACATCTATAGAAGTGTCTCACTATAGTTTTTTTTAAATGCATATTTTAGTTATAGTGGTAAGCTCCTTAAAGTCTATATACACTCGTTTTTTCAAAAAAAACTTGCTGTGATTGCATGCAGTGATAAAGATTCCTTTAAGAATGTTTCACAGATGCTTCAAATCATTCATTTCTCATAAACATATGGGGTCTATTCTTCCGTCACTGTGTGTAATTCCTATTGACACTAATGGGAAGTATGCATGCATATCACTATAATTTGCCTCAAACAAACTGAAAATCATCACTGTTGAGATGAGAAAGTAAAAAAACCAAACAAGGAGAAGAACTGACTCCCTAAAACTCAGATTCTAGAATTTCTTGTCACAAGAAATTCCAGTCAAGGAGAATTAATCCATAGTGATTTCAACACAATAAACTACAATAATTCAAAATATAATACTGAAGGAGAGCAGAATTTGCCGTCCCAAAATATGCCTCTTTGGCATAAGGATTATTTTAGGCTGATTATTTTTAAGAAACAGCAGACACTGGAGAAGCTGTGAAAACCAAGTAGAAGTTGTCCTTTGGAAAGAGATATTTACATTTATAAGGGAAATCTCCATTTTTAGGGTGTCTCCATCTCTGTAGTGGAAAGAGAAGGATGACCCTAAATCTCTAGAAACTCTTATCAATGTAGAAGGCAGGGACTTAAGTCGGCTTAACAACCTTACCCTTATTCACTGTGCTTTTCCTAGCAACTTCCCATACTGGCCTCCTCCCCACCAACCCCCAAATCTTTTGTCTTTATCTGGAGTTGATATTTAAAATGATGGCTTGGCCCATTTCCAGAGGCTACTCAGTTTTCCTGGGTATCTTTTTTGGGTCTACAGGAGGTACACATATTATCTTTTGTTTATTTTTCTCCCATTAATCTGCCTTTTTATTACAGGAGGGTCTCAGCCAAGAACCTAGAAGGGTAGAGAGAAAATTATTTTTCTTCCTCCACAATACTTAACAGTTATTATATTTTTAGAGCATATTATCTTCCTGAATGTAATAAATTATCTTTTTTCAACTGTAATACAGAAAAGCTAAACATTTTGTGTTACAACTGAACAAAAATCCCAATGCTACAAAAATAGCTCTAAGCTACTAGGTGGCAACTCTATGTGTTATATATTTTTAGGACTTTTATTCAGATCTATTGGCTGCTTATTTGTTCAAATCTCCTTTTACAAGATTATATACCTATTTTTAAACCTTAAGTTAAATATAGAAATTTTTCCTATTTAAAATTTAAGATGATAACATGTATCCACCAAGAAGGAGAGACTCAAATTAGGGAGATTTGTTCACTGTTCCATTATCCCATTTCCACATCAGAAAACATAACAAAGTTCCTGATTGTGTATCTCAGCAGTGTCATTTTGGCCAGATTCCAAGATGTTGCTTTAGATCTCAGTGGGAGGCAGCCATTATGTGTTTGGGGGAAGCCATCTGAAGCTGGCAGGTGAGCCAATTCTATCACTGAGGAGAAAGTACTGCTAGTAAAGTCACCTTGTGACAAGTGTCTCCCCGCTGTGGGTTAACTTCCAGAAAGAAGATTTGGAGAACACATAACAGTTCACAACAAGGAAATCAAGCAAAATAAATTGGGCATAATTTGACACTGTTAAAATAAGAAGTGTCACTGGTGCAGCTATGAAGTAGGAGTTATGAAGAGCTTCTCTGAGATTAACCATTTAGCTAGACAATAAAATAGCTTGCTGGTCAAGCCAAAGACATTACTCTTAATGCTTAAACTGATGGAGACTAGTGAATAAGTCTTTTTCATAAGCAGGGCTGCCAAAGAGTAGCAACTAGGTCTTAAGAGGCATGCATGTGTTCATGTAGTTATGCCACAGCAGAGAGAAATAGAAATAATATTTAAAAAACAGAGTATGATGAGTTTGAAAAGAAATTTTCAACAATTGTATAGAATTGACCAGAAAAAATATTGTGTGGAAACATAGCTTCCTTTCCAAATCCACTTGGCTTTTGTTAGACTGAACAGAAATAATTCCACATTATAGTTTTCTAATACCAAAATACTGTCATTCAATTTTCAAATGTTCTTCAGCACATTCCCAAATGGTTTAAACTATATGTAAGACATGTCCAGTGGGAAGAACATGAAGTCACATGAAATAGCTCAGACAGAAATATTGGCATAAATTAGCCAAAAAAAAAAAAATCACAAAGTAATAACAGCATCTTCAGTGCTTTCACAGTTGTACACCCCTCTCCCACTTACTAACAAAAGTAGGCCATACGTGCTTTTTTTATAGGTGCCCAGTGCTCTCACTTGGACTTTCACTTCAGCACTGCACACCTACTTAGGATGAAGTCCTGTTCCTCACTCCTTTCCCTTATTTATGTAATGCTAGTTGATTTTAAACTTCTATTAGAAAGAAAGCAATTTAATTAAATGAATTCACACTAACATATGAATCACTACCCTTATAACTTGTTTGCCCCTTAAAGCAGTGTTTCTCAAAGTCTCACTTCTGGATTGCTGCACCATGCTAATGAAGGGGAGCAGAATTTGTCAACCCAAAACATGGCTCTTTGGCAAAAGGATTATTTTAGGATGATTATTTTAAGAAAGCAGACACAGGAGATCTGAACACCAAGTAGAAGTTACCCTTTTATACGAGACATTTACATTTATAAGGGAAATCTCCATTTGTAAGGGTGCCTCCCTCTCTATACCAGGAAGAAGAGGATAACCAAATTTCTAGAAACTCTTATCAATGGAAAAGGCACCGAAAAATTTGCATAATAATCATATTCTTGTTTACTGTGCTTTCTGTAACCTGCCTCTTCTACTCCAACATCTTTTGTCTTTAGCTGGAGAAGATATTTAAGATGGTGGCTTGAGCCATTTGGCAGAGTTACTCAGTTTCACTGGGTATCTCTCATGTATACAGGAAGTATATATGTTATTAAACTTCTGCTTGTTTTTCTCCTATTAATCTGTCTTTTATTACATGGATGTCTCAGCCAAGAACCTAGAAGGGTAGAGAGAAAATTATTTTTCTTCCCCCACAATACTTAACATTCTACTCCAGTAGAATACTAACATACTAAACATTCACATTTCTGGCCCCATTATTGAATCAGAAGTGCTGCATATTAAACAACTTCCCCTGTTGGTTGTTATGGAAATGATTTAGGGAATCATTGTTAAAGAAAACAATAATAACTCAAACCGCTGGCCTCTAGAATTGCAAACAGAGCAATTGGGAGAGACATTTCCTGAAGGATAACTTTTCAAATCATACAAGTCATTTTCTTGGGTGTGGCCTTGAGTCTGGCTGATTGGCCACATTATTAATAAACTACTGATGGTTTAAATCCTATAAAAATTGTGAAAGACCTTTGAAATCAGGGAAGAACAGAAAACCAAGAGATATACTTGTCCTAGCCATATACCTTGTTGGTTTGCAATGCTGATTTTCAAACATATATGGGTTAAATAAAACAACAGCCTTTTGCCACATAATGATGCTATAAGATACAATGAAACTAACTCATTTTATTTTCTTTGACATGCAAGGAAAAAGTGATTAAGAGAAAAGAATGCAGTATAACCTCAATTGTTAAAATAAGAACTCTTAGATTATGATTTGGCCAGCTGAGAATAAGTTTTCCCAGATATATCCTGTGCTTTCCTACCTCCATGCATTTGCCCCTTCTTTGCTGTCCCCTTCTCTACCTCAATATCCCACCTATCAATTTAGGATCCAAGTTGAATACCTTCTCCCTCTTTGACTCTCCAGCTTAGAATCATCCTACAAATTCTCATAGTAGTTGATCATTACTGTGAAGATATATAGTACTTTCTAACATATTAATATTATATATATATATATATATATATACATTATATATATACATATACATACATATACACACACACACATACATATATGAAAGGGAATAGGTTTTGCTTCCCCCAAATATGCCACATTGACATGAGGATTATTATAAGCTAAAGGAACAAAAACCCAGCAAATTCAGGAAAAACTCTTTACATCCCTGTTAACTGCCTAATTTACATTGGAAAGGGGGCCTATATCAGAAAGAGAGCTATTAACAGAGATACCTTTTTACCTAAGATATGTGTCTTCATAACAGGGCAACCTTTGTTTTCTAAACATATTCTTTGCCTTCCTGTGAATGGCTTTCCTCTCCTTTGTATCCTCAGACCCCTAACCCTTTCCTTAGTTCAGGATATTATATGAGCTTCAATTATCTGGCTGTCTTTTGAGTCTTCAGATCTTTATGGGGCTCCCCTACATATGTAATTAAATTTGTTTTCTCCTGTTAATCTGTCTTATATCAGTTTGATTATTAGACCAGCCAAAGAACCTAGAAAGGAAGAAGGAAAAATTTTCCACCCTTACAGTTGGTGACCATGAAGGGACCTGCACTACCTGGACACTGTTTGCTCCAGGATTTCTGCATCTGAGATATCCTGGGACCTCTGATAAAAGCCAACAGAAGGCAAAAATTCTTACCATGTCAGTCTCCCAGATCTCCTATTCCTTTTCTAAACATAGATTAGCAGAAGAAAATATTTGTGTGAACTAGTTTCTTGGGTATAGCAACTTTGGTAAAATTTGATGTGAGTGAGTACTCTTGTTTTCTATTCTCCCCTTTTCTCCCAGAGATGGTCATTGTTTTCTTTTGTCTCTGTCATCTCGTTCTATGTCCTGAGAGCTTTTAACCAGTTGAAGCCAAGCAGGACATTGTGGGGCCCTCCCAGGTACAAAAGCCCCTCCATATTCCCTGATTCTCATTTATAGAAAAAGGTTTTAGTTTCCTAGGCCTTCCCTGAGTTCCAAAGAGCAGACTCAAGCAGTTACTAATTAGGGAAGTGAGGAAATGCAGAAACAAAGGAAAAAGCAGTCAAGCAAGGAAAGTAATGATAGTTTAAACAATAGTTCAGTCATAAAACAGAGTCCTAGTTCCTGCTCAAAGGATATACATAACAATCTGATGCATAAATTTGAGCTGTTCTGCAGACACTAAGATCCTCACCTGGGTAGAGGATGATGACTACATGTTGACCACAAGCATGGAGACACCAGACTGGTTGGAACCAGAAGGTTGATGATTAAGACTTCTGAAACATCTCCCTGTTACCTCACCACCAACCAGTCAGAAGAAAGTCCATGAGCTGCAATCCTTACCCCAAATGTTGCCTTTTAAAACCCTTCCCTGAAAGCCATTGGGGCATTTGGGTCTTCTGAGCACAAGCTGCCCATTCTCCTTACTTTGCACCCTGCAAATAAATGCTCTACTTTCCTTCACCACAACACAGTGTCAGTAGATTGGCTTTGCTGCACGGCAGGCAAGCAGACCCAAGTTCAGTTTGGTAACAGTGAGACTATTCTCTCTGGTATCCACCAACTGGAGGATGCATCTGGTGGACAGTTGACTAGGCTGTGGATCTGATAAGTAGTGTTTCCTTTGTTCAACTTTGCCAGCTTTCAGAGGAGTTTGTCATAAGGGGTCCCAGTCCATAAATGGCCTTTGCTATCTCAGTCTTTGAGGTGTTTCACATTCTCATGGAAAGCCAGAGACACCATTTGTACTATACCATTCTTACTGCTTATGACGACAAACGTCTGTTTTCTTAGGCTAACTCTGGGAGTAAATTTTCTGGATCTTGTGATGACTGCATCTTTTGCACTCTCCTGTGGGATGCCTCTTGTGTCCATGGGCAATCATAAAAAGGCTTATTAGTTTGAGTCACTATTAAGATTAATATAAAATCCTACTCATTAATGGTCAGAAAATGGATTCTTTGAATTGGCTATACTTAAAAAAATATTTAAAGAGCTCTCATTCTAAGCAATTGTCTTATTAGTGTAAACTTAGAAAAAAAATGTACAATGTGAGAGTTGGAAGTTAAGTTTTTTTGGGGCAAAATGAGGACTGCAGCCTGGGAGACAGCATTTCAGATAGCTCTGAGAAATTGCTCCAAAGAGGTAGGGGGGAAGGTCAGTGTATATGTGATTTTGGTGAAGGGGGAGTACATGCAATCAAGCACATAACTTTTGCAGAAGTTTTCTGCTAGTCTCATGAAGGTTACTGATAGTCACGAGGAGCCGATGTCACCATGAAGGATTTTAGTGCTTTTCTAGATATGAGGAGTTACAAGAGTTGGGTCATAAAATAGACTCCTGAAAATATCTAACTATCTGAAGACCTGTTCTGCCAGTTTTTCCCAGAGCACAGAGTGCCTCATTTCTGCTCTCTACCCTGAACTCCTTTCAGGGGTTGTTGAAAATCAGCAGCTGCAGCAGCACATGATTTAATCTTTATAGAGATAGATGGCAAGTGCCAATGGCAAGTGCCAATTTATAGTTGACATTAGTACCTATGGAAAGACCAAGGTGAAAAGTGGATACAAAGGAATATAACACCTAGCCTTGGGCACTCCCTTGATAAGATGAAAAAACAGAAATTGGACCTAGAACAACAATTAAGGTCTGCACCTTATGAAAATCCCACTTCTCCACCCTCTTATACACCCCTTTATCCCCAAATCCCTGTACCTGCCCCTCTTGAAGATATTTTGGATCTCTGGGTCCCTGGTCTAAACCCCTCCCCTCAAAATCCAGCCCCACTTCCCTCAGCAAATTTCTTTAGAGCCCCAAACTCTTCCAACTTCCCCAGGAAATCCCTTAAGCACCCAGCTGCCTGTTTTGACTTCCCACTCTTTATAAGGTTTACAGAGAGCACTCCAGCCTGATCTGTAGGTCCAGGGTATACTGGTTACTTATGTAAATACTAAAAGCCAGGAAATAAATTTATCAGAAGCAGCCAGGACAGGTGGTATGTTTTGCTTTGCTATTCCTTACAAGTCCTCCTAATTTCCAGAGCTCTGTAATTAGGCTTTGCCAGCTTCAGACCTTCCTATGCACTGTCCTTTGTAGATGTATCATGGACCTCCACCATAAAGAATTCATGTCCCCTGGACAACAGCAGCTTTTCTAAATTATAATACTCCTTTACTTCCCCTTTAAGAAAAGCCTACCAAATTTACAGAGGAGTTAGAAAGATTAGTGGCCATTCACAATCTCACTCACAGGGAGCTAGACTGGCTGTTAAGGAATGTTCTTCTAACCCATGATTATACTGTAGTTATCAGACAATCCATGCACCCCCCTGAGGAAAACTGTCCTCAAAGAGAAAACAGATGCTAAAATTCCTCCCAGATCCTCCTATAAATGACCAGGAAAGTCTCAGTTGAAGGCTGATATTCAGAGGCTGAAAGGAGCAATAATACAGGATTTCCCCCCTAAGGTGAATTTGTCTAAGGTTGAACTGTGTACTCAGAAAGAAGGAGAGAATCCAAAGGCTTTTGTTGAACCCATTATAAAGACTTTTCAAAGGCATACTGCACTAAACCCTGAAGCTCCAGAGCATAGATATCTTTTAATTTCCATCTTAGTAACAAATTTCCTTCCTGATCAAAAAAAAAAAAATTCAAAAGAGTATGTTCCAGTGGGCTAGTCAACCTCTAAGCATTATAATATAAGCAGCGACCCAATTCTTTAAAGATAGTTTGCAAGAATGCAGGAGGGAAAAAAATGAGTTAAAATCACAATTCTGAATGTGCAACTTGACTCTTTAAAGAAAGAGAAGTATAACTCTGAAAGCAACTGAAAGTCCACTCAGACCCTTTCCTATTTGTCTTCAGACATATGCAGATATTGTTAAAAAAAAAAAGAAAAAAAGTCAGGACATTGGAAATACAATTGTCCCGTACTTTTAAAAAGCTTTTTTTCTTTTTTTAAAAAAATTAAATAGTAAATACTCTGGACCTCTGATAATAGGCAAATATGCCTTCAAAACTTGAATACTTTTTCTGTGTCTTTGTGATGTAGATTTTCCACCCCTATCTTCTCTAAGACCTAAGAGCCATTCTTTAAAATGCAAACTTTAAGAAGAAATTTCTCATCAGAAGAAAAAACAAACTATTTAGAAACTGGGCTAATGAAAAATCTTAAATGTCTTCTCTACAAATATTAGTGAAAAGCTTTAGCCATCTGAGCAGGTGAAATTAATTTATTCCAACTGCCAAAACAAAATTTGGATCCAACTGTCCTTTTATAAACTAGTGAATTTTGTATTATTTTATGTGACTTATGGATGAAATTTTAGAACAAAAGCTATATAAGATCTCTGTATCTGTCTGTATGTTTGTGTCTGCCTATATATGTATGCTGTAGATGTGATATTTTTCTACCTCCAAATGGTATTGCCAAAATTAAATTGTAATGAGGTTTATTTAATTAGATTAAAATTAAGTGCCTATGAATTAAATATTCCTAAAACTCAGAAATATAGAAAATACTCCACATATTTTTGAAGTTCATGTCATCTGAGATAATCTTTGGTAAATAAAAGCTAGTTTAAGTTTGTTTGAATAGACATGGCTTTAGAGTTATCAACATTGAATATAATGCAGATGTACAATTTTTATTCTACCTGGGTTTATTAGTCAAATAAATTCTGGACACATCTATTACAAAATTTGTCAAAAAGAAAAAAATAATAACTTAGAATGATGGCTGACACTGTCTAATTTCTCGTGAAGCTTTTGTGAATAGTCTAAACATAATTATTGGGAGCAAGTAAGTTTGATAGATATATCTGAGATAAGAGTTTTTAGGTAAACTTTTCAACAATAATTATATTTTATGGATTGTGTACTTAAAATAGTTTGCTCAAATCTTTTTGGTAATTTAAAACCTTAGAGTTTTACTAAGTTTGGTTAAGTGATGGAAATTCATTGAGTATCTAGATCATTACACATAAGATAAAGTAATGAAACATTAATTACTGAACATAGGTTTATATACTTTGTGTTTCTTATTATAGGGAAACTAAAGATATTTGGGTTTGTTAGTAAACATGTCTTGCGCCACATTGAAACAGTGTACTATTTTTTAAAAGGACATATATTTCTAGAAATTATAAAATGTATTCATAAATTTGTCAATCTAAAGAATACAGGTGTAACAGGCAGTTTATAATTGCCTACTTGTTAGTTTTCACTGGAAATTAAAGTTTCTAAGGGTAAAGGATTCTAATTAACATGCATAATTAAAGCTACTAGAAATAATAAGCAAAACAACTCTATGCAAGGAAAGTAAAAGTGTTTTGGGGTAAGGAAAGGTATGAGGTATGAAGATACCTTTTTGTTTAGGGAAAAGAGAGTAAATTTTTCTTAAAGTAAAAATGGTTGGGCTTCCCTGGTGGTCCAGTGGTTGAGAGTCCACCTGCCGATGCAGGGGACACGGGTTCGTGCCCTGGTCCGGGAAGATCCCACATGTCGCGGAGTGGCTGGGCCCGTGCGCCTTGGCTGCTGAGCCTGTGCGTCTGGAGCCTGTGCTCCGCAATGGGAGAGGCCACAACAGTGAGAGGCCCACGTACCGCAAACAAAACATAACAAAACAAAACAAAAAAATGGTTATTTCAGAATGGGAAAGAGAAATATAAAGGACAAAATGGTATAGAAAGTTGAGAAGAAAGCAAGAAAAAGAATTTTACCTTGTGCAGTCAAGTTGACTAAAAATTAAACTGTTATTATAAGGGTTTGAAAAATAACCTTTAATATCAATAGTTTATTTTTCTGAAACTAAAACTTGATTTCCTTTCATCTGCTAAAAGGACAAAGTTTCATTGGACCATTGATCTGCTCTTGATAAGATATTGTGAAAGGTTTTTTTCTTTATCTTTTAAGTAATCTGCCTAGAAAGCAAACATTTTATGTCTTAAAATAATTTCCTGTGCTTCATGTTGTCTTAATTAGATATTTGACTACTTAAAAAAACGGAATCTTCTCCATATTAAAAGAGCTAAGTTTTGCTCACAACCTTCTGTAGTTGCCTTTGAAATCTCTTATTGTCACTTTGGTTAAATAGATAACTAAGTATTGTTTTATAATAATCTGTGATCCTTATTTAGTCCTGTGTCTAAACATTTTGCTATTTATGACAAACTTCCAAAAATGAAATTCTAAATGAAGTATTTTCAACATCAAACTAACTTTGGGATTTTTTCAGAAAGCTCTTGGAACATCTCAAAAGAGTGTTTTCTCTCCTATTAAAAAAGAAAGAAAAGAAAGAAAGAGAAAAAAGAAATGCTAAGCTAGTTAGGCTTATTTGATACGTTAAACTACATGGGAAGCATTGTCAAATAAGGAGTAATACTAAGTCTTCTTTATGTTGTATTCGTATAGGTTTATAGACATTCCAGAAATTGTATGAAATTCCTAGAAATCAGATGTCCTGGTATAATGTAATCACTTGTAATTCTAGTTATCTTAAAATGTTGTGTGTGTCATAGAAAGAACCAAATTTCCCTGTCAATTGCATTAGTACAAACTCTCATCAGATCTTTAACCATGGCCATTTTTAAGTCTTTTGTCATTTACAGTTATTGTTTGATGCTTTTGCAAATGTGCTTCATCTTCTAGGAGATGGAAAGGACTCTGACAAGCTCAGGTTTCTGTTACCTTCAAGATTATAAAACTAAACTGGGAAAGAACTAGAACAAATGGAAAGACTGGATTCAAGCAGAATGAGAAATAATAACATGGGACTGAATGAACTGATGAGGATGATTATAATTTTTATAACTTTTTGGATAAAACTGATGGTTCTTTAATATTTTGTTTTTTGAGATTTAAGAAAATGTTGTTGTTGTTGTTGTTTTCTGTACGCAGGCCTCTCACTGCTGTGGTCTCTCCCGTTGTGGAGCACAGGCTCCAGATGCGCAGGATCAGCGGCCATGGCTCACGGGTCCGGCAGGCGGACTCTCAACCACTGCGCCACCAGGGAAGCCCAAGAAAATGTTTTTTGTCTCTTTTAAGTTAACTATGACCTAGAGCAATTTGGTAAAGTGTAATTTTGTGAACAAAATAAAACAATTATTTTTTCTCCCTACCTAATCCCTCTTGAATTTGAAAACTCTGAATATTCTTATTTTTCATGGCAATATATTTATTTGCATACGTTCAATAAGAATCTGTTCTCCTTATCACAGGACACAATTGGAAACAATGGTTATATTATCAAGGCCTTCACTGGAATGTCATATTTGAGAATAATGTGTATAAAATCAGATATGGCAGACAGCTTTAAGGAACTAAGGTTGACTTTATGGAGCCAATAAAGCCTCTTGGTAAAATATCCTGGTACCTTGCGTACAGGGCTCTAAACAGCCTAACCAAGTAAGAAAGGTCACTTCCTGCTGGTGCAGGAAACTCAGGATATTTGGGGGACCTCAAGAAGAAAGGAATTCACCCAAATCTATATATATTGCAGGCAAAATCTGATATCAAGTTCTCGGCTTGGCTTCTTGGCCTCCAGAGGCTTTTCAAAGTTCAATCTGAGATTTCTTACAAAAAGTTCCAGCAAAGCAGATTTAAAAGAGCCTATATGGTCAAATCACTATTCTTGCTGCACTTAGGGAAATAATCAGGCCAGATTTATTGAAATTAGACTTATTTTTGCAAACAAATTAGTCTCACTTTGGCTTTCTTTGGTAGAAATAAGGGTGACTTTAGAGAGAAAAATTATGTCTCAGTAGTAACTATAATACACACTTGTGGATATCAGGTTTTATTTCTTTTAATTGTCTTTGAGGTTTTCTTTTCTACCTCTAAGCTCATCTGGATACTGAATTCTTCTAATTTCCTCAAATATCTTTCTAATAATCTCCAAACTAACATTTCCAATTTTCTCCCACTCTTGATTTGGAATCACTAAGAAAAAAACTGCCATTTTCCCTGTAGCCCTGAAAAACTGAATATAGACATCTCGATAGAAACCTCAGAGAAATCACTGTAATAGCTATGTTTAGACAATCTTTGTGCTGCTGCTGTGTGGGCCACTCAGAAAGTTTATGTGAACACCTAATGACATCATCAGAGACAATCAAACTGCAAAAGGTGCTTTGATCCCTACATCTGAAAATCTCTTCTCTCAACTGGTTGCCTTCTGGACCTAGACTGGGTTTATCATCTGCTCCAATCATACCCTTTGTTTTTCTTTAGTTTCCATAGAAATGCCTCTTATTAAATACATTATTGCTTGCTTATACAATAAAGGCCTAATTTTGAGGGCCACCTGCATCACTGCCTCCTGAAATGAGACACAACTGTTTAACTGAATTGACCTATTCTGAGGCTGGCTCAATGATATATAGAGCAATCTAACAACTGAGCTTCCAGATTATTAAATTTCTTATTTGAAGTTTCAAAGACAGGACTGAAAGGGAGCAAGTTTTGCCATCTCAAACTATGTCACTTTGGCATGAAGATTATTTTGAGCTAAAGGCAATCAAAAACCCAAGTAGACTCAGGAAAAGCTCTTTATCTCCCCCTCAGCTACCTAAATTTACATGAGAAATAAGATCTTTACCAGGTAGAAATCTATTATCAGATATAACTTTTTACCTAAGAAACTTGTCTGCATAACAGGTCAACCTGTATTTTCTAAACATATCTTTTCTCTTCCTGTGAATGGCTTTCCTCCCCTTCATGTCCTCATACCATTACCCCTTTCCTTAGCTCAGAATATTATATAAGCTTTAATTACCTGGCTGCCTTGAGTCTTCATATCTTTATGGGGTCCCTGTATGCATGTAATTTTGTTTTTCTGCTGTTAATCTGTCTTGTATCAGTTTGACTATTAGACCACGCAATAACCTAGAAGGGAAGAAGGGAAAATTTTCCACTCCTACAGCTGGCGATCATGAAGTGACCTAGCCAACTGGACACTGATTCATATGTATATTAAAGAGCTCCCATATGTACATAATTAAATTTGTTTTTCTCCTATTTATTTGTCTTATATCAGTTTAATTATTAGGCCAGCCAAAGAACCTAGGAAGGACGAAGGGAAGTTTTCACACATATATATAATCTTCCACCCTTGAACATAAGCTGCGTAGTGCAGTATGCTTGCTATACTTAAGGAAGGAAGAATGGGAGGAGGGAGGGAGGGAAGAGCAGCCTCATCTGTCACAGACACAGGAAAGAATTTTGCAACTTTACTAGTGCAAACTTTCCTTTTAGATAGGCCACCCGTTAAATGAGGAAGGTGGGCTTCTGTGAACTTCCTCCCTTCTCATATTTTAGGAAATCACCTACATGGTCTGTATTCACACTTTCTCTGAATTCAGTAACTTACCCTATGTTGTGTGTTTCTTATCACAAACCATATCTTTCTAATTTCATACCCATATATACAACTGCACATTTCTACCAAGATAACAATAAACTGGGAATTCTGTCAATAAACATTTATTGAGCACATACTATGTGTTCTTCTGTGTGTCAGGGATACAGCAGTAAATATACCAAACTGAGCTGCTGTCATTATGGCACTTATGTAAATATATGATAAAATTCACCTAGTAATCAATGTGATGAAAAATGAATAGAGCTTTGCTAGGGGAAGAAGGATTTGCTAAGTTTGCTAGAGAAGACTTCTCCAAGAAGGTGACTTTCAAGCTGAGACTTGAGTGGCAGAAGCCAGCCCTGTGAGCTCTAGGAGGAAGGACATTTCAGGCAGGGAGCAACAACTGCAAAGGTCTTAAGATGTGTCATCCATGTTCAACAAACAGCAGGAAGACCAGTGTAGCTTAAAAAGATAAATGAAGACAGATAGAGAGATATGCAGCAAGATCATGGGCAGACTTAGAAGCCATGCTCAGAACTTTAGATTTTATTCTATAATAAGAAGCCACTGGAAGTTTTTAACCAGGGGGTAACAAAATCTGGCTTATTATTCAAAAGAAGCAGTCTGCCTGCTGCCAGAGTAGGGTAAGATGAAAAACAGGGAGACTATTTTTGAGTCTATTGCAATGATCCAGAGAAGAAATGACTTGGGCAGAGCAGTAGCAGCAAATGGTCAGATTCAGGATATAATTTGAAGGTAAAACCAATGGAATTTCCTGAGAGTTTGTATGAAAGGTGCAAAAGAAATATCTATGAATTGTGTAAAGTGTGGTGCCATTTTGTGAGACGTGGTACACTAGAGGAAGAACAAATTGGTGGGCAGATGGTTAAAAGCAGTTTTATTTTAAACATGTAAAATGTGTTAAATATTCAGGTGCAATATTAGGTAGGCAGTTAGATGTGAATCCAGAATTTAGGAGAAAGGTCAGAGCTAAAGAATAAATGTAGTGATCACATGATTATAAATGGAATTGACAGTCACGTAACTAGAGATGACTTAGAAAGTGAGAATACCTAGAAAAGAGAAAAGGGCCAAGGTAGGAGGTAGGGAGTAATCCTTATCAGTCCCACACACAACTCACTCCTTCTGTATTTCCAGTTAATCCTTTAAGATTCAATTTAAATGGGAGTTTTTCTATCAAGGTTTCCCTACTCTGCCTGCTCCCATAGCATCCTATACATGCCATTGCAATAGCACAAAATGACACAATGTTGAGTTTTCTTAACATGCCATAAACTTGAAGTTTCTGAGGTTGGGACTGCACTAATTATCATTACATCCTCAATATTTTCTGTGGTCGCTGAAATACAGAACACGGTCATTAACTTGGTTGACCAAAAAGAAGGAATGAACATTTACTACTCCATTAGTTAGAAAAATACAGTACTATTTAAAGATTCACTAGTGTAAGGTAGAATTGGTTATCATTTTTATTTCAGCTTTTTCTAGGACAAACAAAGAGTTTTTCATATTATGAACCTGGAAATTAGTAACATTCCAGAGAGGTACATATAATTTTTAAAAATAGAGCACAAATCCCCAGAGGAAGAATTAAAAATAAATCTGCTACAAAGAAGTCCTATCAGAAATCCAAAACAAATTTGGTTAAAATTTTTGGCAAGAATCCTAAGCATATTGAATAGTTGAAATTATAGACAATGAGATCAAAAATCTGTAAGATCACTTCTTGAAACACTTTAAAAAATTGAAAATAATCTGATCTATATTTTCTCTTCTTTCATGTCTAGCTCTTATTTCTCTGATGTCAAAATAGTCTGCTCTATGTTGAACTATTGTGGAAACAAAACAAAAGAAATTTATAGAATTGTCTATTATTTAGGATAAACTATAACTGCTATAAAATATCCAAAGCCTTCCCTAAAATTAATATATTTTATCCTAGGATTATTTAAAATCTAAAACATATTGCTAAGTACTGATTTATATAATAGTTGAAAACTGCTGTTAACAAACACTTTATAATGTCTGTGGAAAACTTACTTTTTAAAAAAGGGACAAAAATCCCTGAATTTATATTAAATGTACTAAAAATAGTTTACATTTATACAATATTCTTCCAAGGAAATTCTTTTTTACACATTAGCACATTTATTCCAATTTGTTCCTAGATTCTATCATCCTCCTGGGAAGTTTTGGAGTTAGTTATGTTAGATTGTTTTTTATTTTCATTTGTTTTGGAATCAGGAAAAATGAAAGACCATGATTATATGTTAGCTATCTTGGAAAACCTTCTCAACTCCCCTTGTGCCTTCACCCCAATCAACCTCCTTGTTCACATTCTTCTTCCTTCTACATTTCTATACTTTAGGCAAGAGAGAGGAGAGATTTAAATTAAAAAAACAAAAACAAAAAAAAAACAGAAAAAATAAGGGTAGAAGTAGAGGTTCCTAAAGGACATGAGCAGATTGAAGGAAAATGGGAGAATCATCTGTTGCTTCCCCCATCTAAGGAATGGGTTCGAAAGCTTTATTTGAAGCCTTTGGGAAGTTATTAAGAATATAAAGATAAGTAAGGAAATGTATTTAGATAATGCAGTGATTAAGTTTTAAGAGACAGACATAGACAGACAGTGGTAACTTTATAAGTGAAACCTCAGTCCATTAGGATAATTGTTGTTCAATTATTGCCAACAACGACAAAAACAGAAATAGGTTTAGAGGTCTGCTGCCTCTTTATTAAACCTTCTTCAGCTGTCCTTCTGCTGGTCATCTTTCTGATGCCCCAGGGCTATTACCCTTCCCATCCTGAGGCCCATTCCCCACATCAAACTTGAATAACTTTAGGGTGCTTCAAACTCGTTTATTCCCCTCCAAAAAACTAGTATATCTTCAGCTTTTTGTAGGTGTCCTTTAAAAGAGAGTTCCATAGTCAAAGGGTAGAAAATAAACAAAGTTAAATAGGTTGACTCATTTATTATGTAACATATACTAATTCTAATAATATCTAAGACATTTTGAGCATTTCCTAGGCACCTGGAACTGTGCTAAATACTTTACATGGAATGTGTTATTTAATCTTCACAAAAACCCAGAGGTAGACACTGTAGTCCTCTCTGTTTTGTAGTTGAGGAAACCAAGGGTAGGAATGCCTTACTATTTCGATAGGTTAAGTAACTTGCCTAGTTTTTAGCAGGGCTGAGGATCAAACTAAGACCATTTAGCTCCAAAGTCAAGCTGTACATTTAACCAGTTTGATATATAGTCTCCCTGCAGGATTTTATCAGAGCATTTAGTAGGCTAATGTGATTGTGAATCTCCAATAGGGAGATGCGATAAACAGCATTTCCCATTTATTTTGTTATAACCCCCCTTTTTCTTACAGAATCCTGAGCCACCTGAAGAACACTCTTCCCTGTTGTTCTCCTCGGGTGAGGATAGGATTTGCCTTTTTCTCTCTCCCCCATTCTTTGTCCTACTCCTTTCACGACGGGCCCTACAGTTGTACATTTTATACTCCTTTAGGAACTAATTCTCAATTAACGGAAGCCTTGTCCCCCGAAAGCCAAAATCTTCACATTTCTTAATAACTTAGTCCTGGGATAGTATGTCCTGTGCCACTGAATCTTTCTAGTAATAACGGAAATTTCTCCCATAGTTTTTATTATTTTTCCATGACCTGAGGGTCTAAAAGAAGTCAAGGACTTCACATTTTATGATCTGTTAACTTTTCCTGTGTCTATGTTGAATCTTCTATGTGGCAGATACTGTCTTTTAATATATTTCATGTTTACGAGTGCATTGCAAACAGCAGGTATTTAAGGGTAATTAAGGCCATAAATTGTCAGGTCCTTTCCAATTCTAGGGATCTATGTTCATATTGGAAATATAATTTATTCTTTATGCATTCCATACCAAATACATCAGTATTTAGTTATGTTTTAATTGGCCAGCTCTCCAAATATCAAAAGAAAGAAGGAGAAAGATTTTCAGTAGCTAATTGTGATATGTTAAAATCCATAAATGAGAGTTCTACTGAAAATTGCTATTCCCTTTCCCCTCATTTCTTACAGTTTATTGAAATGTGACATATATGGGTATTCATGTACCTCTCACATGAAGTTTAGCGCAAGGTTGTAGAGTGTGCTTTTTACATTTATCAGCCCTTTAAACCTAATCTTTTAAATATCCACGAATGGAAAACTGGCTAAATAGGAACTTAAGAGAGTTCCTTTCCTTCTCATCGTACTACCCATCTGCCTCTTAAAATAGATCTACACATAGGCCTAATTGGTAATGCACATCCAGATGCATAGTTAGTTGCCCAATCACCCAGGCAACTGGGTCGCAATGGGTGTAGATGTATTTTTCTTAGGAGCTCTTCTGGCAAATAGCTTCAGTGATTTAGCCCATGGAAAATGAGCCCTGTTTTGCTTGATGTTTTAGGTTAGGGAGTGGCTGGCAGCATTCTGTGAAAAAGTGACACTTTCAACACTGTAAGTGATTTGCTGACTTTATTTAACAATATCTAAACCATTTTAACCAACAGTATCATATAGCTTGGCACATTATACCACTACAGATCTTCCGGAAAGGATGAAATGGCCAAATATTTACATGTATTCCGTTTTCTTTACATATTTGTATTTCTACCATTTTGAAAATTAGAATATAAACATTCTGTTTAAAAATCTGTTCTCCCCCACATACTACATATTCAAAGAGCAAACACACTTTTTTCCCTTTGGTATATGTATATAGGTTTAGGGTAAGGCTAACGGTAAGGCTTAAGATTCGGGTTAGGGTTCCGGTTAGGGTTAGGGATCCGGGACGTTTTAGGGTACAGGTTATGGTACGACAATGGTTTAGGGTTAGCGTACATGTTAGGGCAAGGCTGTGTGTTACCGTACTGGTTAGGATTAGGGCTCGGTTTAGGGTAAGGGTAAAGGTAAGTGTTAACGTTAGGTTTAGATTTAGGGTTAGGGTCAGGGAATGGGGACAGTTTAGGGTACAGGTTAGGGTAAGACTACGGTTTAGTGTTAGCGTACATGTTAGGGCACGGGTTAGTGTTAGCATATGGGTTAGGATTAGGGTACAGTTTAGGTTAAGGCTAAGGGTAAGCGTTAGGGTTACAGTTAGGTTTAGTGTTAGGGTTAGGGAACGGGGACAGTTTAGGGTACAGGTTAGGGTTCTACAACGGTTTAGGGTTAGCGTATGTATTAGGGCACGGGTTAGTGTTAACGTACGTGTTAGGATTAGGGCACGGGTTAGGGTAAGGCTTTGGATAAGGGTTAGCGTTAGGATTAGGATTAGGGAACGGGGTCTGTTTAGGGTACAGTTTAGTGTACGACAACGCTTTAGGGTTAGCGTACGTGTTAGGGCACGGGTTAGTGTTAGCATACGGGTTAGGATTAGGGCACGGTTTAGGGTAAGGTTTCGGGGAAGGGTTAGGTTTAGGGTTAGGGATAGGGAACGGGGATGGTTTAGGGTGCATATTAGGGTACGACAAAGCTTTATGGTTAGCGTACATGTTAGGGTACAAGTTAGTGTTAGCGTACGGGTTAGGAATAGGACATGGTATAGGGTAAGGCTTTGGGTAAGGGTTAGGGTTAGGGTTAGATTAGGGTTATGGTTAGAGTACGGGGCCGATTTAAGGTACAGTTTATGGGACACCAACATTTTAGTGTTTGTGTATGTGTTAGGGCACGGGATAGTGTTAGTGTACTGGTTAGGATTAGGGCACAGTTCAGGGTAAGGCTTCGGGTAAGGTTTAGTGTTAGGGTCAAGGTTAGGGTTAGGGAACGGGGATGATTTATGGTACAGGTTAGGGTAGCACAACAGTTTAGGGTTAGCGTATGTGTTAGGGCATGGGTTAGTGTTCATATACGGGTTAGGATTAAGGCATGGGTTAAGGTAAGGCTTCGGGTAAGGTTTAGGTTTATGTTTAGTGTTAGGGTTAGGGTTACAGAATGGGGACGGTTCAGAGGACAGGTTAGGGTACGACAACGGTTTAGGTTTAGAATACATGATTACGCATGGATTAGTGTTTGTGTACGGGTTAGGATTAGGGCACGGGTTAGGGTAAGGCTTCAGGTAAGGGTTAGGATTAGGGTTAGGGTTAGGGCACGGGGACTCTTTAAGTTACAGGTTAAGGTAAGACAACGGTTTAGGGTTAGCATACGTGTTAGGCCACGGGTTAGTTTTAGTGTATGGATCAGGATTAGGTCACGTGTTAGGTTTAGGCTTCGGGTAAAGGTTAGATTTAGGGTTAGGGATTGGGAACAGGGACAGTTTAGGGTACAGGTTAGTGTAGGACACCTTTTTAGGATTAGTGTACGTGTAAGCGCACAGTTTAGTGTTAGTGTACGGGTTAGGATTAGGGCACGGGTTAGTGTAAGGCTTCGGGTAAGCATTAGGTTTAGGGTTAGAGTTAGGTATCTGGGATGTTTTAGGGTACAGTTTTGGGTATGGCAAAGGTTTAAGGTTAGTGTACCTGTTAGGGTACAGGTTCGTGTTAGTGTACGGTTTACTATTAGGGCATAGGTTCGTGTAAGGCTTCGTGTATGGGTTAGGGTTAGGGTTATGGTTAGGGTTAGGGTTAGGGAACTGGGACGGTTTAGGGTACAGGTTAGGGTTCGACAACAGTTTCGGGTTAGCGTACTTGACAGAGTATGGGCTAGTGTTAGTTTACGGTTTAGGATTAGGCAACGGATCAGGGTAAGGCTTCAGGTAAGTGTTAAGTTTAGGGTTAGGGTAAGGGTTTGTGTTACGGTTAGGGAATGGGGACAGTTTAGTGTACAGTTTATGGTACGACAACGTTTTAGGCTTAGCATACGTGTTATGGTACGGGTTAGTGTTAGTGTATGGGTTAGGATTATGGCACGGGTTTGGGTAAGGCTTTATTTAAGGATTAGGGTTAGGGTTTGGGTTAGGGAATGAAAAAAAAAAAAAAAAAAAGAAAACAAAAGCAAACAAAAAACTCACCACTGCTTTTTAAAAAAGAAATCATAAAAAATGATTAAACAAGGTCAGGTAGATATGAAACAGAACCAATTAAAAATTCAGAAAATGAAAAACTATATAAAATAATTTAAATTTAAAATCTCACAAATTAAACTGAACATAGTTGAAGAGAGAATGGGTAAATAAGGAGAAAGTATTAAGGAATTGCCCCAGAATGTAGCACCAAAAGATAAAGGGAAGAAACGACATGAAATAGCAGTTAAAAGAGAAGGAAATTAACTTTTGAGGCTTCAACATACATTTAATATAAATTCCAGCATAAGACGTTGGTGGAATGGCAGAAAAGTGAAATTTTTAAAAAGATAACACTTAGGAATATTCCAGGATTGAAGAAAGACAGGTTTAAGTGTAAAATGTAAAACATAGAGTTGGAAAAATGAACTAAAATATAGTGTTTGTCAAATTTAACATTATTTTTAAGAGTTTCAAAATATTCCAAAATTAGAAAGAATCATGGACAATAAATATACAATCACTTATACAACCCTTCTAGCCCATCTCTTAATATATTCTGTGTATGCTCCATTTTATTTGTCCCATTTTAAAAAATTTCTTCTCACCTTTTGTTTGTTATCTTTACTTCTGCCATATTTTGAAGAGAACATGAAAATTTAAAACAAGAAACCCACTTTAGATATTTATCCAATTTTAAATGTGTTTGGCATAAAACTTTGTTAATGTTGCAAACTTTAAATCTCAGAAATTCTATTATCCCACTTTCATTTATGATAATAAGATACAAGAAAAAGAAAATTTTTACAGCCTCATATTACAATAAGATAGGAAATTGGTCACTGTACTGCTACATAATAATGGTGCCTCATTTGCTAAAGTTCCTAAGAAGTTTCCAGTGCGCATGAAACACTGGAAACTATTTCTCAGCACATTTTTATAGGGGGGAAACTAGCTACAAGGGATTGAGATTTGTATCTATTCTGAAAACCTGGGTCCATCAGACTCAGCTAATACGAATATAAAATACAAGTCAACATGTTTGAATTAAAAGGAATCATAAATTATTGAAAGTGATTCACTCTTCAGTAATCAGCATTTTATTTCAGTTCATTTGAGAGTCTAGGGGTTTTATCTGATGCCGTTACCTAGAAGGTGGAACAAACAGTATCCGGTTGCCCCAGGTATGGAGGAAGGGAAGAGGGACAGAGAGACAGACGACAAGCAAGAAATGTCTGTTCTAGTGTCTGTATTTGGATGTGTTGTTAAGACAGGTGATTGGTCTGTTCTATCCTTTAAAGTTAGCATATCAAAGCCTCAATAGCAGCTGACATCACCAGAAGTGGTGTCCAACATGCTCTTATGCAGCTCCAATGGCTTCCCTCAGCCTTTCCTGCTAACAATTCGTTTTTATTTTTTTGCAGTACGTGGACCTCTCACTATTGTGGCCTCTCCCGTTGCAGAGCACAGGCTCCGGACGCGCAGGCTCAGCGGCCATGGCTCATGGGCCCAGCCGCTCTGCGGCATGTGGGATTTTCCCGGACCGTGTCCCCTGCATCGGCAGGTGGACTCTCAACCACTGCGCCACCAGGAAGCCCTCCTGCTATCAATTCTTAACTGCTCATGATCCCTAAGGCATTCTTTCTGCTTCTCTCCTTTGTTCTTCCATTTGCTCTTTTGCCCCTCCTTTCCAAGACTGCTTGATGTCCATTGCAGTCCTCAGGGTCCTTGGGTCAGATTAACTCTACCCCAGGAGCCTGCCACCTGGTTTGTCAAGCCCAGTGCTGAGGGAGAACTCAATACCCTCATCCTAAAAGAAGGTCATAGCAGAATGAGACCAGAAAACACTTCATATCTAGGGTGCTGAGGAAGCTCTTCACAGAGAGGGATCTGCTGTTAAACTGCATCTGAGGGTGCTGCAGGAAGTTGTTGGACACCAGGTGCTGCTGACCACAGTGGCCTGCAGGAACTGGGTGCTGCAGGAGCCTTGCACTGGAAGTTACCCTGAGATGCAGGCAGGACTGGCTACATAATTTGCAGGGCCTAGCTCAAAATGAAAATGTGGAGCCTCTTGTTCAAAAAGTATTAAGAATTTCAAGATGGCAACAGCAGAGCACAAACCAAGCATAGGGCCTTGGGTTTCTGCACAGATTGCATGTTCATGAAAATGGCCCCTCAGTGTAGAAAACAGGTACTAGAGAAGACCTCTGTGCTATAGGAGCCTGCCCAAAGAAGCACAAAAGTGCCAGGAAGAGAAACCTTTTCCTCCTGCAGTGTCTTGCCAGTGCCTTCCATGGACATAGTTTAACATGGTACAGCAGGAAAAAGGAAAATATTTGAAGGGCTCATCTCTGGTTTTGCAAATCAGTCAATGATGGGTGGATTTGGAGCTGGAGGCATCAAATTGATAACTGCCACAAGTAGCAAAGGTCCATAGTACTGGAATAGGGTGAAATCATTGGCCCATGTAGAACTCAAATCCTAAATTTGACCTCATTAAATTTACTTCTCTATATACATTTTTCTGAGGAAAACATTTAAAAACATTAGTTGGCCATTCTGCTTTCCACACAGGCATAGTCAGCATACCACTGAAGCTCAAATACACAATTCTCTTGACCAGAACAAATACAGCCTTAGGCTCAACTGTCTAATCCTTCAATTAGTCTAGTAAGTGTACATAGACTATGATGCTCTGTCAATCTAATAGCCAGCCATTTATTCTATCAGAGTGTATTTCTAACAGTTTACTTTTTCTTTCTTGTATTTTTTTTTCCAAAACAGAAAAAAGTTGAGTAATTCATAATATGTTTGTTACTTGACTCAAAACATTTCACTAAAACAGAGGATTAAGATGCATTTGACAGACAAACCCATTAGATCTTTTCCTGCCCTGGGCAGATTCTCGGCTTCTGGCTCTATTACCTGATTGGCAAGTGATTGAAACTGATTGACAGATGTGGCAGTGAACACCACAGTGCATTAAACCCAGAATGTCTGGTTTTACAAATGTAATGCTTAGACTAAGAGAGGAGATTCGCAACAGGTTGACTGTAGCACAGGGACTCCCTACATCACTGCACTTGGAAAGTAAAGCTTGCAGAGGCAAAGCTGGCATAAAGGCTGAGACGTCTCAGCTTGGTATATGCTACCAAGGCATAGGGAGGGTGCCATCACCATGGCAGTTTCTGCCCAGGGAACCTTCCTCATGCTGCACTATTTACAATGGTGATGAGGGCCTAGGGATGGCAGGGGGCTGAATCAACTTCTGGAATCACCTTCCTCTTCATTTATATCCCTGAGAGCTGTGCAGAGCAGGAGTGCCCTAGACCTGTCCCCTCTCCTTTTATACTTTACAGCAGACTCTAAGCTCCATCAAGATGGAGAGGCTTTGGCTGTTTTGCTTTCTTGTGTGTTTCCAGCTACTGGAACAGCATCAAGCACTGCTTAGTGGTGGCATAAATAGCACCGGATCTAGAATGGAACCACCATGAGGACAGGGATTTTAACCTGTTTTGTTTACTGCTGCATTACCAGCACCTAGAAGAGTTGATACTTCAGTAAACTCACTTTTTTCTCTACCCCTGTCCTAAGAATACTTTTTCTTTTGGTAGTGACAATATGGAATCGCCTGCCCAATCCCTCCCCTCTTACTTCCCCTTGGATCTGCACTGGTGAAACTACCTCCTCTGTCCCTCAATAAGTATATGGTGAGACTCATAAGTTCATTCCCAAATACAGTTGTTTAGCTCAGGAGTAGCCAATTAAAGTCCTCCCCTGAGATATTTCACTCTGTTACTGGGGGATAGGTTTGATTCTGATGGTAGCAGCCATGAAGATATAAAACTTAAGAATGGTCTGTAGCCATATTGCCTCACAAGAAAGAAATAGTTCCGTCTAAATTAAGGGAAAAGAAAGTTTATACAAGATATATAGGATAAAAAGATAGAGAAAAAGAGTCCTGGTAGCATCTCAGACTCTACTTTTCCATTGTGCCTACCTGGACCCAGCTACATCTCTCGCTTTCCCATGGGTTGGTTCTCCAACCCTTCCTGGGTTTTCATTACTCAGTAGGTTTCCTTTTTCCCAAGATAGCTTAGGATTAACTTAAAGAGTCTGACATTCTTGAACTCCATGATGTATTTTCCACATAGCAGCCAGGGAGACATGTTTAAAACATCTCTGCTTTATTAGAATTCTCCAGTGGTTTTCCTCTACATTTAGAATAAAATCCAAACTCCTCTTTTACAAAGCCTCTGCATTCATCTTTAACCCCATCCTCCTCCTTGCTCCCAGCCGTTTTTAAACTCTTTAGACAGTCTAAGTCCCATCCTATTCAGAATTTTTGCACAAGCCAGTCTCTTTGCTGGGAATGTCCCTTCCCCCCATCTTTGCTTCCCTGAGTCTTTCCTGTCATTTGAAGCTCAGTTCAAGTGTCACTTCCTCAGAAAGGCTCTTTCTGACCATCTGATGTAAATGGCTATTCAATCACTCTGTATGTCAGTACTTTTTTCTTTTGCAATAGCAGAAAATTATCACTACATGGCATTTTTCTTCTTTATTCATCTCTTAAATTGTTGTCTGCCCCTTCCCACCCCTAGTCTGCAGAACAGAAACTTCATGTGTCTTATTTACCTATATATCCCCAATCCCCTAGAACTGTGCCTAACACATAGTCAGTGTCAATAAATATGTCCTGACTAAAGAAATTCATTACATACCTTGCCATCCCAAATTCCAGGCATTCACCAGGCTCCAAAATGAGGAGAGTAGCTCCTATAACAAACAAAGAGTTTGGGGACCTTTCATTCTACTAAATTACCTTGGTAAAAAATTTCAACTTAAAAACAGTATACAAGACTCTCTATTTGATATTAAGCAAGTAGAGTACCCATAATGATTAGATAGGTAGACGATAGATAGACAGGTAGATAGATAGATAGATAGATAGATAGATAGATAGATAGACGATAGACAGCAAACTGTAGGTGGTTAGGCATTAGGTAAGACATCAGCCTACCTACCAAAGGACTTGTCAATGAAGAATAATTGATGTTATGAAAGACGTATATAAAATAAAACAGGTTAACTTTATTAACCTATTACAATATGCTAGGCAAAGTGCTTACATGTATTAACTTGTTTAAACCCCATAAACCCCTATGAGGTAGGTATTATTTAAAGATTATATAAAGATTTAAAAGATTAGGAAACGTGCCCAAGGTCTCAGGCCCAGTATGGAGTTGTTCCAGGACACAAACACACACAGTCTGCTTCATGCTTTGAATATCACCCTGCATCATTTATATATGCTATGAGAATATACCAGAGCCATCAACTATGTTTGGGCAATGCTAAAGAGCCATCATCTAATTATTTGATTTGGGGATTCTAGGTAGCCCATAACTACATAAGAGCTAGCTAATATCTCTTATATGTCCAATAAATAATAAAAAGCACTTATCAACATAAGGATAATTTTCTTTAAAAACAAGCACACATGTTAATGATAGACACCACAGAGCTAAGCCTGGGGCATTGGAGGGTGCAGGTACTTCTTCATTCCCATTCTCATTATTTTTACTTCAGCTCATGAATAGCTGGATGGAGTTTGTGGTCTTCTTTCCAAATCAATGAAATGATTTTCAAGTTGGGTAATTTAAATTTACTGTCCATATATCCATGTCATTGCTACCTCTCCTCTAAACCTGATGTATATGATTATTTAGGTATCTTTCTAGTTTAAAGCTAGTGTCTACATGATGAATATGCAGGTCCCCATATCAAACACCCCGATTCATGATAACGTGATCATTTGTCAGTGTTAAGTTATCAACATAACAGAAGGCGAAGCATAATGCTCCCCACCCACCACTCCAATCAAAACTGGCTGGGTCTCCACCCACAAGAGAAACATCAGCCCTTTAACACAGCATGTCACATCACCTGCTGACAGAGTCAAAAAAAATAAGAAAAAGAGTATGTGTGTTCGTGCTTCAGTGCTGCCTTATTAAACATGGTTTACTTTGTGTCTAGGTATTGAAAGGAACACTAGTTTATGGATGGCAATTTTTATTAATAAAAGAGAACGAATTTTTGAAAATCCTATCATTGCTCATTTCTCCTCCAAGGGACTGAAATTTTTGTCCAGGAATTTATTTTGAGCTGAAGAAGCAAAACAGTAGATGAGTCCCTCTTTTTCTGTCTATAGCTAGAATCTAGAGAAAAAGGAAAAATAGAACATACTATGTATGCACCAGTAATTGGACCATTATGAGGGTAAAGTTGGTCTAATGGAGCTCTTTAGTAGGGAATGTAATTTTACCAAATCATCACTGATTATCTTAAGTAATTCTTTGAGAACAATCATAACTCATCTTACTTTATCTCAGTAAATCCTGCTTTGGAATTTTAAAAATACATATCACTATAATGACTGTAGTATAGGCCTCTGAAATATGTGAGGACAATAAATTCAACAGTGTTGCTCAAATAAAATAGATGGAAAGCGAATGATACAGGTTTAATGCATGCAGCAATAGACAAATTAGTTTGTCTCTTTGTCTCAGTTTCCTTATCTGTAAAGTGATTTGAATATACCTAACACATGGAGTTACTGGAAGTTGTACATGAACATTTATATACATCACCTAGCATAGTGCTTAAGGCTGACAGACATTCCATAAATAGTAGCTATTATTATTATAATTAATAACAATTTATGCAATTATTATAATTATTTATAGCCATTGTGAGAAACTAAAGGGTTGCACCACTGGTGATAAAGATTATTTAAAGTTTAATTTGAGTTTCCTTTGATAACATGGAATTTTTTCAGCAGCAATCTTGTCTATCTTATTCTTAAACATGAAATATTCAAATTACTCTGTTCAGTTATACATATGTTCTACTATTCAAATATGTACATTAATGTATGTAGAATTAACCCTTAGTTTATATATTATGGAAGAAATAGGGCTATTAAGTAAATATCGCTTACATAAACTTATATAATTTTCATTTTTTCATTGCTCTCCATGACTTTTCTACAAGAAAAAAAATCTCACAAGTAATTAAATTGAAAAATTGAGTTGAACAGCAGTGTGTTTTCATATTTAGCATATCTTCTTAGCTATGGCATATCTCCTTATCATTTACTTGACTTTCCTTTTTCCCTTCTTCATTTCAATTGTTTCCAGGCCATAAGAATGTCTACAACTAATAATAACACTCTAACAAACATCTCAAATATCTAGAATTTATCTCTCCAAGTCCTCTTTTAGTCTGGGTTTCTATAACTCAGCAGAATTGGTATGCATTAAAACCTTTTTTTTTTCCATGTTTTCTAATAATCTTAGCATAATGACTCTGAAAATGGGTTTCAAGGCTATACTGCCTGAGTTCAAATAATCCTTGGACAAGAGACTTCACACTCTATTCTGAAGACTTCTCTTCTATAAGTGAGAATTATGATAGTAATCCCTATCCCAAAAAGTTGTTATGAGGATTAAAGGAGTTAATCTGTTTAGCACCTGCCACATAAAAATCACTCAATTTTTACGATTTAATGTTTGTTATTATTATAATAGTTCCTACATTTTTTAGTTTAAGATATTTTCAAGCACGACAAAATAGTTTTATGACCTTAATTAATGTTTCCCCCACCTTTTTTTTTCTCAATTTAATGGCTCTAAAGTTCTGTAAAAAATGTCTACTTAAAATACAGTCTTAAAAGTGTATGATATTTCCTATGACTAGTACTTTTCAACTAGTGAATATCCAACAACATCAACTTATCAGCAGACCAATTCTACATTGACACTTTTTTTTAACCATGTTTTATTTAACTAATTGATAGTTTCTTAGGGGTTATTAGGACATCAAATGCATGATTCTTAAAGTTTGGCAAGGAGAAAAGTGATACGCTTATAACTTATTCTTTGTCCTACATAATTAACTGTTAGCAGCAGATACACCTTCAGCTGTCCTAATTGGGGAAAAGTAAGCCACAAATGAAAGAGAAATATTTACAGTCTAGAATGTTGCCCTAGTCATTTCTTCAATTGCTTCCACCTTTAGAAATGCATCATGGAGATAGAAATTTTAAATTACCTAGGAGGGCTCTCAAAACAAGTTCTGTTAGTTTATCGATTTTTAAAAAGTCTTTGCAACCATAAAAAAAAGATTTGAAGCATCTTTACAAGGTCTGAGATGCAAGTTTGGAATTAACAAACTAGACACTTGGGTAAAGTCTAACTTCTGTGAGACTTATGAAATCTGCATAACATAGGAATACCATCTGCATTCCTGTTGAGAAAGCTCCCACTGAGTGTCGTTCAAACACCAGTAAGAATTTCTTATGATACTCAAATGGTTTGTAAAGTATCATCAAATGCAGTTTCTCTGGTAACAGGAGACAAATTTTACCTGTCTTATTTTTCATCCTAGCACAGATCAGGTCTCTTTCAAATCTTTGTATAAGATAGTCATTTATCAGCCTCAAAGTCTTTGAGCTTGGGTGGCCACTCTAGTTAGGGTCTGTGCCTTTTATTGGTATGCTATTTTACTGACTGGTTTCATATGTAGGAAGACCTTTAGACTATATTAATTCTTGTAGTTTACAAATTAACTTCTGGTCATTCCTCTTATGTTCACTTTTTTGAGTTGGGTAATTAATTTCTATTCTTTTTATTCATCATCACAAAATGACATGCCCTGCTTCTCCCTACAGGCCTGCTGTGTTGCCCAAAATAGGAGAGAACTCTACAGAGGAGATATAACTTTCCACATTACTGTTAGGTTTTTACTTAAGTGCAAAATTCTCAGAGAACACAGATGCATAGTCTCCAAAGCAAAAGAAAAAAAATCTTTTTTTAAGAAGATCATTAACTCCTAACACTGAAAATCACAATGTCACAAACACGAAAGCCATGGCATTGTTTTCATTTCAATGATGTCTTTCTTCTTTAAGGTGAAAAAAAGAAGTGACTGAAAATGCAATTTCTGTTTATTTACAATGTGTTAAGTAACAAAAATATTTGCCAAATATTGGACATTTTATTTATTTTCATGAGCCGAGGGGAGCAGAGTCTTCATCAATAAATATTTTTCATTATCAGGTTAAAAGCATGACTTTCATGAAATTGTAGTGTCATTAATCCTTTACAACAAGCTGTTATTTTTTTTTTTTAAAGTCTACAAAGGATTATGCTTTGTTGCAGGAATATTATGTAAAAAAGAAGTTTTTGCTTCTGCAGATAAGGTCACAGCTGGTATTCCTTCTGGTTTCACATGATCTTCACTTGTTCTTTCCTCATGTAAAAAGGCAACTTCACTTACAATGGACGTTTATTTGAAACTTGTATAAATAATGCATGTTCCCATTGTTTGTCAAAGATGAATAAACAAACTGCTCCTATGTCTCAGGACTAGTTTTTGCCAAATCTATCTAAGGTTTTTATGTTCTAATTTATATGAGATTGTCAGTGCTTTTTACTTTCAAGAATTTCCTTTTCCAGAGACCAGACTTGAAAACACTTTTCGAGCCAAGTGTTTACCTAAGTTCCTGGGTGACTGACAGATCTAGGGCAGACCCAAAGTCAGTTTTGAGCTTGAAGATCAGCAAGAGGACAATCCAGACTAAAATTAACTTTGCTTTTACTCTGGTTCACTACTGAACTCGCAAGTAAATTCTGTGAAGAATATATAAAGTAAGGAGACAAGCAAATGCACCACAGCTTATTGATGCATCTCTGGCTTCAAAGACGTGTTCCTAAAGTTATTTGATCAACTCAGCCCAAAAACAGTGAAAAATCTGCCAGGAGACAGGAACACATGATGGAGACTCGCTGCTCTTTCAACAAGGGGTCGTGTCCACACCACAAAAAAGTGGCCATAGTCCACTCTACAACCATGTAAGAATGTCTTGCCATAAACATTCTTCTGATTCTATGACACGTTGTGTAGGTGGGCCTATGGCAGGTTGGCCATGGCTGATGGCTCTGTTTCTTGCCAGTTAAGTCATGTACAATCCTCTGTCATTCAAAGCACTTCATAATTTGGGCCTGCCTTAATGTACAAACATCTGTCTCTTCTCTCTCCATCCCTCACAACCCTCAGCCCATTCAGCCCTTTGTCTATTTATTATTCACATGATTTCTACCCCATGGAATAGCCCCTGCCACCTGGAAAAGTTTCTCTTCTCCTTTCTCTTAGTTGTGTCTATACTTAAACATGAAATGTTTCCTAACAACACAAACTCATCCCAGCTTCTCATCTCTCCTCATCACTGACTCCCCAGCATTTATTGCTGTTAACAAATCTATACAAAATAGAAACTAATACAACTTAACTCTTAAAATCATCAAGTTGTATACATCAATTTTCTACAGCTTTTATATATCAACAAAAATTAAGACTAAAGACATAGAGTTACAATGGGAGGAGAGAGTTTAAAAAATATTAAGAGCCTTCACAATTACTCACTCTCCATATTCATTCCTGTCTTTCATACTCACTGTTCTCAATGGGTTTTTTCCTTCTACTCTCTCATCCCCCATGCATTTATGTACCCACAAAAGTAAAACCTGAACATTAGTGTGAAAATTAGCAAAACCTGGATAAAGTGCACTTTAGTTTCAAAGAAATCAATACAAATCAAGTATTAAAAGTGTGTAAGCGCTTCAAGGGCAAAGAATATGTTTTTATGACTCATAATTCCATAATAGACACTAAGTATTTCCTACTGATGTTTCTGCTAACAACAATTATTTTGGATATTCTTCACCCTTCTTCTAGATCCACCTTCCACCCTTCTCAGTCTCCTTTACATCCTGACCTCTATGGACTGCACCAATGTAGCTCCCAGTTGTGCTCAGACAATGGAAGGTACAAGCAGTTGATCAGAGGTGGCAGAAGAGAGATTGGGGTATTTATTGCCCAGGCTCTCTCCCAGCTAGACTGCAGATTGGCAGAAACTGAATGTCTCCACCAAAGTTTTACAGCTCTTATTGATCATTCTACAGCTGCAGCTACCAATCCCCCTCCAGGTTCTGGGAAATACTTCATCTTCTTGCTCCTTCAAGCTTAATAGTAATGGCATTTTGTCCCTGCTAGTCCCAATATGCTTCACTATCTCTTGTTGATTGCCCTTAATTCTGTCCATATCTATTGAAATGGTCCTATTGTAAACTCTCTGCTGTCAGCCCATTTAAGTGCCATCTATTTCTTGAAGGGTCCCGGAGAAATATGAGGAGGAGGAGGATATGTTTTATATCCCATCAAAAATTCATCAATTTGCTTCTATTTAGCAGCAACTCTCAAATATTTTAGCGAGAAGAATGGCATTTTCACATATTTTTTGATATCTGACCTAATAAAAGAGTCTAGATTCTCATATTTGCTTCTGCATTCAATCTGTCGTGATATGTTGTGTTGTTGTAGTACATGAAGAAAATCCAGCTTCACATAGACATGTAGATAGAAAAAGGAGTAATATAATTATCCTTTCAGATATTTATGGATGTTCTTATTTGATAATACATCAAAACTTGACAATTAATAGTTACTTAAAGGTTAGTGGCAATGTAGAATCTGTAATTTGTCAATAAGCTTTTCATTTCTCTTTCCATTAAAATCCACTGATTGCATTTACGTGTCTTTTACTCATACATGACTTTGTAACATCGTAAACTAGTCATTTAGAAAATATTATCTCACCAAATTATACAGATCTTTCAAATGTCACATTTTATTGTACAGTATCAAAAATAAAATTTAATTATATCAACACCAAAATTATGAAAAAGTTTTTTTAAAATATTGGAATGCTATTAAGCTCATTATGAAGAATACGAGTTTTCCAAAATCACACAAGTTACACAAGTGCTTTTCCTCAAGATAACCATGATACTTAGGCATGCAGCAGAAGTGCTTTATCCATATTTCCCATAGATTACAAAAAATATATACATTAAAAGAATGAGATTTAATAAAATTTATAATTGTTATTGTTTCAAAAAGGACATTCTTAAATGAAACTAGTGTTTATTTTACTGTGAGTGCATGTTGGTGATGAATTCAGTAACTGCCAGTACAGTTGGGTGCCACTGCCTTGATTCTTACTAAGAAACCAGCAATTTTACCCAGTAATGTTTTTGTACCATCAGAGCAAATAACAAAAATATGTTGGTCCAGGACAAACTGTGAGATCCAAAACAGCTATTCAATACTTTAAAGTACTGTGAATATTTCAGCAGTACTTGTTTGTTTGCCAAGTATTCACACACACAAACAAAGATCTTTGCTGATTTGTTGGTGCAGAGACCAGGAAAACATAAGCAAAACAATAAGTCCAGCCGTGGCTGTAAAGTCACCCTTTTGTAAGGCAAAAAGCAACATCTGCACAAAGATATTAACTCAGCCTTCAGGTTTAGAGCTAAATCTTTAATTCAATGAGTCAATTGGCACTGCCATGATTTTTCTTTTTTACTGATTTTTTATCCAGCAGGAAGTCAGCACTGTAAACCGCACAAGCTATCGTGTGTATTTCTCCAGTCAAGGCAATGCAATAACTTACCCTGTAAGATGATTCATTTTTCATTTCTAGTTTGAAAAAATGTAATGAACAATTTTTGCCTTTTAAAATGTTCAGCATATCTACATTTAATATCTCAAAATAATGCTACAACATAGCTGGCACCTTACTACTATTCAAAAATATTCTGATGCATAAGATACACTAAGGTAAATGTCTAACATCTATAAAACCAAGGCTAAGATAACTTGCACCATATTTCGATTTCTTTTTTATGTTTTTCCCAATTTCACTGAAGTAAATTTTTCCTTCTATGAGATTTCATCCTTGTTGGCAACTTTAGACAAAGCACACAACTATACAGAGAAGGCAAGTCTTCTACTCTCCTTTTTTAAAGCAAATGATCCAATTTTAAATACATTAATTTTAAAATTTTAGAACAAATATTACTAAATACAGCTTAAATAAAGCAAACATTTATATAATATTCAAAAATATTTTTCTTAATATTATTTCAAAACAAGACACAAGGTGCACTTACTTCTTGTGTTTCTATGTAGTTGCAAGGGAAATTTCAGCATTTAAAAGTGACAATTTATTGAATAATAACGAGTTACAGAGATTATAGGAGGCATAATCAAAAATAATTAGTAAAAGCAACAGAGAAATAATTGAGAACAGAGTTAATTTCTAAAACCACACATGTATTTATACCCCCAAATCACTACCTTAAAAAATTCTATTAAACAAAAGAATTCACAAGCAAAAAAAAAAAAAAATCTATTATTGTCAAATCAATAACAGTAGCACAAGTTATGTGGCAACTGGAAAGCTTTATACTCCTGAGAGAATGAGAGTGAAAAGGCAAAAACATCTTAGTGTTACTATGAAAATAGCTTTGTCCTTGAAGACATCCTGCAAGGATCTGAAGGACTCCTAGGGGTCCCTTGAGCCACACTTTGAGAACCACAGATGATAAATTGTTATGGGTAGAATTATTTTATCATTTGCCTTTGAGTTATCAATTTTGAACAGCGAAGTGGCTTGAATTCATTGGCTCAGCAAACTAAATCCTGGCACTACTAAAAACAAGGTTAGAAGTTAAAAATATAATAAATTTCATGTAAGGGGCAGGACTAGTTTAAAAACATACTGCCAAGTATCTAGTAATTTTGTAAGCTTAGATGATAAATGAGCATGAATAAGATTATGACTTTTTAAGTTTAAGGACATCTTTTTTAACCTTCAAAAATATTTGCAAAAATTCCACATGATAGCAAATGTACTTTTAGTTTCCATTCATTGAAAAAGGAGAGGGGTGTTACGAAGACTACATGGGATAATAAATGCAAACTGTCTAGCACAGTGACAGGCGAATAGTAAGTGCCAATTAAGTCTATTCCTCCTCATGCCCAGAAAGCCTTTCTTCAACCCATTGAGTAACACAAATCTACCAAAATTTCCAGGTAAGAATTTAAACTCTGAATCAATGCCACAAAAGGTCTTAAGTGCAAAAATTTCAAGAAATATCTTATAATAACCTATAAAGGGATATAATCTGCAAAAAAAAAATGAATCACTATGCTGTACACCTGAAACTGAAAATATTATAAATCAACTATATTTCAATTAAATAAATAATTAATTAAAAATTTCAAGAAACATGTATTTATCATAGCAAGGATTTGTAAATTGTTTAGAAAGATTTAAGCTGATTCCAGATAAGGTGGACATGACCTTGGGTTGGCATCAAACTTCAGGATTATATATATGTAACTGAATGATGAATTTTAAAAGTTTTATTTGCAAATTCCTTTGAGATCTTAAGACTTCAGTGTTTTCAGTATTATAGAACCTTTGTGTCTATTGGTAGTTATCTCTTCTATCAATTAAAACTCCCAGGTATAGAGTATTTATTTCTATAGATCGATGTCATTTCTAATACATAAATGATATTAGAAAAGTAAGACATACTTTCAGCTATTTTTTCCAAAGGGCAATAACAAACCCTGAAATATGCTCTGAATTTATTATTTTTCAATTTGTATCTCTTAATGAACCCATCCTTACTGCCCTTAGGCAGACTTTTAAAAAAAAGAAATTCTTACAATTAAATCAAAACATGCCATGTAAGTGATCAGCAAGACAAACAAACAATAAAACAAATGTCAACCCATTCTCAAAACTAACATCACCTTTTAAAACAAATTTCCCTGTCTCAGCAACAAGTTCCCTGGAGCATATGCCCTAGTAAATTGATGGATCTTGGCTATGAAATTAAAATGCCCAGAATCTGTTAAAACAATATTGGAAACTGGTTCCATAAAGGATTATCTTCTGGGCTTCCCTGGTGGCGCAGTGGTTGAGAGTCCGCCTGCCGATGCAGGGGATGCGGGTTCGTGCCCCGGTCCAGGAAGATCCCACATGCCGCGGAGCGGCTGGGCCCGTGAGCCATGGCCGCTGAGCCTGCGCGTCCGGAGCCTGTGCTCCGCAACGGGAGAGGCCACAACAGTGAGAGGCCCGTGTACCGCAAAAACAAAAAACAAAAAACAAACAAAAAAAAGGATTATCTTCTATTTCAAATGGTGTGTATCCTATACTCTATAGTGTAAATCCATGGCAAGCGAGGCCTGTGGTCTAGTGGATGGCTTTAGGATCAGAAACCTGAGTTTATGATTTGGCCTGATTATTAATAGATGGTTCTCAATAAAATTTATTAAATATATTAAATTATTGCAATATACTCATGAGTCCACTAAATAGTTAAACAGTGAGCAATTTTAACCAAAACAATGACGTAGAAAAGAAAGAAAAAAATCTTACATTGTGATGTATATGATGCAAAGGGCTTTTAACTAAGCAGTCCCTTCCACAGAGCTTTAGCTTTGTGGAGGATATAGCAGTATATATAAATTCCTTCTCAATAGAGCAACACAGAGAGATGGTAAAGCATTTAAAGGCAATGGTGGTAGGCATATGTACAGAAACTAGAGGATTTCAAGACCTCTTGAAGTTCCAGTATATGCAAGAATGATGAAGAGCAGCTTAACAAGTGAGAATCAACAAGTGATCCAGAGGTAGAAGACCAAGAAGGAGCAGAACTCAGATCAGAAGCAAGAGGTAGTCACCTCTCTTTATAGCTCCTAGTTAAGATTTTCACATTATCTTCTTAGGGGATTGGTTTACTCTATGTAAATATTATACAATTCAGTGTAATAATAAAGTTTAACAAATAGAACTGTGATACAACTATGCTGAGGTCCAAAGTACATCAGTACTTCTTCATATAACATGTCCAGTTATTTCAGTTAAATCCTGTCTCTTTCGTGTGTACTTTATGTGACATTTCCCTTCCTTTGCTAACTTCATCCTCTCTAGGCAATGAGGTAATTCATAAACTCACATTATGTAAGTCTTTATGCAGTTGGATTCTGTTTTGTTCTTTGTTTTTTGTTGTTGTTTTTTGAGTCTTGCTTTGTTTTATTGTCTTAAGCATTGCTTTCAAGCATTTTTTGATAGAGTAAACTCTATGGATTCTTAGATAGCTTACTGTTTCCTGTTTGCTTGATTTCTGACAATTTTGCACTTTAACTTTTCATGAAAAGTCAAGGTAGGCAAAAAGATAAATCACAGAGGGCACTATTTGGCTTGCTTATTGGCAGTTTGGTAAGTGTACTGAAAAATTAAGATCATTAATTAATCTAAGTTTTGTATCTTGTGTGCTTTCATTTAATATTGTATTTATTTTCTTTCCTCCTATAAGCAAAAGTTGGCTTGGTAAATAATTGCTTTTGTTCCTATCTGTATGCCCTTGATTAGCTGTGGATGTTTCTCTGCTTTGTTGATGTCTTCTGCAAATGTTTCAGCTCTTACCAGTAAAAGCTGAAATTGAAACAACCTAAGCAACTCTTTGGCCTTAACCTCTCTAGTGAAATTTCATGATCTCTTCTGACTTACTTCAGAACTAGATTACAGTCAATGGTGGCCTGCAACAGAATAGAGGGGTTTACAACAGCCTGAGAAATAAAGCTTGAAGCTGGTCTTCCAGGCTACTTTCTGTTGAGGAATTTGTCCTGCCTCCATACTACCATCTTTGCTCAATCAACCTTCATATCTCAAAAGTCTGTGCCCCTCAATTTGAACTTAAGAAATAAATTATGCAGATCTTTCAAAATCGGAGCTCTGCCTACCAGACATCAGTCTCTCCCTGCAAGAAGTGGAACAGGGTGTGGAAGTGAGGAGGGAGGCAGGCAAGTTGAGAAAGTGGTGAACTCTCTATGCCCTAGTGAATAGAGACAGGATGAGAGCACATTCCATGCTCTCAGTAGGGCAATGCTCTCATATTCAAATGTAAATGAATATAAAAATGTCCCTCCAGAGACAAATACAAACGCTCTGAGGATTATTTCCCTTGTATCAGTGCTGATACTTAGAAGTTGACAGTACCTTGCTAGCTAGGGCTATCTACCCTGCAGTCTTTATCCTTTCAGAAAATAGCTAGCCAAGAAATGCCAGGCTCTGCTCTACAGAGCACGAAGGATATCACTTAAATATATAAAACCATTCCCTAAAAACATCACCATGTTTGGATTTCTAAACCTAAACAAAACGATATACATTTAAATATGGCATGGGTTTCTAATCTATGGGTTTCTACCCTTTGCAGATTGAACCATTACGGGTTTTTTTTTTTTTTTTTCTATGTAAACACAGATCTTGAAGTAACTCATAAAAATGAAGTATGTTCACTTTTCAAAGAGAGTTAGTCACTGGACTTTTAGAGAAAATGCCCCAATCTTGAGCTTCCTTCTATTCTTTTAAATATATCTTCAGTGGAAATAGTGGCTTCGTTTAATCTGGCTCAGAAACATACCCAGTTAACTGGAAAAGGAAAACGTTACAGCTGGGCCAGATTACATGGTGTTCATGGTAGGCATTATGCATTTTTGTGTGTTGTGTGTGTGTATTTGTTCATTTATACTTAATGAGCACCTGTGGAGAGACAACATGAGTAAGTCAATATTTATTCTCCCACATACTTTTAAGAACATTTGGCAGGTTATTTGTTAATGGGTAGGAGGAAAGGAGATGGAAGAGCATGCCCAAAGCTTTTTAGCATGGCCTGCCATTTCTGTAGATAAAGCATTGAACAGATAGCTGTGGCTTCACAAAATTCTAGTTTTAAAGTTGATTACTCTTAAAGGAGCTTGGATAAACCCTTACAAATTCTGGTTACTTTAAACCAAACTTTTATTCTTCATCATATAGAGTAAATCAAGTTCCCAGTATGCTTTTGTCATTAACAAAAACTCTGAGGGTGGTTTCACAGGGATTTTTATGCATTGTTCTATGTTCTTTGATTTACAAACTGCTGAGGGGAAATGGGGTTGTAAACCTAATCCAGGTTTATGATATAAAAGGGCAGCACATTTTAGAAACACCTTGTGGTCTTACAAATAGAGTTAACTTTAAGCAATTTATTTAGCTAAATAACTGACTCAACTATGTATTAAATTGCTGCCAGTTGGAAATAATGGAGCTTGGCAGTTTTACTGTCAAATATAGTGGGTATAGGAAAATATGTGGAGACTAGAGACTTGCAAAAGACTGAGCTGCTGTACCATTTAGTGATGGAAAAATCAAGTAATTCACCTTGACTATACTCAAAGGGAAAAATTTGAAAAGCAAGCTTCCACTATTAAACAGTTAATTATAGTGTGTTTATGTGTACAGGGCTTGATTGTTAATTGCTAAAGCTAAGTTGTCCTATAAAGACAAGTTCTCTCCTAGATTCCTATGTGCTTAGAGATTGATCTGAGTGGTGAGCTGGTCTGTTTTGCAGGGTGTAAATTGATTGACATAAATTTGTAATCTGAATTTTAGAAAAGAGGTTTTATTGAATGTCTTGAGCGTAAGACAAACTATGTGCAAAACCCACAACATTAAGGGTAAAATTTAAAATATTACATGCTCAGTCTTACCACGACTTTTGAAGAAGCATTTCTTAGCCTCTTTATTCCTATCAGTGAGAAAAAGAAAAAAAGAAAAGGGGGAAAAAAAAGAAATATAACAGATTCTGGATTATAAGATTTTATGGGTTCAGAGGATTTGTGATTAGTTATGGAAAATAAGATCCCTGGGAAAAGATCAAGGAACATGGAATTGTTTGGTGCCAGAGCAAGGAAGGTGGAGGATTAATATAAAAGATCTTCAAGCCTATGAAAGCCATATAGGAAACAGACAATCAGCTATTCTATTTGAATATGGACATGAAGCTTAATAGGCAAAAGTTGCAATAGAAACAATTTGGCATGGAAATAATATGAATCTATAACTGTTCTTAAAGGTTTTTTTTTTTTGACACTAGGATTATAAGACAACGTAGTGGCATTCCATATAGAAAATAGACCCATATTTCAAATTCTGCGTTACAAATTCTTATAAACTTTGGTTTTCAAGCCTTCAGATTTGATCAGCATAGGCTTCAGGAAAACTATTACTATGACTTGTAATTTGTTCAAATTATGTTAACTACAGCATGTAGTTAAATTGTAGGCTTATAAATATCCAGAAGAAAAAGAAATAATGATAAAAAGTAAACCCAGCGTCAGGTGAGGTCATTCTGTCCTTTACATTTAATTAAAATTGGCTCAAGGTCCCTGCCCCATGTCCCTTGAAACGTCCATGCCCTCCAAGATTTCTGAAAATTTCCCAAGGCTAAGAGCCCCATGGCTTCAAGGCTAAGAGCCCAAGGCTCTTTCCCAAGGATAAAAGCCCCATGGCTTTCTTTGAACTTAGAACTCTGAGTCTCACTTAGGTCTCAAATTCCAATTTAAAAAGTCATAATAATAAACCTAGTATTATAAGGCATTGTGTGTAAAACGGACTTTCACATCAAACCAAAATTTTCTTCTTATCTGAAACTCTATGTAGGTATGCTAGTATTCTCAGATGTTAAGTGCTGTTAAGTGAGTGAGCCTCCACTATGTTGAGTAAGGATGGTCTACAGAAAAGTATAGCTAGACTTTGTAATAAATCCGGGAAAAATATACCAAGTCAATTCAAAATGCAAGTCACCAAAAGCAAGTTTCATCATTCCTTTCTACATTGCAGGCTGTCTGTAGCTTACAGAGAAGGGGACATCTGATAGAATTCAGGAGAGTAATTAACTGAAGGACAGCATGCAGTTTTGAAGTAAGTTGTGTCTGGTTCAAATCAGGAGTAGAGAACAGAGCTTTTTGTTCTTTCCTTCTGTGAACTTCAAGCTCTGTGGCGTAAAACTGTTCAAAAAGCGAGTGTGATGGATTAAGCTAAGAGATAAGTATGATCTTAAAGTGATATAATACCTCAAAAAATCATTTTTCCCATTAATAATGGAAGTAGACAAAGCCCTTTCCAACATTTCTTGTTTATAATAGTCCCTGTTTATGTTGTTTTATCATGCTTGGGGCTTTTCCCCATTATTCTTACAAGCTTTCTTTGAGTTAAAGTATGGCTCTATAAAAAGGAATGAAATCATCTGTTCAGTAACTTTCTATCCAGTAAACTCTTTTTTCCTCCAACTACAGCTCATAATTTTACTAGTTACCATTCTTCTCATCTATTTTCACATTCTTTAGTTTGCATGTCAGTCCCAAATACCTCAACCCATCAGTTAAATTAGTTCTGTTTTTACAACAGCTCACAAAGGGTTTACAGCTGAAACTCTTCCTCTAATCTAGCTCTTCTCACTACATGTACTATTTCTTTATTGACCTTAGCTTGGGAGAGCTTTAAAAATAATACATATCAGCAAGAGTTGCATGCTTTCTAATCATATGTTTTCTCCTGCTAATCATTGTTACCTGATTAGAAACAGATGCAACCTATTTGAAACGTGAACTTAAGAGTGAACTGCTCATAATGGTTGCATATTTTTGAGATATTCTATGTCTATGTTGTGAAATGCCCTAGAATGTTTTCAATAGCAAGCATTTAGATGATATTTCATAGCTACAAGCCTTTTTCCTACCAAATTACCCATTCCAACCAATACAAACTGATAAACAAAACAAGCAACAACATTCAACCAACACTGGAAGCCCGGACATTTATAAGTAATCAGCAAACAAGAATACTGTAACTGTGATAATACAATTTTAAAACAGACAAATCCCCTGCTTTCAAAGAGCTCATGGTATACTGGGAGAAATAAACAACTATTTATTATCCAAAGCAAATGTGATAATCACTTTAAATAAACTACATACAAAGTGTTAAGTAAAAAGAGAGGAGAGAAAAGAATACTTCTAAGAAGTGATCCATATCAATAGCCCAATGCCAACCAAAGGGACTTGAACTGAGCCATGTACAAATTTTGTTTGTAGAACTCCAAATATAAATATACTCAAATATTTGTTTAATCAGACTGCCAACTGAACTGAAATTTTCTTAAAAGAAAAAAAAGAGTAGAGTGAATCTCTTCAAATTAGAACTGAATCTATGTGGGTGTCTTTATTAAGACTTTCTTTCTTTAGGGCAGTTTTAGGTTCATAGTAAAATTAAGGGGAAGGTACAGAGGTTTCTCATCTACCCCCTGCTCCCAAGCACGCATAGCCACCCTCACTATCAACATCCTCCACAAGAATGGTACATTTGTTACAATTGATGAACAATGGATTGACACATCACAATCACCCAAAGTCCACAGTTTACATTACAGTTGATTTTTTTACTTTTATAAAAATAACAAAATCAGGGCAATCAGCATGTTCTCAAAATCAAATCTGAGCTAAACTGATATTTATTACATCTGGTTCATATCTGTGGTTGTCAATAACACACCCATTAGGTCACCAAAATTTGAACAACAAATTTTAAGTCTCAGTAAACTGAGGCTTTTACAGTGACTATTTGACCATTTGGAGAGTTTTTGTTTAGAATAATTCTCATCAAAGGCAAAACACAGGGAGAAAGTTTCTAAGCTTAAATTCCCTGGTTCAGCATTTAAATTACATTCTTTCCTGTGGCCAAATGGTTTGTTCAGACAATTCAGCGTGGATACAGAAGTAGTTGGCGGTGGGGGGGGGGATATTTTTGCTGAGGACCAGTTAGTAAATAATAATAACCAGACACATCAAAATTTGCTGCTTCCTAGTAAATAAATGCTTGTCAAGTGACTGCTGAGGTCATCCCAATGTACACTCTTTGTACACATGGTCCTTTCAGTAACCATGAGCAGCAGAGAGGCAGGGATCTGACGACTAAAAGGCCCTTTTTCCATTGCTTTGATCCACCACCAATTCTATTTAGTCATCTCTGCTCTGAAAACCGGTTTCTCCATAACTCTGAGGGCACACGATAGCTTGTTTTGGCACCAACTCTGTGGAGCTAAAACTCTGGGCTACAGAAGCAGAAAGATTTAAGAGCCTCTCACCTCACAAACTTGAGTTTCAGGTTGGGGCAGTGACAACCCGTCAGAATCTCGTTTGTGGCACCCAAGCAAACCAAGCACATGGACAGCAGAAATGGCTAGAAAAACCCTTAGACCCTGGTTCTCTTGGTCATTAATTCCATGGATGATTTTGGTGTTTAAATACTGAGACAGGCCCTGGTGCCAGCCAAAAATACAACTAGTCAACTCACATTTCCCTTGGCCTTTTAGAAAATGCAGACGTGCCAAAATCCTAAAAAACAGCTGAGTTAAAAAAAAAAAGGGGGGGGGGGAGTAAAAGAAAGGAAAAGGAAAGAAGCAGGGAGGAAAAGTGCTCCAAACAAACGAAATGTTGATCTGCCTTTTATTAATTTCATTTTTTATCTTCTTGTGTACAGACGTTTGACAGCTGTGACATTCATGGGCAATGCATTTGAAAAAGAAGACATAAATATTCAGAGACATATTAGAATGCTGTTCAATGTAAGCACCTGTCTACTTAGTGTTGACAGAAAATCATTTACTTTGCTTTATGCATGTTCCCTCCAGAGACCACAGAGGTCCTATTTTATTTAAAGAGCTGGTCCCAATATCAGTGCTTGCTCTCGAAACTGCAGTATATACAGCTAATTATATTTATTGAGGAAACAATTTTGTTTTATATTTTCAATAATACTTAAACAATTTTGTCAATCTTGACCTCAGAAACAATTTCCCCAAGGATTCAGTTAACAAAAGATTTCATACAAGGCCTGATACCAATGTCCTTACACTACACTATTTCCATTATCACCTAGGGAAGTTTTTCAAGTATAACATTCATGGAGGAGAAGTGTACAAGATGAAACTGCAAGATCTCTGTGGATATTATGAAAAAACATCACAGTCAATGAAATCCATGCTGGTATCTGTACATAAGCATTTATTATTTATTATACTTTGATTTATATGCTCAAACAATATTAGTATTGCGTAAAGTAATACATTATTAAAAGACACATGAATCATGACTTTTAAATCATATATATCAAATTTGGTAAATCTTTGTTCCTTCTCTGGTCAAATCACAAAAGTAATCTTGGAACTTAATTGAAACAGGTGGCCAAGCACAGAGAAAAGAGAGAAAGAAAGAATAAAGGAAGAGCAAACTTTGTCAGGGTGCTAAGATTGCTGTGGGGACCTCATGAGGTGGTTGTGATATGTGTTCTCGAAGCCTTCCGACTTGTTCTCAAGTGATTAAAATAGGTATGCTTAAGTTAAATTAATTATTCACCCAAAATTTAATTTCCCTTCCTGTACTTGGTACAATGCCTATCTTGAAAGTGTATGGCTTGCAATGGGTTAACGCTGGACTACAGAGAAGCCTCCTTGAGCTGAATCTCTGGTCAGAATTACAAATGTACCATATTATCAGAGATATAATGAAACACAGACCGAAGTGAACAAAACCTAATTTTTTGGCTATGACATTTCTCTCCCTTTTAGTTTTACCTGACCTGAGTGTGTAATGATGTTAGCTCGGCCTGATGAGGTGGGGCCGGGGGGTGCGGGGGGTGTGGGCTGTTGTTGAAGGGTGCAGGAAAGGCAGAACAGGCGAAGACCTCAGAGCTCAAGACTTCCAAAACCTTACAATGCTGCCACCTACAGGCCAAAACTTTCCAGGCGGATTCCATCAATGTTGTTTTCCGACGCTTTACAATGAAAAACATGCCAAATCGTGGTAGGAGACCAGAGCCCCAAACTCAGAATCCCGCAAAGAGTTAAATCGCCAGGTGATATGAAAGCACAGGCCCTCTGGCTTAGCTAGTTCAGTGCCGTTACATAATTTAATTAGGATCATCACACGGCAAACGAGGCTGTCTAAAGGAATTATGAGCCACAAGTTCAGATCACATGTGAATCCTTTTGCTCAATTAAAGCTAAGCAATTTTTAAGGTTTTTTTCCTCTTTGCAGTATATGCAAAGAGCACTGAAGCGTGGCCTGCATATTTTTCACATTAAAATTATTATATAAAGCCTGTAGCATTTGAAATACTTATGGAAATCAAAATGTTACACTCTGATCTCGGGCATTTAAACTTCGTCATTTTTAAAGCTATTGTTGCCACGCTCTCCTTTGTTCTAAGAAAATTACTGTGGTTAGTTATAAAAGCAGAATGAATACTTACTGTGAGAAGAACAAAAGTATGTAATAGTGCTGAAATAATTCTTGAGCCTGTGTTACCACTAAACAAAGTTTTAATTCTGTTTTGAAGACCCAGCATTGTGACTAAAGGCATTATCCTACTTCTCACCCTACTGTGCCTATCAATAAAAGTCACCATTTCCCTCCTCAGCAGACTATTCAGTCTGCTTACCTGTATGTCAAGAAAAACTCTGCTAAGAACTTGATGAGGGGAGAAAATTCCTGGAGGAGTCTGTATTTTATGATGTAAGCACACGTTAGGTTCCTTACCAAGCTTTCTTCTAAAGTTTTAAACTTCCTTCAGGCTTTTAGCTTCCTTTCTCACTGATTGTATCAGACAGAAAAGATGGCAGTACTTCCTAGTTTTAATTATGCTTTAAACTTATATAATCAGACACAAAATTATAATTTTAGTAATTTAAAATTACAGCTTGGGATCATATTTGTTATTTGTGCTTGTGAAAATGAATACTTTCAAATCAAGCTACTTTAAATTCCCCAAACTAATGGGGATTTAAAGTTAATTTTTAAATGTTTATTTTGGGAAATAAGTATTACTCTTAATAAAAGATCATTCTAATAAAAATGACAAAATGGGAAGATGCAAAGAAATGTCAGCGCTAGGCAGAAGGTTACATTCAGTTGAAAATCTCGGCAACTTGGAGTTGTTTTATTTTTTATTTGTTTGCTTTGTTTTAAAAATCCTCAGTATTTCTAGATCTATTGCTTAAGACAGTTGAAATTAGAACAAACAATAAAACTTCCAGTGAGTACTGTGGGAAATTCTTCACTAACTCATAGATCAAAGAGTATAGGCAAAACTCATTTTTCAGTACAGCCTACTTATTATTTGCAATAGGAAAAAAACATTTCTAGATTTGAAGGGCACATACAGTGTTTCCAAGTCACATATTGTTTATTAATATCTTAGACAAGAGGTACACAAAATACAAAAATGATGCAATCCTTATTTTCACAAAATCTGAAAAGGTTAATTCTTTCTTCTTTTGCAACCAGTCTTTAAACACTAGTTGGATTTGGCTATAATAAGAATATAAATACAATAAGACATTCCTAAGGGGAATACAGTTTTTAAAAAATTTCCATATTTGCTACAATAAATGTTATGCCTAGAAATTTTATAGCTAACAGAAACACAGAAAATACTATACCCAGAGCTAGAAAACTGTTCCGGTACAAAGCAAGTCTGATATATTACCTCCCAAATACACAGCATATCCCTGGTAAAGTTGTAAATTATGGTTGCAAATGAGGCCACAAAAAAAATTTTGCTCAAGGCATGAATCATAAATTCAAACAATAATCATATCCTACGTGATGCACAACTACTTTGTTTACTTCTTAGACACTGTTTCCTAAACATGAAGATGAAAGTAGGTCAAGGAAATTTAGCATCTATTTCTCATGAAGCATGATCTGATACTGGGTGCACTGTCTTATTTACAACTGCACAAACCTTTTAAATATTAAAAATGTGTGTTTTCACAATGCTGGGTCCTTAAGCATATTGATGCTTTACCTCATGATGACACAATATCATCAAAACTATAGATGATTACTGAGGAAAAACAAGCACATCAAAAAGTAACCTGCTATGTGGAAGTCAGAGATATTTTTCATTTTGAAAATAAAAGGATATTAAGCGAATGTTCAGTGGTACTTTTAATCTACCTATTAGATATAGTTGTTTGCTATTGCTTGCATGTATCTGAGGAGTCAAAGGTTTTTCTTTTTACATTTTAGAATTTCTAAAAGCCTAATACCACTAAACCCTTTTTAAGCATGAAGCTTAAGAGGGCTGTCCTTTAATTAAATCTGTTTAAATCATAGAAAGAATCATTAAGATAAATCATTAAGCACCAGTTCCGAGGATTACCTTGAAAGAGCATACAATTGTAAAATATTGTTTGGAATGCAGATTTTGAATATTAACCTAACGATTTCTATTTATGGATAATAAGAATGAATAGCAGCATGCTTGTTCACCTCTAAGGGACCTAAATGTCACAAACTTCCTGTTTTTTCAGCATTGAATATCAATAGCAATAACAATCATCACATTAGTGTTTACAATATACTTAAAACTGTGCTATGTACTTTATGTGAATTATCCCATTTAATTTTCACAATAACTCTTTAAAGTAGGGGTGATGTTTATATCTGTTTTTGATTATGAAACTGAGGCTTAGAGAGAAAACGTAAAACACCTTTTCCACGTCACCATGAGCTAGGCACTGGGTATTCAAAGATAGGGGGAAGGGCAGCCTATTTCCTAAAGAAACCATTACAATTTTGTACCAGTGTATAAACCAAGGGGAGACACATAAAATTTGATTTCTTTTAAGTCTATTCAATTGAAATAAGACAACTTACGGGTAGTCATAGGAACTAATAAACTGGCACAATGATCTATGTGATGCAATCAATCATAAAGTATTTATTAAATGCCTAGTGTGTACCATTATCTACTAGGTGGTATGAATTTAGTGATGAGCAAAATGGAGGTATCCCTGTTTCTGCCCTCAAGGAGTTTTTGTAGTAGTGGAAAATCAAACAAAATATTTTTAGGAGAAACCTGAGTGTGTATGCACCAGGAACAGGTGTGTGGTGAGTCCAAGGGTCCAAAATGAAGGGTCTTTGTTTTCACATCCACCCACCAATCTTCTCCGTCTCATTCACATCACCTCCACCCAACTGTCCAAGATGAAAAGATGGCAGTTGTACTCAATTTCTCTTGGTCCTCACACCCTGCATTCACTCAATCAACTAGCCCTGTTAGCTGGAACACATTATTCTGAATCTATCCACTCCTCTTCTATTCCCCATCCCAGTCCAACTTATACTCATCTCTTGCCTGGACTACTGCTATAGCTCCCTAACTAGGCTGCCTGCTTCTACCTGGATTCCTTCAATTCCATTCTCCTCACTGCAGCCAGAGTCATCTTTTAAAAATGTAAAACAGTTCACATACCTAGCCTTCATAAAACCCTCCAACAGCTTTCTTCTGCTCTTCCTTCTGATATCCATATGATGTCTTCCATCTTGTCTCTCAGATTTCCACTTAAATACCACCTTCTAAAGGAGGCCTTCTTGCATAGCTCAATCCAAGATGGGACCTGCTCATTCTAGCACACTATATTTATTTTTTTTAACTTTCTGTTTATGGCGTCTCTTCATTTCCTGGAACATATGCTTTTTGAAGAAGAATCTTCTCTATCTTAGAACGTGTGTTTCCATCAGTTAGAACAATACCCAGCAGAGAGCAGACACTCAAACTGAAAGGGTTGAAAAAGTATGCAGAGGTCAAATCATCCGTGGATCTTTTGGCCACAGTAAAGCGTTAAGGTTTGTATTCCAAATTCAATGGGGAACTTTTGGGAAATTCTAAGCAGGGGGACAAAAATCACACCGGCTATTCTTTATTAAGAATAGACTGAAGACGAGCATGAGTAGAAGCAAGAAAATGGATTAGGAAGCCAATTCAGAAATCCAAGAGAAAGATGGTTTTAGCTTGTACTAGGATGGCAGTATTAGAGATAGAGGAGAGATGGGTAAATTCGTGATATAATTTCACTTGCTGATGGAAAAAGGAAAGTAAGAGATTAAGAATTATTCATATACTTATATATTGTATGTCATATATATATGACATACCATATATATATATATATATATGTATATATATGTATATATATATATATATAT
>NW_006789313.1:1645756-1663407 GCF_000442215.2 Lipotes vexillifer
ATATATATATATATATATATGTATATATATGTATATATATATATATATATATATATATATATATATTTGGCCTGAGATGGCAGGAAAGGAGGAGTTAAAGGAGGATGGACCTGGAGGTAAGACAATGAATTTTAATTGGATGCAGTTAATCACCCTGAGCCAGATTGTATTTTTTGGTGACACATTTGGGTTTGCTTCAGGTCTGGTATTTCTCCTCAGAGGGGCAATTTAAGGAAAGCTCAATCTATTAACAGAAACAAATATTTCTTTAGCAGCCTTCCTGCCTTGATTGGATGGATGCACCATAAGATGCAAATAACAGCCCATGAAGGACAATGAACATTTAGCTCTTTATTTTTTAATACCGGTTTTCCAAAGAGGCTGAAAATAATTTTGTCAAAGAATTTCCAGCCCTAAATATAATATATGGAGGAACTCATGGATTAGTAAGCTTTCACTGCACTTAGTTGAAAGATGATGATGCTGTAGGTTTTTACTATTCCATTCCACCACAAAATCCCTCCATGCAATCTGTAGCAACAGGGGGTGCAGGACAGAGAGAAGTAGAGATGGCCTGATGCCATTAGCAATGTGTTAGTCATTGTTAGTGAGGGAGGCCTGAGAATATGAATCATAGCAGTAGAGCTGAAGGAGAAAGCCTATGTAAGAGTCCAAGAGTAACAGTGATTGTGGTAGGAGCAGTGGTTAAAGGATAAATAAAATTGGATAAAGGAGCATAACAAGAGAATGGAAAGTTGGGTGTCTCTTAATTCTAAAATGAAATGAAATGTTGCTTTTCAGAAGGTTTCCTAGTCCATTTGAAGATTGATATTCTAGTAGTTATCAAATTATTAAGAAATTAAAATCCCTTTCACTGATATTTTCTTTATGACCAAGGTAGCTGTTATATTCATCTTCATTCTTCTAGTAATGTTGTTTATGAAACAAGAATGTACTTGGCTCTAATATAATTCCAAATTTGTGAACATCTAGTAAACATAGATTTTAAATGCATGGTAAAGATTCAGAAAGCAACCGAAAGTAGGTAAATGACAACAAAGACGTTACTTTGGATATAAATTGTTCTTAACGTCCTTGCAGAAAAAAATAAAATAACCATTGAATGTGACTTCTAAGAAAAAAACAGAACCATAGTCAATATTCTACTTGACATAGATTATAAGAATTGAATGATTAATATTTCTAATTATAATTTTAATGTTGTAAATAAAGGAGGGGAGAGAATACCCAAAGTAATATGATTGTTATGAACATAATTGAATTTCAATAGTAACCTTAATACATAGCCAAATAAAACATGGATAAAGGGAAAGCATGCACTAATGTAAGGTCAACAAAATAAGCTGGAAATCTCCTTTACAACATCCCTATATTGTTAATTAAGAAATTTGTGCCAGGGATGTCTACCCGCTGCTCACCCCAGCTGTAGATGGCTTGAAGTACTTAAGTGCGGGCATAAACTACAGGCACAGGAGTGTCTCTCCCTCCATTCTACTGGGTCCAAGGTCCTGTTAGGGATTCTAAGTCTCCTGGTCTCCTGGGCACAAATAATCATATTCCTCAAAGGTCCAAACATCAAGTAAGCATACATTCAGCCCCCAAATAGTACTGATTCCCTCCTGTAATGACTGGACAATATGCTGGTAGGATGAATCCTCCTTTGGCCTCTATTTCGGGGCAGGTTCTGATTCTCTTCTACATAGCTCCTGGATACTTGAGAATTTAGCTTCATAGCAGTTCTTCTCCCAGGCAATTGGCCACAGCACCTTTTGACCACAGGCTGCTTAGTGGATAATTTTCAGGGATGGGGGACACACGCCCAAACATTCCTGCCCCCTTCTCATTATTTTTCGAGCTTCCTTTCTTTATTTGCACTTCCTCTATCTTTTGTCCTTCATCCCACTTGTTTTCTTCCCATAGGACTTAACATCCCATCAGAAAGAGACTGTCAGCAAGGACCTCAGCATTCAGCCACATGTAATTTATTTACCTTCTTTGAAGTAGAAGGTGCCAAATCCTCAATACACAACCTCCTTTCATAAAGGAGAGAGGAAATGTTTTTACTCCTCTTGGTGTCTTGGACATTTTTAGGGTGGCTTGTAAATAGAAAACATTAAATAGTAAACATACACACAGAGGGAAATGTGTTTTCATACCTGATTATAAACACTCATATTTAAATAATTCCTTTCCATCAGGTGACTTCCTAAATCTTTAGATCCTACCTCCTTTCTCTTTTGTAAAATGAACTAAAAATGACTCCTTACATGACAGTGATGCTTTGAAGCATCAGAGAACCTCAAAAATGTATCTTGCCAGCCTAGAGCAAAGTGCTATTTTAACCCGAAACCAAAAAAAAAAAAGAAAAACCCGAAACCCAAAAAAATTTATCAATACTAACCTGACTCAATTTGCATATGCCAAAATTAGTAAATAGAGCAGAGTATTCTAGAATACACAGTGTCCTTAAGTCCCTTTGAGAAAGAAGACAGAATTTCTAAAACTTTAATCCTTCCAAAAAATAAAATGAAGTGGTTCTTGTTCTCCCACTTCAGGTGAATATATATTTATATATAGTGAAACCATTTAGGCATATGATAAAGCTGAAAATAGTGATACACCTGCATAACTGAATAAAAGCCAGCATAGTTGAAAAGCCCACCAGATCCCCCTAGTAGAAGTGATGCCATCTACCTATTAGAATATATTTGTAAAGATATTGCCATAACCTGTTAGGGTTAAAGCAGACTATTTTGAACTATACTTTACCATAATTTAGACCCCCATTCATATTAAACACAGCACTCTATTGGTTTTGAAAATTTGTACTAATTCACACTTCAAAACTGACTGAGATCTCATCTTCTGAGCTTCAGTCTGGGCAAATATTTTATAGGCTAGTCATAAACCCTAAATATGGACAGTAGTGATGAAAAGTACAAGCCCCCCCAAATGATAATAATACATTCAATAAATCTTTTCTTTCTAGTCTTACCAAACTACACGTGAAAAATGTAAGCATATAAATTCGTACCATGTGTAAATAGAATGGAGGAATAAAATCCAGTAGGAAATGAGAATCAGAAGCTGTAGCCTGAAGTATGCAGGTACAGTGAGAGTTTCAAGAGCTATTTCTCTGCTTCCCATAATTTCATTAATGTGTGTCACCTAGCTTTGCTAATGTCTGACACTCCTTTTTTTTCTTTTTTGTAGCAGCCTGTAAAACAGTCCTGTGAACTGCGTTAGTACTATTCCTACATTACAAATAAGACACTGAGGGAAAGAATGGCCACACAGCTAGCCAAAGTAGGTAAGGAGAGATTCCATACTCTTTGTGCACAGCTCTGCACATTAGGGGTCAGCAAACCATGAGATTCACAGTCAAAACGTAGCCAAAAGCCATCAGGCTGCCCAAAAGATTTCCTTCTGGATTCAAGAGGAAATGCTAACATAAACAAAATATGATTCTAGCAACCTCAGATTTTGTTTGAAATCCATCAATGACAAGTACATATGGTATTTCTCCTCATTGTCACTCTTTTCTGCTACACTGTGTTGAAGGACTATAGCCACATGTATGAACTGATTGGCAAGGCTATATAGGCATTTATATTAAAGATATTGGTAATTTACACATGCCTATGAAGATAATACCTTGTGTCCTTGGACCACTTTCATAACAGTCTCACACACCAGAAGTCAATAGATCAATGATAAAAAGAATAAGACAATCACCAAGTAAATGAGTACTGACTGATCAACCAAGAAGAGAGAAACTCAATGCTTACCTGCTGTTCAGTCCTCTAAAGAAAGAACTAGAAGAGATAGTATAGCCCACTCAAAACTTTTGCTAAGGGCTTAGAGGCATGATATCATTTGCTTCAAGAGAATTAAAGAAGTAAAAAAGCATTCCTCTTATTCTAGAGAAGCATAAAATCCCATTGAGAGGAAAAACAGATACTATTGGGGACAAAAGAGACTTGAAACCCTTCAAAGCAATAAAGTCAAGAATGTAAAAATTAAACAGTTAATTTTCATAATGTGATAGTAAAATTGAAAAAGGAGGGATTTGGAGTCAGAGAACCAGGGCTCCATCATTCAGTGGCCAAATGGCCTCAGGCAAATTCCCAAATTCACTGACCCTCACTTTCTTCATAGTGAAATGAAGACAATACTAGCAATCGTTACCACAAGAGTGTGTTGTGTGCAATAAGTTAGTTATTATAATCCAAAATGAAGTCAAGTGGAAACCTCACCAGGAAAGCCTTGTGACTAAGATGTCAAGTCTAAATTCGAATAGTTTACCTTGAAGAGTTTTCCGTATCTATAGCGTACTGTCAGAGAACCCAGGAAATTCAAAGACGGTGTCTAGGTAGAGATTTCAAGACATTTTAAAATGGAAATGAGTAAATGAAAAATAATTTATAAAGTTAAGGAAATTAAAGCATACGGCAATTAGTTACTTACCTAGACTTCTAAAACACTTCTAAATGTATAGAAGTATTTTAACCAAGAGTCCATTCGAACTCTTGATAACCCACAGTGACAATAGGAATTTTATCTGTAGAAGTAGCTCTAAGGCAAGGCTTGACAGCCTATCTTGTACTGCAAGAATCAACAATGATTATTGAACATCTATATGCCTTCCCAATGCTGTGATATTACCAAGTACTCTAAAGATTTTGCATTTAACAAAAATCACATGTTTTTTTTTTCTTATCCTCCTCCAATTTAACTGATCTCCATGCCTCGTAACAGCCTGAGGTCTGGAGGCCTGGCTCATATAAGGACTCACATCTGCTGGTTCTGTAGAGTCTCAGGGGTTTCTGCAGTAGCAACATTTACATTTTCATTACAGAAACTTCCCAACCAGATAATGTCACCTCATACACTATAGACCCTCTGAGTCTTCCAAACGCTTGGCATCGGCTCCACATGAGCCTGTTCTTATTAGACAGTTTCCTTTTACTCTCCTTGCACTAAGCTGCTTGCCAGGCCCAAGATTCGCCTTACCTTGCCTTATGACCCATTTCTTCAAGATTTTCCTTTGGCAGCAAGACTTCCAGGGGAGTCTAAGTATTGAGTCTCTGGATGCTTTTAGTTGCACCTGTTTTATTCTTTATGGAGTCATTAGAATTTGGCTGAGAGGACTGAGCAGCAGGTAAGCATTGAGTTTCTAAACGAGCAGCTCAGCATGGTATTTTTTTTCCAAAGTGCAATGGAGTGCATCTTATAACAGAAAATTTAGCCACAACCAACCACCTTAGAATTTTATAATTTGGTGCTCTCACACTATCCATTCCTAGGATTTCTCCCTCTGGTCTTGACGCTTCAGGCAAACTCTGAATAATGAATGGGAGGAGCTGGGGTGGGGGAGCTGGGGAGAAAGTGTCAAGAACCCTATACCAGGAAATGAAAATAAAAAGACCCTGTGCAGTCTATATTGGATACAGATGTACACAAGGCAGCAACTCTGTCCTGTAAAGTTGCCAAGAATGCACCAGCTACATATGGCCTCGTAGTAGGATGGAGAACAGTGATAGGATAATCTAATAAGCATTCTTTTACTATTAGAAACAGAGCTATAAACGGCACTGTGGTCCTGGATCTACCTGATACCTCAGCAGTTAATGAATACCCAGTGTGAGCAGAGGACTGGGTTAGGGCCTGGAACCATGTCTCTCCTATTTGCCTTTTTTCCTCCCATGCCCACAGTCACTGGTCAGGCTCTTATTAATTCTCAGCTGGATTCTTAAAATCATTTTCTAATAGATCTCTCCCCTTCCAAACCAGCTTTCCCACCACCGTAGGATTGATTTTTCTAAAATATAGCTTTGATCATTTCACTCATCTGATCAAAAGCCTTCAGCAGCTCTCTACCATAAAGCCAATTAAGTCCAAAGGGCTCAGCTTAGCATTTAAGACCCTTTACAAAATGGTCCTTTTCTCCTTGCCTTTCCACTCTGCTGTCTCTGTCTTGGCTTCTGGGCAAATCCCATGAAGTCAGCAATTCTCTAGACTCTCCAAGGTAAGCAAGTGTGAAACAGCCAGGGTGTCAAGGCATTCTGGGAACTTCCTCTAGGCTCAGGGATTGAGGGGGTACAGGAGTATCCCTGGTGGAAGGAAGGTTGGTGATGGCCAGCAAACTGTAGGAAGGGATTCATGGTAAAGCTAGGAAGGGACCTCCAACCTGCAGAGAGTGTAGATGTTACATGTTTCACTCACATCACTCAGCCAGATAGTTCTCACTGGAAGCCATTCTCAAAAGCACAGAGCCAATATGTATAAAATGGATAACTAATAAGAACCTGCTGTATAAAAAATTAAATGAAATAAAATTTAAAAATTAAAAAAAAAGTACAGAGCTAAGCCCACACAAGGCTAGTGATCCCTGATGTTTGCATATGAGGACATGGTGGTAACAGCAATTATGCCCAGCTTTCCTTTTCTCCCTCCCTTCCACCAGCCTAAGGACTGACCATGCAAGCCATCACTTTTTCCTCTCTGACTTGGAGAGTATTCTTTTCTTTTTTTTTTTTTACAAAGAGCTCCAGATTACATAAGAAAACACTTGTTACTTCAAATATTGTCACCCCATTCTGACTGGCATTCTATATGTTTGTGTACCTTAAAAGTGCAGGAAAGAGCAACACTGAAGTCCTAAGAGGTAGAGATCTGAGTAAAGTGAGTGCAGACTGAGTGTATGGATCACCTGCATGGCACAATCACCAACACCTCCTCCCTGAGATGAGAAACAAGACAACTATGTTTGCAATTTCCACTTCCATCAAACACTATACTGGAGGTCCTGGAGAGTACAAAAAGGCAAAAACAAAGAAACAAAGAGTTTATAAGACTTGAGAGCTCATTATTCACAGATGACATGACTGTGGCTGAATAATCTACACATACACTCTCAGAATTAACAAATTTAGCAAGGTCACTGAATACAAGAGCAATGTACAAAAATTAATTACATATCAGCAAAAACGATTAAAAACAAAATTTCAAATTTTAAAAAAATATCATTTACAATAGCATTAAAACCAATAAATACCTAGGAATAAATGTAACAAAAAGTTGTACAAGTCCTCTAATAGAAAACTAAGACCTAAACAATGGAGGAATATGTAATGGTTGTGGATTGGAAGACTCAATGTTCTAAAGATCTTAATCCTCCTCAAATTGATCTATAGAGTGAATCAAAATCTGACCAAATGAGGTGGTTATTTTTGTTTTATTTTGTTGTTGTTTGGGAATACATGGTATGCATGTGTGTAGAAATCAACAGGCAAATCCAAAATGCATATATAGACCTGCAAGGTGTCAAAAATGGCCAAGACAATCTTGAAGATGAAGAATTAAAGTGAAGGATTTATACAACTAGATATGTAAATTTATTATAAAACTATAATATTTAAGATGTGTGGTACTGGCACAATGATAACTAAAAGGATCAGTAGAACAAAAGAGACCAGAAACAGATTCATGTATATATAGAGATACCTGCTTTATGACAAAGGTGGCGTGACAGTGTGATAAGGAAAAAGGTGGTCTTCGGAGTCAAACAGTGATCTATACGGAGAAAAAACTCATCTTGACCTCCACACCTAATATCATACACTAAAATTAATTCCAGTTAAACTGTAGATCTACGTGTGAAAGGAAAATCAATTCAGCTTTAGGAAGACAGGAAATATTTTCATTAGCTTGGAGTAAAGCAAAAATTTTCTTAAACAAAACACAAAAATCCCTATCATAAAGGAAATGATTGACTTGAAATGCATTAAAATTAGAAACTTCTTTTCATCAGAAACACAATTAAGGGAGAGAAAAGGAAAGCCACAGAGTGGCAGAAAATGTTCAGAGTAAATGTGATCAACAAAGGTCCCATTTCTGGAATGATAAACAACTCCTATAAATCAATTTATAAAAGACAGATAACCCAATAGAAAAACAGGAAAAGATTTGAATCGAGGCTTCACAGGAGGCTATGCAAATAGAAAATTATCGTAAGAAAATGTGTTCATCCTCATTAGTAATCAGGGAAATGCAAAATAAAACCACAGTATACCACAACATACCTGCCTAAAATTGCTAAAATTAGGAAGACTGACAATATCAAATGTTGACAAGGCTGTGGAACAACTGGAACTCTCATACACTGCTGCTGGGGCAGTAAATTGTACAATTCCATTTGGAAACTGTTCAGCCTCATCTATTAAAGCTGAGCATATACTAACTCTAAGACCCACCAATTCCACTCAAAAGAAATGCATACATATGTGCACTACAAGTATGTACAGGCAGCTCCTCAAAAAGTTAAACATAGAATTAATATATGACCCAACAATTCCACTCCAAGAGAAATAAAAACATACATCCACACAGAAACATGTTTGAAAAAGTATATAGCAGCATTATGCAATATATATTTTGACAATAGTCAAAAGGTAGAAACAACCCAAATGTCCATAGATGAATGCAAGAACAAATGGAGGTATATCCATGCAATGGTATCTTAATCAACCATAAAAAGTAATGAAGTGTTGACACATGCTACAACTTGGACAAACCTTGAATACTTCATGCTCAGTGAAAGATGCCAGATACAAAGGTCACATTTTGTTTGATTCCTTTTATATAATATATCCAGATAGGTAAATCCACAGAGACAGAAAATAAATTGTTAGTTACCAGGGAATGGGGGAGGGAAAATAGGGAGTGATTACTAAGTGAGTACAGAATTTTTTGTTTTTAGTGTGATGAAAAATTCTGAAAGTTGAGAGAGGTGGTAGTTATACAACATTGTGAATACACTAAATGCCACTGAACTGTACACTTTAAAATGGTTAATTATATGTTATGTGAATTTCACCTTAATTTTTTAAAAGATATTAAAAATGGCACTTTTCTGTCCTTACTTTAATATTCTCTGGAAACTATACCCCTATTCTATACAGGCAGTCCTCACCTTGTGCAGCACTTGTGTGAATTTCAGTTACCACAGTTAAGTTCAATCATACCAGTCCCCCGACAAAATGGCTCCAATTTCAGTAACCACAGTATACTTACTAGGAGTAATTGCATGAAGTACAAACTTCGTACCTAGGTCTTCAGTCCACAAATCACTATGTAAATAACAGCCAAGCATCATAATCAGTGACCAATCACATCACTTTTTTAAAGTCTGCCAGTGCAGACTGCACATCTGATACTCAGTCAAGCATGAACAGGGAAGCATACAATTGTGTTGTTTCCCAGTGATAAACTCACATGCCATTCTATAAGCATGGATAAGTGAAAGAGGGAATTGGCCAACAAATATAAAAATGCTAGCAAAGAAATGAAAAGTGATAACTTCAAAAGTGAAATTCTAATCCAATGTAAATAGAGTTATGGAAGAAATAGCTGACCATGGGATTGCTGACAGGGCTACCATTTGAGAGACTCAGGATATACAGCCAAAGGAACTTAGCAAAGGTGAACTTATCAACATACATGAGGAAAGTGGTTTTGACAAAAAGAATGAAGATGTCCCAGAGGAGACGATGCTGGCAAACAACTTCAACATTAAAGGAGCTCTCAGAAATATTTTGCGACATTGAAAGCACGAAGAATAAAATGTTGGAAATTAATCAAAACTTAGAAAGGAGTATAACAATATGCCAGTGCATAGAAAAATGTTCACTCCCTATCATAAATTATAGGCAAGAAAATAAGAAATACCATTAAAACTACTTTTGATAGGTTTTTTACAAAAATAATAATGTATTTTAATGTTCAATGTTTCTCATGTCTTTGATTACAGTGTATTAAATAGTTTCAATGTTTTAATTTCCCTATATATTTATAACTGACAACAACACAGTTTTTACTCTTCTGACAATAATTTTTTAAAAGTCACTGAACAATTGTAATTTTCCCATTGATTATTTAGTTCACTTTGCATGGTTTCAGCTTGCATAGCCATTTTTATGATCCCACACTACTATGCAAAACTACAACAGCCTATACTCTATCCTGTATACTCCATATCCCAGTCAAATATTCACTATTAACACCAATTTAAAATATTCCTATACCTCCTAGCAATATCTCTGCCACATTATATTGGCTTAAGGAATTTTATTTGCACTACTCCCTCCCCACCAAGTGACTTTGATTGATATTTCCTTACCCTATAATTTCTTCCTCTTACAATTTTAAAATGACCTTCCTTCATGAAGACATTTTCTGGTTTCCTGCTCCCCAAATTAAGGGGATCCCTCCCTCCCTTCTTTGAAGTTTCTGCCTACTACAATAAAAATACTTCTTTAGAATTAGCAACAAGCACCACTTAATACACCTTTGTTTTAAAGTCATATATGTCTGGGCTTTGGTTTTGGTTTTCTTTTTTGTCTATGTTTTTGCAAATAGAGAATAGTGTGATTAAAATGGCATATAGTTGAACATGTGCCTATAAAAATAAAGGCAAAACAGATAAAGGAAGGGAAAACTAGAACTTCTCTTTTATTTTTAATAAATATAAAAATTCCAAAGCAAAATTTTCCTGGAAAACAGTTAACATACTATTATGGCTTTTTATTTGAGTATTTATAGAATATTGGATACCCCTAAAACATCTATGTTAATAACAAAGACTATGTGAGTTTTATTCCTCAAGGGTGTGGGGAAAAGACAACATTGTGCACTGTAAGTATTTCAGCAGTCACTCTAGCAACCTCCCAATTGCTGTGTTCAATTGCACTTTTATATATTGCCCTTGAATAAATAGTTACTTGGCTCTGAAATTTCTTGAACCGACAGCTCTTTGTTGAAGACCTCACAAGACTTTTAATAAAGACAACTAAAAAGCAATTGATTTTCCCCCTGGCTGGAGTATGTATTCAAAAGAGTGGTAAACAATATCCACCATGTTCTCCCTTAAGAATGCATCCTTTGATTTGTACTTTGAAAAAAACATATAAGTCAATATTTGTTTTCTTTGTATAATAACCACATGCAGAGTTTTCTGGGACAGTAATACAATATAGCTACTGTTGTTGAAGATTGGGACAAATGGTTTCTGTTCACACTCTCATTCTATGTGACTTAGTTGAAATTAGTTCTAGCTGATACATCAGTTTCTGCCCACATCACACACAAACATGCTATATTACACTGCTGGGCACTCTACATCCACTGCCACTCCATCCATGAAGGTAGACACATCAGCTGTCACTTTATTTATAACCCCACCCCCTTGGCCATGGTTGATGGGACCAAGGATGTGCACCTGCCTCAATCTCAGCCTAACAGACTCCCTTCTCTCAGAAACTGAATTTACAACTTAAAGGCAGTCCTTTTAGGGGTGTCTGGACCTGTGCGATGTATACTTAGAAATGTGAGAAAAAGATTTCATTTGTCATGCAGAAGAAACCAGTCTTCAGAAAGGAAAAAAAAAAGTTTTCTAGTCCTTGGTTTCAACTCCTTCCTAATCCCAAATTCCTTCCTACTACTAGATTACATGAGTCATCCTTGTATCTTTATAATGTATTCTTCTTGCCAACTTAAGCTTACTAGAATTGCTTTATGTTACTTGCTACTGTGACTCATAACAAAAACAAGGAATTTTCTAAAATGGTTCTGTGTAGAAACTTCACCTTTGAAACAGGAATAATGATGACATTATTATTATAAATCTCAATAGCAGACAAGCAGAACAATGAATGCCATTTTAAAATTGGAATCAACTACTAATTATTTTTACATACAAAATTTTCAAGCTTTTCTCAGGAAGGCTTTCTTACCTGTCCTAAGCATGCTGTGTAGGTCTAAACTGCTAATTTGCTACACTCAGATTGATCTGCTACTCCACTAAAGCACACCAGCCTTTTAAGCCTGCAAGTAACTCTCCACCTGAGTGGGATACATAGTCTCAAACAGTGTAGTACATCTTTTATATGAGACACTCTTCTAAGTGAATAGCAATTTCAACACCTTAACAGAGTTTGTGTTGGTTTCCCTGGTGCCACAAAGTCCTTGCTGGGGAAAGTGTCTCTAATCTGACTACTGACCATAATGGTGCTTGTTTGTTTCCTGTCTAATATTATTTACCTTTAGAAATGTTTAGTTATTAATATTTTTGACTTAATATTTTCTAAAATGCACCTCATATTCTCCCCCAGAGGATTTTTTTCTCTTTTCCTATTCAATTTCTCATGAGTCTTTAATCCCATTCTCATCACAAAACGGTATACAAGAATAGAATATCTAAACTTGCTATAAATTGGGAGAGCTGGATAAACGGATCCTAAGTATAAAGGTAGGAGAAAGGCAATATTGTAAGTTTAGTAGACAATGCAGACCATTATTCTCCCCCGAGGCCATTCTTAATTTATTAAAAATAGAATGATTATACAATCAAGACCCAGAATAAAGAGTCATTTCTCCTTTACTAAATACACAAATAGTAGGATTTATTTCCAATATTTGTACTTACCTTTGAAAAAGTTCTCAATTATCATCAGATGGTTTAAAGGTATCTAACCTCCAAATTTTTACTGGTCCCAACAACACAGTTCAGGCTAACATTTTAAACAATCAATTAGCTAATCATTTATAGATATCTAGAGAACAGTTGGGAAAGCCATTAATTTACTATTCTACTGTCAAGGTTAATAGTTTCTTTCTTTTAATTGTGATGTGCTCTTTTTTTTAAGTCTTCTTTCCTTACTGTAAATTAAAACGTGTTTGATTTTTATAAATATATTTAAATAAAATAGAACATTTCACAGCTAGGATATGGGTCCAGGTAATCTTTTCAGGAAAACGGGGTATTATATAAATAAACAAACAAAAAAGGGTAAATAATAACTATTAATAATAACTATAAATAATAACTATTATCAATGTAATTCCTAAAAATGGCTAACTATTTATCTATCTAAAATCAACTATGTAACATTGATTATCAATTATTAATATAATCATTTTTTTGGTTTGTCTCTAATACTGGCTGCAATAGCATAGTAAAAATTTTGAGTCAGAAAAGTTTGAGGAACTTTTAGTTGAGGAATGGGTGTTTAACCATTGAGGAATGGGTGTTTAAACTAAATTCAACTTAACTATCCAATACATAAAATGGAACTCTAACCAAGGAATAGTTTGTACAGAGAAGTTAAAGTAAAAAGAAAGCATAGGTAAATAGATAGAAATAGGACAGTTGTTGAATGTCAATTATACATTATCGACTTATAAATACTTATATTTTTGCTGCTTTGGAACACAGTTTGGAAGGTCCTCAAAAAGTCAAACAGCAATTACTTTTAAGTACATTCTCAAGAGAATTGAAAACAGTTGTTCAAACAAAGACTTGTACACGAATATTCATAGCAGCATTATTCAAAATAACCAAAATGTGGAAACAATGTAAATGTCCTTCACTTGATAATTGGATAAACAAAACGTGGTTTATTCATACAATGGAATATTATTCAGCCATACAAAGAAGGAAATAATCAGCAAACTGATTCAAATTTTATACAGAGAGGCAAAAGACCCTAAATAGCCAACACAGTGTTGAAGCAGAAGAACAAAGTTGGAGGACTGACACTGTTTAATTTTAAGACTTACTCTAAAGCTACAGTAAACAAGACATTGTGGTACTGGTGAAAGAATAGAGAAATAGATCAATGGAACAGAATGGAGAGCCCAGAAATAGATCCCCATAAATATAGTCAACTGATTTTTGAAAAAGGAGCAAAAGCAACACAATAGAGAAAAGACAGTCATTTCAACAAATAGTGCTGAAACGAATGGACATCCACCATGCAAAAAAATGAATCTAGACACAGATCTTACACACTTAAAAAAAACTAACTCAAAATGGATCACCGACTAAATGTAAAATGCAAAACTATAAAATTCCTAGAAGATAAAATAGAAGAAAAACTAGATGACCTTGGGTATGGCAATCCCTTTTCAAATACAACATCAAATCATTGATAAACTGAACTTTATTAAAATTAAAAAATTTCTGTGAAAGACAATATCAAGAGAATTGGAAGAGAAGCCACAAACTGGGACAAAATATCACACATGTGATAAAGCAGCAGTCCCCAACCTTTTTGGCACCAGGGACCAGTTTTGTGGAAGACAATTTTTCCATGGACCGGGAGTGGGGGTGGGAGGGGGGATGGTTCAGGTGGTAATGCAAGTGATGGGGAGCCGCAGATGAAGCTTCGCTCACTCGCCTGCCACTCACCTCCTGCTTTGTGACCCAGTTCTTAACAGGCCACGGACTGGTACCAGTCCGTGGCCCGGGAGTTGGAGACCCCTGTGATAAAGGACAATTATCCAAAATATTCAAAGATCTTTTAAAACTTAACAATAAGAAAACAAAACCTAATTTAAAAATGGGCCAAAAACCTTAACAGATGCCTCTCCAAAGAAAATATACAGATGGAAATAAGCATATAAAAAGATGTTCCACATTATATGCCATTGGTGAAATGCAAATTAAAACAATAATATACCACTACACACCTACTAATATGGCAAAAATCTGGAACACTAACAACACCAAATGCTGGTAAAGATGTGGACCAACAGGAACACTCATCCTTTGCTGGTGGGAATACATAATGGTACTGTCACTTTGGAAGATAGTTTGGCAGTTTCTTACAAAATTAAACATACTCTTACCATATGATCCTGCAACACACTCCTTGGTATTACTGAAATTATGTCCCCACAAAAACCTGTACACAAATGTTTATAGATATTTTATTCATTATTGTCAGCAACTATGACAGCAACTGTGATGTCTTCAGTAGGTAAATTTGGTACATTCAGACAAAGGAATATTATTCAGCACTAAACAGAAATGAGCTATTAAGTCATGAAAAGACATAGGGGAAGCTTAAAGGCATATTACTAAGTAAAAGAAGCCAACCTGGGCTTCCCTGTGGCGCAGTGGTTGAGAGTCCGCCTGCCGATGCAGGGGACACAGGTTCGTACCCCGGTCCGGGAAGATCCCACGTGCCGCGGAGCGGCTGGGCCCGTGAGCCATGGCCACTGAGCCTGCGCGTCTGGAGACTGTGCTCCACAACAGGAGAGGCCACAACAGTGAGAGGCCCGTGTAATGCAAAAAAAAAAAAAAAAAAGAAGCCAACCTGTAAAAACTACTGTATTAAAAAATAATAATACAAATAAATAAATAAAAGCTACTGTATTATTCCAACTATATGACATTCTGGAAAGGCAAAACTATGGAGACAATGAAAAGGTCAGTGGTTAACAGAAGTGGTAGTGGGAGCTGAATAAGTAAAGCACAGAGGACTTTTAAGTCAATAAAAATACTCTGTAAGATAGTAAAATGATGGAAATATGTTACTACATACTTGTTCCAACCCATAGAATGTACAACACCAAGAGTGAACCATAATGTAAACTCTGGACTTTGGGTGATTATGATGTGTCCATGTACGTTCATCCTTGGTAAAAATGCACCATTCTTGTGAGTGATGTTGATAACGGGGAGGCTATGCATGTGTGGGGGCAGGAGGAATATGGGAAATAGCTGTAACTCCCTCTTAATATTGTTGTAAACCTAAAATTGTTCTAAAAATGAAGTCTTTATAAAAATAAAAAGAATGAAATACTGATACATGCTACAACATGGACGGACCTTAATATATTATGCTAAATGAAAGAGGGCAGACACAAAAGGCCACATATAGTATAATTCCATTTACATGAAATGTCCAGAATAGGCAAATTCATACAGAAAGTAGATTTGTAGTTACCAGGAATTGGGAAGAGGGAAGAGTAGAGAATTGACTGCTTATGGGTATGGTGTTTCTTTTGGGGATGATGAATATGTTCTAGAGTTGGGTAGTGGTGATGGTTATATAACTTTATGAATATACTAAAACCCACTGAACTGTACACTTTTAAATGGTAATTCTATAGTATGTGACTTATATTTCAACTTGAAAAATTATATGAGAGAAAACATTTTTTACAGATGAGAAAATTAAGTAGAACATAACCAATGCATGTGATAATAAATCACTTGATTCTGGTCATCATATTTCATCCTAAAAATGGACTCAATGCAGTTATTAATCTGTGTACACAGAAGCATTCCCTCACAAATAATCACCATGCACAGACAACACTTCCTGGGTAGAGTGGGAGCCACACTGGAAAGGATTGGGAGGGATCCAGAGAAAGAGAATGGTGTAAGCTGTAAGCAGGCCCAGAAAAAAAATAGTGTTGCACTTCCGAAGCATCTTGGGACTTTGGATCCTAAATTATTAGAACAGGGGTCCCCAACCCCTGGGCCATGGAGTGGTACCGGTCCGTGTCCTATTAGGAACCAGGCCACACAACAGGAGGTGAGCGGTGGGCGAGTGGGCTGTATTTACAGCCACTCCCCATGGCTCACAGTACCGCCTGAGCTCCACCTCCTGTGAGCATTATGGTGAGTTATATAATTATTTTATTATATATTGCAATGTAATAATAATAGAAATGAACTGCACAATAAATGTAATGTGCTTGAATCATCCTGAGACCATCCCCCAACCCAGTCCGTGGAAAAACTGTCTTCCAAGAAACCCATCCCCGGTGCCAAGAAGGTTGGGGACCGCTGCATTAGAAGACAGCTAAAGTAGAAATACGAATTTAGAACAGCTTGCAGAAAATGGACTGAAGTATCCATCTAAATTTGGATGTTAGTTTAGTGCTAACCACATGACGTTTCTCTGACTCTTTGCATACCCTGTGTCAGTCCTAATGCCAGGCTTTCCCAGATGTTTTTCTTTGCCACAAAACATCAAAGAGGGAAAAGAAAATAAATATTCAGTAGTCATGCAAGTGAACACTGTTGGGGTTTTTCATAGGAGTGATAGAACATTTCACCTTTTTGATGCAGTATCTTGATAACACCAACCCTCATTTTGTTCCCTCCCTAGGCAGAGCCTTCTATTTCCACCAGTGCCTCAGAGAATGAGATCCCAATTCCTTAGTGTACAAGTGTTGAAATTTATCTGTAGTCCCAGGCAATGTCAGTATACCAAAATGGATTCATTTAGTGTTAAGTACCTTACCAGCAATTTCCCTTTTGAGCACTGGAATGTGATAAAGCATCAGAGCTTTACTCTTTGGAGTGAAATGTAATACTGCATGGGCTGCAAGAAAATAGATTGGGGAGAACTTCTTGCAGCCATTTGTCCCAGTAATTGACCAATAGAGAACAATAAAGCAGTATTCCTCAATGCTAGTATCATATTGGAAGCTTCTTGCCCTTCCTCTTACACATTTTATAAATTAGAATGCTAGTAGGACAAGCACACTTCTCCATTAAATGGATAAATTTGGTCCCTGGAACATGATCAACATCACCGTAGCACCTACAAACAACAATGAGGAGATCCATTTCCATTGCTTCCCAGAACTTGTGGGCCTCTTTAAGGATGAAAGTAATCTTTTCACATTCCATCTTGAGGTGGTGACCAGATTGGCTCTGAAGCTGGCACCTGCATCTGTCACATTCTGATAAGAACCATCTCCAGCTGACTTTCTTTCCAAGTAATTCCCAAACCTTACATAATTAAATAAGCTGATGGAAAGAGAGAAAG
>NW_006789313.1:1663422-1750584 GCF_000442215.2 Lipotes vexillifer
GAAAGAGTGAAAGGGCTCCATACCATGGCAAACAGAAACGTGAGGATTTCACCAAAGACTGCTTCTTTCATGGTAAAAATGCATCATGCACATGTGCAAAAATTAAGGGATCCTGTTCACCTGAAAATCACAATCTCCTAACACATCATTTTACATGAAAGATCATCCAACAATCTACTCATTTTTGGCTTAAGTCTATAATAGCTCAGTTGGAATAGTATCACAGAAAAAAAAAACGTTCTTTCCCCAGGTAACAGTCTAGTAGGTTTTCCCGCCTCGATTCCTTTTTCTCTCTACTATCTCTGGCCCCAGTGTGCAATTTTTTTAAAGCATTGCAAAATGTCAATACACAAATAAAGGAGACCAGAAGCAAACCTCTGCTATCACAGAATCTTGTTGTATAAACTGAGAAACACTGACATGTAATGAAACCTTATTCCCTTTTTTCCCTCCTCTTTGTAAATGATTTGCTTCCCCCTCCTTCTTCATGTATAAATAAACAGAAAAGTGTCTGTGTATTTGGTGTTTTTTCTCCTTTGGTCTTCATAATCAAGGGCTATTACAGCAATAGATCTTATCTGTAGAATGGCAGTCCCTCTGCACCTTCAGTTCAGATTTTTGTTTATGCTTGGCTGCCATTGTGGCTGTTCCTGATAGTTTCAGGTCAGCCATGACAGACTATGGGTGACACTAAATAAACAAGCTGGGAGTCTGGGACCAGCCAGGAAGGAGTGGTACTAGGGCTCACAGTTTGATTTTCCTTGATTAATCACCCCTTTTACTTAGAATAACTTACTGTGTACAGTACCTGCTTGTCTGGCTAAGCAAATTACACCATCAACAGGCAAGGACTTAGAAATCCTCATAAACAAAGAGAAACAAGGAAGACAAGTCCAGCTTACTCAACTGCAAAGTGAAGCTGCCGGCTTTAGGAGCATGATCACGGCTGTTTATTTATTTTCTTAAGTAGCATATAGCTCTTTCTTCTGCTGCTTGTTATCCTGCTCTGACCTAAGTAACCTTGTCAAGCCACCTCCCAGGTTGCCCAGATGGCCACAACCAGCAGACTAATCATTCTGAATGATAAGAAAGGGCATGATTCCTAGTGATCAGTGTCTCAGTATCCATCTTGGCTCCCCAGAAGCACTCTGCATCTGAGTGTGTGTGTGTGTGTGTGTGTGTGTGTGTGTGTGTGTGTGCGCGTTACAACTATTAGGTTTAAAAGAGGCTGCTGAATGGGATCACACTTTACTATATTTTCTGCTCTGAAACTCGGTTCAGAATCATCCTCAGTTCCTACTGTGTGTCAAGAGCTGTAGCACTTTTGTAAGTAATCATTATCCATTAATTTCCTCAAATTGTGTTCATTAATTAGGCAAAGACTGGTGACTTGTGTAGCTGACTATAACCATTTGGGATGAAAACAATTTATTCCTCAAATTTTATGTAGTTAAAAAGCATGTCTGTCAGGAGAATCCTTTAGTTCAAATTCAGCAGGTTAACAAATGGTCCTAGGAGTTGTCTGCATTGCAATTATGAAGGTAAGAATAAAAATAGAGTTTAGAAAAGTATACAGATATTTAGATGAGAAAAACAGCTACCAAATGCTATGTACAGAGAATTCATGGACAAATATTAATAAGGAACATCATCAGTAATGAAACAGGATAAATAGTATTAAAATATAAACTTTCAATTATTAAAACTGCAGAGTTTCTTTTTTTAATTTAGGGTAATACTCCGTGCTGGTGAGATTATGGTGAGTTGAGTTTTCTTATACTGTTCTGCTACCAGTAGAAAAATAAATTGATACAATCTTCCTGGAGTGTTAGAATTCCCATGGCTACAACCATATTCTAAGAAATTCCTTTTAACTTTAAGAATAACTTGGGGATCTTTTTAAGAACGTGGATTCTGATTGCATAAGTCTGGGTGAGGATTGAGATTCTTCATTCTAACAAGCTTCAAGACAATGGGGATGTTTCAAGTTCAGGGACCATATTCTAACTTGCCAGGTGTTAGAAAGAGCCTGTACTAAGGAAGTAGGTGTGGAAGGCAAACACCACACATGTGATAACCATGGTACCGGACACTGAAAGAGGAATGACCCAAAGATAAGGTCAAAGCTTTAAGCTTAGAAATTTCCTAAGAAGATGGTAAGTTCCATTTTGGATGTGTTACTTGTGAGGTTCCTATGGTGTAATCATGTGGATATGTATAAAGGGCAGGGGGACATACAAGTTTGGAGCTTCATGAAAGTTTAGAGTAGAGACGTACCAGGTTGAGCCATATGAAATTGCCAATAGCCAACAACTTTCAACCTACAAAAATGGCTGTGTCATATGGTTCCACCTAATAAATTTGAGGATCATTTTCATGGAGGTAATACTTAAATGTGTGAAGGTATGTGATATTAGCAAAGGTAAGCACGAAGACTGAGGTAGGGACTGAACTTTGGGAAATGTCTACATTTAGGAGATGAGCAGATAGAGAGAAAAAAATGAGAGTCTATATTCGTTTGCTAGGGCTGCTGTAACAAAGTAAATGGACTGGATGGCTTAAAACAGAAATGTATTTTCTCAGACTCCTTGATATCTGGAGTCTGAGATCAAGGTTTCTTTGGAGGCCTCTATCATTGGCTTGGCTTATAGATGGCCATCTTCTCCCTGTATCTTCACATGGTCTTCCCTCTGTAAATGTCTGTGTCTTAATTTCCTCTTCTTACAAGGACACCAGTAAGGCCAATCCTAATAACATCATTTTAATTTATTTACTTCTTTAAAGACCCTATCTCCAAATATAGTCACATTCTGAGATCCAGGGAGTTAGGGTTTCAACATATTAATTTGGGGGGAACACAGTTCAGCCCATAAGAGAGAATGACAAAGAATTTTCAAAAAGATAGGAAGAACTAGCATTGCACTCTCAAAATCTTAAAGAAGTAGAATTTCAGTAATGAAGCCCAGAAACAAGAATGTAATGGGAGGAATGTGGATGAACTGTTGGAAGAACCACTGGATTTATAATTTGGAGGTCTTTGTTGACATTTGGAAAAGCAGTTTGAGTGATAAAACTGGGGGTGGAACTCAGAATAGGAAGGGGAATAAGTGAAGGCCTCACAGAAAGATTAAAGAGACCCACTGGATCAAGTAAAACAAGCATAAATCCTCAGGCAGTACTTGGTCCAGCCTTGCTGTGACCTAACAACTCCCTTTCTCTCCCACTGAGGTACCGCTTCACTTACCCAGAAGGAACCTAAGTGTCTATACCTGAGAAAATGTGTAGTCCTAGGTCCTCGGACCACATTCATTTCAGTACTACCCTCTGAACATTCTGGTACCTTTAGAGTAAAGTGTAGAGTGGAAACCACTGACAAATCATCTGCCTGCAGTAGATAGAGTTTATCAAAGATCACTAGCTTCAAAGAGAGGAAGGAAAAAAGTTCTTTTTTTCTCAAAATTAGTCTGGGACAAAGCATCAGCAGTGAGGCACCCAAGTGCCTTTGGTGTTTATGTGATATCATTTCCACAGCATCATATGGCAAGGTCATGAAATTACCCACACCACTCTGGCAAATCTCCCTACTGGCAGATATCAGGAAAAATGAAGTAAATTTAAATTTAATAAATTATCTCAGTCATTCCAATGTAAAGCTTCCTTTTAGTTTAGGCATTTAATTCACTGATAATTCATTTTTAATCAAGATCCACTCAAGTACTCTCGTTTGGATATCTGCACTTGGCAAATTTTGCCACCTTCTCCCTTCTCTTCTCAAAATGGTATCTGGGTATATGTTGGGGAAGGGGCTTACCAGGTCTTTGTGTCAGTGGACTGAAGGATTCCTCAGAGCTGATGGTAACTCTGCTATCATATTTCTTTTTTGCCTGGTTGCTACTCCCTCTGCTGGCACTCAGGTCTGAAGTCAGTAGCTGGTGTGCTTGATGGGTGGCCCATTCCAACTTGATTGGGGTCTGATGGTAAGCCCCTGACTCTTACTGTTGACTTGATAAGGGCATCCAGCATTCAGGCCGTGCTTTGATTAACCTCACCAGAGCAGATACCATCCCATCATAGGCCCACTGGATCCCAACTCTACCCCAACTAGAATAAGAGCTCAGCAAGGGGAGAGATTTGTCAATAGATTTTATTCACTGCTATATTCTCAGTGCTTAGAAGTGTCTCTAATCCATAGTCATCATTCAATAAATATTTGGGAGAAGTGAATTTTCTAGGTTTGGCTCTTGCCACGCTAAAGGAAGAAAATCCTTTCTCAATCTCTCTCTCTCTTTCTTTTTCTCACCTAGTTTCAAGTTTATTTGTCAAAATCCTTATTTGAATATCAGCAACTGAATGTTAACTTTTTTTTTTTTTTTTTTTTTTTTGTTTTTTTCCTCTCCCGTCGCGGAGCACAGACTCCGGACGCGCAGGCCCAGCGGCCACGGCTCACGGGCCCAGCCGCTCCGCGGCACGTGGGATCCTCCCAGACCGGGGCACGAACCCATGTCCCCTGCATCGGCAGGCGGACTCCCAACCACTGCGCCACCAGGGAAGCCCCTGAATGTTAACTTTTTAAAATTTGTATCACTTCTCTAATGAGCCTATATCCTTCCTCCTTCCTCTATTCTCACCTCTCACAGAGGGAGATAGTTCCCTCAGCCCACAGAAAGAAGGCCATTTAAACACACACATGCATGCACGCACATGTGCACACACACACACACACACATTTAGTGGCCCCAAAGTTCATAAAGAAGGAAGGTGCTGGGCTTCCCTGGTGGCGCAGTGGGGGCTTCCCTGGTGGCGCAGTGGGGGCTTCCCTGGTGGCGCAGTGGTTGAGAGTCCGCCTGCCGATGCAGGGGATGCGGGTTCGTGCCCCGGTCCGGGAAGATCCCACATGCCGCGGAGCGGCTGGGCCCGTGAGCCATGGCCGCTGAGCCTGCGCGTCCGGAGCCTGTGCTCCGCAACGGGAGAGGTCACAACAGGGAGAGGCCCGCGTACCGCAAAAAAAAAAAAAAAAAGAAGGAAGGTGCTTCCAAAAAATCTTAGGTTCCATGTCTTTCATGGTCAACTGAAAGGAAAAACCATAAAAGGCAATATCCACCAAAATTCAAGCACCCTCGTTAGGAGGCAATGTTTCTTCCCCCTCCTATGTCCTCCTGTGAGGGAGTTCAAGGAGCGTAACACTGATCTTTTTGCTCTCCTTTCATTTCACCAGCAAAGATGAGAACATAAGAGGCAAATGGAGTTACTTATCAGATTAATAAATGTGATATGACCCCGCCCCTCCCCTTGCCCCTGGGAGCAGCCCTGCCCACCTGCCATAGGTCACTGTTGACTGTGACTAGTGAGTGAAGCCCACTGGATTCTGGGATTCAGCTCTAGCCCATCTGAATGCACTCTAAGATATATTGTTCGAATTTTATCAGTAATAAGGGTGATCTTTCAGTACTCCATTAGCTTACTGCTGATTTATTACTTGATTAGTTCAGAATCTGGGCAAGGTAGAGAAGCATTATTTATTACACTGCTTCAGAAACCCCCAAATTGGAATATTCTCCTCAACCTAGATCTATCAATAGATACTTAGTCATGAGATAATGAAAATCCAAAGTGTGCATGGTATGGATGAAATACATGCCTAGGTTGAATCATTTAATATGTTGCAGAGTGTAGGATATAACAGAACTCCAGCATTCTGACACTAACCAGTCCCCTCTCTTTGCTTCCATCTGTGCCAGGGCCACTTATCTTCTCCAGATTTGTTGAAACAAATTTCAAGAACTTTCTTTGTTAACCATTTCCATTTCTTTTAAGATTAGCATTATAAAATTCTTCACTGGCTTATAGTAACGCAATGGAAGAACTCTCAGCTGAGAAACAGAGAAACTTAGTTTATATCCCAGCCGTAAAGGGGATAGGTAGACTAGATGTGCACTAACGTGCCATTCTGTACCTTTTCCAGACAATTCATCCTTTTTGTCTCATAAAATAAGAAGAAAGTTATCTCAGTTAGAAAGCAAAGATAATTGATCAGCATTCTTCATTAAGTAAACTTTTATAAAGTCACCTTTAAATTAAAAACATTCTTAAAACTCTATTTTTCTAATCTTAGTAAAATCACCTTAGCATATAGCGTCAAGATGGTGGAGGAGTAAGATGTGGAGATCACCTTCCTCCCCACAAATACACCAAAAATACATCTACATGAGGAACAGCTCCTACAGAACACCTACTGAACACGGGCAGAACACGTCAGACCTCCCAAAAGGCAAGAAACTCCCCACGTACCTGGGGAGGGCAAAAGGAAAAAACAAAAAACAAAAAACAGAGACAAAAGAATAGGGATGGGACCTGCACTTCTGGGAGGGAGCTGCAAAGGAGGAAAAGTTTCCACACGCTAGGAAACCCCTTCACTGGCTGAGACAGGGAGTGGGAGGGGGGAAAGCTTCGGAGCCGCGGGGGAGAGCACAGCAACAGGGGCGTGGAGGGCAAAGCGGAGAGATTCCCGCACAGAGGATCGGTGCCGACCGGCACTCACCAGCCTGAGAGGCTTGTCTGCTCATCCGCCGGGGCGGGCGGGGCTGGGAGCTGAGGCTCAGGCTTCGGAGATCAGATCCCAGGGAGAGGACTGGGGTTGGCTACGTGAACACAGCCTGAAGTGGGCTATTGCATCATAGCTAGCCAGGAGGGAGTCTGGGAAAAAGTCTGGAACTGCCTGAGAGGCAAGAGAGCATTGTTTCGGGGTGCGTGAGGAGAGGGGATTCAGAGCACTGCCTAAGTGAGCTCCAGAGACGAGCGCGAGCTACAGCTATCAGTGAGGACCCCAGAGATGGGCCTGAAATGCTAAGGCTGCTGCTGCCATCAAGAAACCTGTGCGTTTCTATCCACAGGTCACTATCCACACCTTCTCTCCTGGGAGCCTGTGCAGCCAGCCACTGCCAGGGCACTGTGATTCAGGGCCAATTTCCCCGGGGAGAACACACATCATGCCTCAGGCTGTTGCAACCTGATGTTGGCCTCTGCTGCTGCAGGCTTGCCCCATTCCGTACCCCTCCCTCCCTCTGCCCTGAGTGAGCCAGAGCCCCCTAATCAGCTGCAACTTTAACCCTGTCCTGTCTGGGCAGGGAACGGACATGTCAGGCAACCTACACAAAGAGAGGGGGCCAAATCCAAAGCTGAACCTCAGGAGCTGTTGGAACAAAGAAGAGAAAGGGAAATATCTCCATGCAGCCTCAGGAGCAGCAGACTAAATCTCCACAATCAAATTAATGTACCCTGCATCTGTGGAATAACTGAATAGACAACAACTCATCCGAAACTTGAGGCAGTGGGCTTTGGGAGCAACTGTAGACTTGGGGTTTGCTTTCTGCATCTAATTTATTTCTGATTTATGTTTATCTTAGTTTAGTATTTAGAGCTTATTATCAATGGTAGATTTGTTTACTGATTTGGTTGCTCTCTTCCTTTATATATATATATATATATATATTATATATTTTTTTTTTCCTTTTTCTCTTTTTGTGAGTGTGTATGTGTATGCTTCTTTATGTGACTTTGTCTGTATAGCTTTGCTTTTACCATTTGTCCTAGGGTTCTGTCTACCCATTTTTCTTTTTTTTTTTAGTATAGTTTTTTACTGCTTGTTATCATTGGTGATTTGTATTTTGGTTTGGTTGCTCTCTTCTTTCTTTCTTTCTTTTTTATTAATTACTTTTTACTTTTTAATAATATATTTTTTATTTTAAGAACTTTTTAATTTTATTTTATTACTTCTCTTTCTTTCCTTTCTTCCTTTCTTTCTTTCTCTCTTTCTCTCTCTCTCTTTCCTTCTTTCTTTCTTTCTTTCTCTCTCTCTCTCTTTCTTTTTCTTTCTTTCTTTCTTTCTTTCTTTCTTTCTTTCATTCTTTCTCTTTTCTTCTGAGCCGTGTGGCTGCCAAGGTCTTGGTGTTCCAGCCAGGTATCAGGCCTGAGTCCCTGAGGTGGGAGAGCCAGGGTCAGGACATTGGTCCACCAGAGACTTCCCGGCCCCACGTATTTCAAATGGCGGAAGCTCTCACGGAGATCTCCATCTCAACACGAAGACCCAGATCCACTCAACGACCAGCAAGCTACAGTGTTGGACACCCTATGCCAAACAACTAGCAAGACAGGAACACAACCCCACCCATTAGGAGAGAGGCTGCCTAAAATCATAATAAGTTCACAGACACCCCAAAACACAACACAAGACGTGGTCCTGCCCAACAGAAAGAAAAGATCCAGCCTCATCCACCAGAACACAGGCACTCGTCCCCTCCACCAGGAAGCCGACACAACCCACTAAATCAACCTTAGACAATGGAGACAGACACCAAAAACAACAGGAACTATGATCCTGCAGCCACTGAAAAGAAGACCCCAAACACAGTAAGGTAAGCAAAATGAGAAGACAGGAAAAGACACAGCAGATGAAGGAGGAAGGTAAAAACCCACCAGAGGAAACAAATGAAGAGGAAATAGGCAGTCTACCTGATAAAGAATTCAGAGTAATGATAGTAAAGATGATCCAAAATTGTGTAAATAGAATGAAGAAAATACAAGAAATGCTTAATAAGGACCTAGAAGACTAAGGAGCAAACAAACAATGATGAACAATATAATAAGTGAAATTTAAAATTCTCTAGATGGAATCAATAGCAGAATAACTGAGGCAGAAGAACGGATAAGTGACCTGGAAGATAAAATAGTGGAAATAACTACCACAGAGCAGAATAAAGAAAAAAGAATGAAAAGAATTGAGGACACTCTCAGAGACTTCTGGGACAATATTTAACACACCAACATTCGAATTATATGGGTCCCAGAAGAAGAAGAGAAAAAAAAAGGACTGAGAAAATATTTGAAGAGATTATAGCCAAAATCTTCCCTAATATGGGAAAGGAAATAGTCAATCAAGTCCAGGAAGTGCAGATAGTCCCATACAGGAGAAATCAAAGGAGAAACATGCCAAGACACATATTAATCAAACTATCAAAAACTACATACAAAGAAAAAAACATTAAAAGCAGCAAGGGAAAAGCAACAAATAACATACAAGGGAATCCCCATAAGGCTAACAGCTGAGTTTTTAGCAGAATTTCTGCAAGCCAGAGGGAGTGGCAGGACATATTTAAAGTGATGAAAGGGAAAAAACAACAACTAGGATTACTCTACCCAGCAAGGATCTCATTCAGATTTGACAGAAAAATTAAAACCTTTACAGACACGCAAAAGCTAAGAAAATTCAGCACCACAAAACTAGCTTTACAACAAGTGGTAAAGGAACTTCTCTAGGCAGGAAACACAAGAGAAGGAAAAGACCTACAATTACAATCCCAAAACAATTAAGAAAATGGTAATAGGAACATCAATATCAATAACTACCTTAAATGTAAATGGATTAAATGCTCCAACTAAAAGACATAGACTGGCTGAATAGATACAAAAACAAGACCCATATATGTGCTGTCTATAAGAGACCCACTTAGGACCTAGGGACACATACAGAATGAAAGTGAGGGGATGGAAAAAGATATTCCATGCAAATGGAAATCAAAAGAAAGCTGGAGTAGCAATTCTCATATCAGACAAAATAGACTTTAAAATAAAGACTATTACAAGAGACAAAGGACACTACATATAATCAAGGGATCAATCCAAGAAGATATAACAATTGTAAATATTTATGCACCCAACATACGAGCACCTCAATACATAAGGCAAATGTTAACAGCCATAAAAGGGGAAATCAACAGTAACACAATCATAGTAGGGGACGTTAACACCCCACTTTCACCAGTGGACAGATCATCAAAAATGAAAATAAATAAAGAAACACAAGCTTTAAATGATACATTTAGCAAGCTGGACTTAATTGATATTTATAGGACATTCCATCCAAAAACAACAGAATACACATTCTTCTCAAGTGCTCATGGAATATTCTCCAGGATAGATCATATCTTGGGTCACAACTCAAGCCTGAGTAAATTTAAGAAAATTGAAATCGTATTAAGTGTTTTTCTGACCACAACGCTATGACACTAGATATCAAGTACAGGAAAAACACAGCAAAAAATACAAACAGAGGCTAAACAATATGCTACTAAATAACCAAGAGATCACTGAAGAAATCAAAGAGGAAACCAAAAAATACCTAAAAACAAACGACAATGAAAACATGATGGCCCAAAACCTATGGGTTGCAGCAAAAGCAGTTCTAAGAGGGACGTTTATAGCAATACAATCCTACCTCAAGAAACAAGAAAAATCTCAAATAAACAACCTACCTTACACCTAAAGCAATTAGAGAAAGAAGAACAAAAAAACCCCCAAAGTTAGCAGAAGGAAAGAAATCAGAAAGATCAGATCAGAAGTAAATGAAAAAGAAATTAAGGAAACGATAGCAAATATCAATAAAACTAAAAGCTAGTTCTTTGAGAAGATAAACAAAATTGATAAACCACTAGCCAAACTCATCAAGAAAAAAAGGGAGAAGACTCAAATCAAGAGAATTAAAATGAAAAAGGAGAAGTAACGGCTGACACTGCAGAAATACAAAGGATCATGAGAGATTACTACAGGCAACTATATGCCAATAAAATGGACAACCTGGAAGAAATGGACAAATTCTTAGAAAAGCACAACCTGCCGAGACTGAGCCAGGAAGAAATAGAAAACATAAACAGACCAATCACAAGCACTGCAATTGAAACTGTGATTAAAAATCTTCCAACAAACCAAAGCCCAGGACCAGACGGATTCACAGAATTCCATCAAATATTTAGAGAAGAGCTAACACCTATTCTTCTCAAACTCTTCCAAAATATAGCAGAGGGAGGAACACTCCCAAACTCATTCTACGAGGCCACCATCACCCTGATACCAAAACCAGACAAAGATGTCACAAAAAAGAAAACTACAGACCAATATCACAGATGAACATAGATGCAAAAATCCCCAACAAAGGGCTTCCCTGCTGGCACAGTGGTTGAGAGTCCGCCTGCTGATGCAGGGGACATGGGTTCGTGCCCCGGTTCTGATCCCATATGCCGCGGAGTGGCTAGGCCCATGAACCATGGCCGCTGAGCCTGCGTGTCCGGAGCCTGTGCTCCACAACAGGAGAGGCCACAACAGTGAGAGGCCTGCGGAACACAAAAAAAAAAAAAAAAAAAAATTCTACAAACAATAAATGCGGGAAAGGGTGTGGAGAAAACGGAACCCTCTTGCACTGCTGGTGGGAATGTAAATTGATAAAGCCTCTATGGAGAACAGTATGGAGGTTCCTTAAAAAAGTAAAAATAGAACTACCATACAACCCAGCAATCCCACTACTGGGCATATACCCTGAGAAAACCATAATTCAAAAAGAGTCATGTACCACAATGTTCACTGCAGCTGTATTTACAATAGCCAGGACATGGAAGCAACCTAAGTGTCCATTGACAGATGAATGGATAAAGATGTGGCACATATATACAATGGAATATTAGTCATAAAAAGAAATAAAACTGAGTTATTTGTAGTGATGTGCATGGACCTAGAGACTGTCATACAGAGTGAAGTCAGAAAGAGAAAAACAAGTACCATATGCTAACACATATATATGGAATCTTTAAAAAAAAAATGGTTCTGAAGAACCTAGGGGCAGGAAAGGAATAAAGTTGCAGACATAGAGAATGGACTTGAGGACACAGGGAAGGATAAGGGTAAGTTGGGGTGAAGTGAGAGAGTGGCATGGACATATATACATTACCAAATGTAAAATAGATAGCTAGTGGGAAGCAGCCACATAGCACAGGGAGATCAGCTCAGTGCTTTGTGTCCTCCTGGAGGGGTGGGATAGGGACGGTGGAAGGGAGACATCAGAGGGAGGAGATACGGGGATATATGTTTATGTACAGCTGATTCACTTTGTTATACAGCAGAAACTAACACACCATTGTAAAGCAATTATACTCCAATAAAGTTGTTAAAAAAAATCACCTTAGCATTCTTTCTTAGATATTATTTGTTAACCAATTCTGAGTGGTCACTTTTTGCTTCCAAAATGCACTTTAAACAGTGATGCTTTTTTTTAAGTGGATATTGGCCAGAGTATCTGACACCAGGATAGTTTAATTAGTTATGCATTTGCCTCCTATCCAGTTCCAATAAATATGCATTCATCAGCACAGCTGCATCTCAGCATGCACATTTAAATTAAAGAGGCTTTCTCAGAGGCTGAGGCAGTCCTCACATGTCTTCACTTTGCCAGAAGATACATCAAATACTGAATCAGTTGTTTCCTTAGAATTTCTTCATAGGTTCTTCTTGTGACAATCATAAACATGTTGCCAGATTAGATTTTCACATTGTTGCCTAATAACCTAGGGATTATTTTTAAATGAAATAATAGCACCTATTTCTTTAATAAAATCAATTTTTTCCTCTCTGTTTCTTAAATATAAGTGCATAAATGATATTTGATATAAGAGACTCAAGACTATTGTCCCATGCTTTTCCTTTGATATTCACTGTGGCTTTTCTAGAATAAAGCATCATTAGTTGAAAATGAAATTAAATCCCAAAGATTCTATTTTTTGTACATTAGAATCCAAATGTAAGCTACCCTATCTAATAGACATCAGATTAGCAGTTATTCAAAATGGGATGCTATTTCTTGAATGTTAACATTTAAAATGATGTAGATATTATTTTCTTCCCAGTTAGAAACCCCTAGCTAACAGGTAAAAGGGGCATTGTTATGGAAGTTCTAACCAGTGTCAGTCTCTGAACATTCATCCACAGCTTGCACCTGACATAGGCAGTGACGAATGAGCCAACTTGCTGTTTGCTCTCCCCTGTAGAGAGGGCAAGCTTCCTTTTCTTCTAGAGAGCCAGAGGGAAAAAGATGAGAAGGAGATGGATGGGCATTTAAGAGGTACCTGCAGGGGCGCTGTATGTGTGACAGGCATCAGTAGCACCTTCCACCACATGGAACCAGGCCAGAAGACTTTAGGACCTGCATCAAGTCCCCCCAGACTTGGTCCTCAGGGTCGATCCAGAGCAGAAAAGACGTCATGTAACCATGTGTAAGTGATCTCCTTGAGGGCTGCCCACATTGAGACTTTACAGATGGGCACCAAGTTACAACTGCCGCCATTCACATGTAAGTAGGGGACTCTACACATCTCAAAGACAGCTATAGCATAAATGAAACTGAGGGGAAGAGTATGGTGGGGTGGAATGGGAAGGGGCCGGGGTGGATGAAGAAGGGGGAAGTGAAAAGAGAGGTGGTGAAGATCTTAGATTTTCTTCCAACCGTTCACTTCTTTAAATAACAAGGTTAATGGTTTCTGCAGTCCTAAAATATACCTATGCCTGCCAGGTTCCTGAAGGTTAATTGCTGCTCCTAGGGAAGCTGTCCTAATTTGTTCTGCCTTATAATGACCTTCCTATAGGCAAACTCCAGAAGAGACCTGCCTGCAGGTGTGCTGCATGCACAGGAGATGATGACCCCTCCTAGAGAAATGGGGAATATGAGGTTGAGTTACTGTAAAAGTTTATCAGTGATTGGCAGTGATTGATATTCAGGGGCAAATGTTGCTAGACATTTTCACATTTGCATCCGTCTTATAGGCTTTTTTAGTGGAGTTTTCAATTACATGTCAACTGTTCCTTTCCTGTCACCTTGAAGTTCCTATACTATCCACAACATGCTCCTGTAATACATTCATGCCTTTGAGAGGTTGACAAGAGAAGTGAATGGCATGAGGTACCCAAGATCACAGCCACACTGTTTCCCTTTCCCCTGGTGATGACAAATATGTTCAAATCCCAAAACTGAGATATACTGACACCTGTCTGAAACAGGAAATTCCAGGATATGTAATGACCATAACCTTTTACAACAAACTAGTTCTTAGTGACTCAGTGATTAAACTGACCTACATTAGGCCAATTTCCTAACATGAAAAGTATATATTAAAAATGTATATGATGCTATTATTTTGATAGAAATGTAGAAACTGTTACTATGCATTCAGGTTAGTTTAGCCACTCATTTTCACTAGCAACATCGAGAGATTCTTGCTTTCCTTTGAAGCAGTTCTCACATACATGACCATCTCCCATCTTTTTAACCAACTGACAATGAGACACACTCATACCCCCTGGTCCCCTACCTCAAGCTATTTCTAGAAGTAGGTAGAGAAGCAGGCAGCCACCTCTGTGCTGTGTAAAAGGAAAGGGGAAAAAACCTTCTTCCAGCAGTAGTCATAATTCTAGAATAACTCCATTCCAGCAGTGCAGAGGGGCTGCCCTTACTATCACTGTAGCTTCATTTCTTTGGTTCTGGAAAAAAATTTCTATCTTCTTGGGGTCCTCTTTTTTATGGTAATGAAATTGGTAGGGGCTACATGCTTTATTTGCTCACTGTATTAAGTATAGTGTGGGGAAAAAAAAACATGGCAATGGGTTTAGTGTGGAAAGATATGATTTTGAGTCCCAGCTCTATCACTGGGAATTAGGGTCAGGCACCTTGCTTCCTTATGCTTCAGTTTAGTCATGTGTATAAGATGGAGTTAATACTTTTTGTCCTACGTATGTCCCTGGGTGGTTGTGAGGGTCAAAGGAGATATTTTATAGAGAAATGCTATGTAAACTATAAAGTCTCTATCAATTCAATATGTTGTCATTATCAATTAATATCTTAATCAAAATCAAGTAACAGCTCAGTTAAATCAAGTGCAAAACGTAGAAAAATGCCTGGACTGAGGTGGGTAGTTCTAAGCTGATGAATGCTGATCATGGTGTGGGAAAGAAAAGTATAGAGAAGGAGTGAGGCCTCTAGGGTAATCAATAGTACTATTTATCAAGTATTTATTCCTTTCCCAAGCACATGGAGGGACTTCATTTCCTTGCCCAACTAAAGATATTGTGGCCATGTTATTTGCTTCGTAATGAAATATGAGCAAAAGAAAACATGCTCATCAGCAGGATACTTTTACCTACTAGATCCTTGGGAGGCTATAACATATAGGAATCTCTGGTAACCAATCTTAGATATGAAGTATGAGTAAGAAATAAAATTTTGTTGTGTTAAGTCATTGAAATTTTAGGATCATCTGCTAGCCTATTCTGCTGCTATGGATCAAAAGTAAATTTTGTGCATAAACCATCTCCTAGATTTGACCCATATCTCTGCTGTACTTTATCTCCTGCTCTTTGAGGGAGACAGAACTTTGATAATGGTTTCCCTATGGATAATTTACATTGTATAATAGTGATTCAGGGTTGGTCTAACCAGTAAGTTATTTTGGTTTACTTCATTAAAAAGTACAGGAGTGGATACGTAGTGGATCAATTTTTTATGTTCTTAACATTTGGTGGCTTATTATGATGCAAATGCTAAGAGATCTTCTCTGTGCAGGGAGAGCCACCTTTGATGTTTGGCAAATAGCAAATGACTGGTAAGCAAATTCTGGAGGAATGCTGAATGAAGTTAGTTTTCATGAAAAAAAGTGAAGTTTGAATAAATACCATAAAGGATGAAAAGGTAAAGTTTAGTAGCATGAAGAAGGAAGAAATTTTAGGAAAACCAAAGAGTAAATTTCTAGTCCCAAAAGAGCCTGTCCTGCTCTTGACCAGAGGTGGGAAAACCAACTGCACTGGAGGATATTTGAGGCCAATTCCATTATATCGCAATTGGAATTCTCTGGTTTGTAATCAACAAAACCCAACTCTAATCTAATCAACAAAAACCAACACTATGGTTTCCCTGGTGGCGTAGTGGTTGAGAGACCGCCTGCCGATGCAGGGGACGCGGGTTCGTGCCCCGGTCCGGGAAGATCCCACATGCCGCGGAGTGGCTGGGCCCGTGAGCCATGGCCGCTGAGCCTGCGCGTCCGCAGCCTGTTGCTCCGCAACGGGAGAGGCCACAACTGTGAGAGGCCCGCGTACCGCAAAAAAAAAAAAAAGCGCCCGGAGCCTGTGCTCCGCAACGGGAGAGGCCACAGCAGTGAGAGGCCCGCGTACCGCAAAAAAAAAAAAAACAAAACATTAAACAGAAGTTTATTGGAAGGATAATGAGTAGTTCACATCATCGTGAAGAAAGCTGAACAGTCAGACTCAGCAAGGATAAAAGGTTCAGCAACATTGGGGGTGCAGGGAACAGGGGCAGATGGGCAATCTCCTTGGGGTGAATGAGCTCCTATCATTTTCAGGCTTTTTGTCATTCTGCTCTGCCAAATTTCAGGGAAAATTGTTTGGATCATGGACTTTTGCCTAGGACAAAGGAGGTCAGGGCACCTTTATTGACAGTTTCTGTAGATTTTATGCAAGAGAGCAAAATTGAGGTAATGTTACCAGGAGAAACGAGTGTTGTGTGGTAAAAAAAAGTTCCATCAAAACCAGCAATAGAAATGTAATCCTGTATTCATAAGACTGAGTTTAGATTTGGCTTAACAAATAACTAGAAGGTATAGTAGGTAGACTGCACATGGAAATGGCATTCCCTAAATGCCATGTACTTCTAGTAGATGATCCTTAGTTTGTGTACCGGACAAAAAAGTAAAGAAGATAAAACCAATAGTGGGGTAATCGATTATTGGAATAGTATGCATTCATGTGAAGTAGTCACTTCCTGGGAGGTGCTGACTTTTCAAAAGAATGGATGAATCTGAACCCTCTGAAAAAAATGTCAGGGGGCAGCTAATTTGGGGATTGAAAGAGAGGGGAGCTAAAGGCAACTCATGCGGCAGCAAGACAATCAAATCATGTAGAAAAGTTTAATACTGAGCAGATAGTGGTAATTAAAAATGATTCTCATTTAACAACTTTGAATGCAGCAAACTGATTTAAGATCTCTGCAGTGAGTAATCTTTTTCTCTACATGATAAATTGAATTGAATTTCTATGTTTGGACTCAGTGAATGCTGATGGGTCCAAAATCTCCTTTTAAATCCATTTTTAAAAAATTCTTTGCCTCTCTTCCTTCAATTCATCACTGTGAGGAATGTTCTTCAGATTGTGGTGAGTTCTAAATGGATTGATTGCCTTGTTTTAAATAGCTCTCTCATTTCCTTTGGGGAAGGAATTGTACTTTTAAGAAGGTCTGCTCTGAGGCATAATGCAAGATTACAATTCAGGGCTCCTCTTATATTTTAAATCAATAATATGAAACAAGACATCTACAGTACCTGAGGAGAGTTAGAACTTTTCTCCGAAGACAGGAGATTTTGTTTTTTTATCTGCATTGTGTGTGTGAATGTGGGGTACACACATGAATATTCACAAGGCTTCAAAGATAGGCAGAGAAAGGGCAATAACGTTGAGAAGTGTGAAAAAAGCAGCACTAAAGGAAGAGAACGCATCCTTATAGGGAGAGAGGCTGTGACAAGGAGGAGGGGAGACCTTCAGATGACAGACAATGAAGTGGGAGGATAGAAGCTTTCAAAGGTTAATAACTTAATGAACTTTAAATTTCCAAAAAAGGGGGGAAAAGAAGATATATGTTCCTATTTAATAACTCTATACTCAGAGTTAAGAATGTTATTTTACTTAAGCAAAATAACTTGTACAGAGGAAAGAGTTTGGAATCTAAGTATTAGGTATAAAATATACCTTACTCTAGGAATAATGAGCTTCAAGTTCAGCTGGCTTTGCACATCTCCCCCTACCGCTACAGAGGGACTAACTGAAGAATGGACTTTGAGGAGAGATCTTCACTGGGGCCTTTCAGAAGATCTTCAGAACCAAAGTATTTTGTAGCCTGAATGGACTAAAATGAGTCCCTGAGGCTTAAGACTCTAAAAGAAATCCTAACTCTTGGGGCAGGTTTGGAAGGCTTTTTATTTATAAGGTTCACATACAAAAAATGGTGACAAGCTGTTCTCCTGGTCTGGTCCTTGCCAAGACCAGAACAAGAAGAAGGGATCTAAATCACAAAAAGAGGGTTGTTTAATCATAAGGAAAGACTTCCTGCTTTGATACAGTGGGGAAGAAAACACTGTACTACAATCCCCAAAACACAGATTTAGGCAGAGCTTTGTCACTAGTTATCAGATTGAAAAGCACAAGTTATATAAAGTGTATGAGCCCCAGTTTCCTCTTCTTTAGAAAAATGGTGTTGAACTAGATTCTCATTCATGTCACTTCTACAGTAGTGGCAGAGCTACGTCTAGAATCCATGAGTCTAAATGCCATTCACTTCCTTAACGCACCATCCTCTTCCAACCTATGTAATAGAAAGCTTGTATAGACTGGGGAGAAAAGAGGTCAGGATTTCTTTAGAAAGAGTTGATTAGAGTTATACATTTGAAGGGAAAGGGTGCTTCCTTATGATCAAGCCAAGCTGACAAAATAATTCAAGAAAATCTTGAGGGTACTAGAACTGTCCTTCACCTGGAAAAGTTTAATGATGAGTAGCTGCCTCTATTAACAGAGAATAAGGACTACAATAGATGCAACACTTTAATCAACCGCAGGTAAAGGTGCTTATTTCTCTTAAGTGGCATATAGTAGCAGAACTTGAGTACTTGAAAGAATCCCACCCAATAGATCTGATAGACTGAAAACCTCTGTGAGTGGTATATCACCAGAAGCAGGAGCCAGGAGTGGTCATGCAAAAGGTACATCATCTGTTCCAAGGTATGGTTAAGCAAGAGGTCCCTGCCAGGGGTCTCAAAAGAATCCACAAAATATTTCATGATACAAAGGACCAGTACCTTGCCATGTGCTATACATAGGACCCCAATGTATATTACAGAAGACTAGCCACATTAGAACTTGCTCTTTCCTTCTAACCGTCCTTCTTTCTGGCATTCAACTTTGAAGAAGCCAGAAATAGCATGTAAAGTTAGAAAGCAGGAAAGCGAAGAACGGAGGAGAATGGAAAGAAAGAAGAAAAGAAAGGGAAGGAAGGAAGAAAGGAAGGGAGGGAGGGAGGAAGGAAAAGAAACTAGCCATACTCCCTTTCCCCACTACAGACTTCTAAATATGGATCAAGCCTAAACTACAGTGGGGAAAGGAGAAATTTAGGATTAGATAGGATATTAAGAATGTGATATTAAACTCAACTGGAGCTAACTTTTTTAATAGTATATAGATGATTGTCCAGCAATGATTCAACCCTCTCTACCCCCCGGAGGAGCACGCATCTCTACTTACTCAAATATGTTGGCTGGAAGTGACTGTGTGAACATTCCAAGCCTAGACCTTTAGTTAGAAGCATGAGTGCTTTTTGTCACCTCTCTGGGACCTCTGGCCTCACTACAAAAAGAGCATGTCCCAGAAAGTCTCTGCCCCTCCAGCTGGGGCCCCAAAATAAGACAAATGAGGTAGGGCCACCACAGGCAATCTGCACAATTGCAGCCTGAAGCAAAAGCCACTCAGCCGAACCACTGGTCTATGAGCATGAGACTCAATGCTTATGGCCCTGAGTTTGGGAGTAATTGTTATTATGCAACATTATTGTGGAAATAGCTGACTATTTCAATAGTAATACATTCAAGTATACATCAATAGTAATACATCAATAGTAATACATTCAAGTAGATTAAAAGTCAAAGAGAATAAAAAGACATTCAGTGAAAAGTTTCCTTCCCTTTACAGTTACCCCAGCCAACAACTTCACCTTCCCATGGGCACATATTTTTATTAGTTCCTTGTTGATATTCCAAGTAGTATTTAATACACATATAATTAAATATAAATATGTATGTTTTCCCTTTATTACATATTGGTAGGTTATTATGTTCACTCTATTTTTTTCCCACTTAATATTTTGTTTCAGTACATAAGGAACATCATTCTTTTTGCCACCACATGGTATCCATTATATTAATGCATGGATTACAATTTCTAATACAGTACCTGAAAAGTGATCAAGAGAAGTTAGGGGATCTGCTCAATATATTGAGCAGGGGTAGTCATGGGGAACTAAGGGAATGGGATGTGTTAGGAAGAGAAAAATTATTTCCTGCCTTGAACCCTACTGAGCCCAGTCCACTCGATAAGCCAGTTGTTAGGATTAAATGACTTAATACATGTAAATCACTTAGAAAAGTGTTTGGCACATGGTAAGAGTTCAGTATATATTTACTATTATACTTAACAATCTGAGGTCCACCCCAATCAACATATTAGAAAACTCTCTGAGGTGGCATCATGGGGCGTCTTGCCACTCACCCCAAATTTTTAAGTTCTCACCCTTCTTTTCTGCCACATTTAATGTAATTGTTCCCTCCTTTCTTTCTCTCTAGCTTTGGCTGTACTTGCCTCATGCAACATAGAGGGGTTTCTCCCTCCATCCCTTGGAGAACATGCATGCAGTGTCCTCATCCCTTCCCCTTATTGTCTGTGTTTCACACATCTCTGTCCTCTTAGGACCTGCATCATATAGATTTGGAAGTCAGACAGACAGGTTCAAATCTGAGCTGTGTGTTCATTCTTGTGTGATCTTGGACCTTGCTATGCATCATTTTTCTATTTTGTAAAATGGGGAGAATTATATGCCACAAGATTTTTGTGAAGTTTAAATGAGATGTAAATAACATGCCTAGCACAGAGTAGTCTTTCAATAAATGTTAACTCCCTTAACTCCAATTTTCTCTCCTGTCTTTTTTTATTGAGTCTTGTCTTTTCCATTTCGTGACTTCACCTACTATCTCTATGTAAGTGACCCTAAATCCCTATAGATCACCTCATTTCTATTTTGCAAATGAGAAACTGGAGTCTTGCTCTTTCTCAAGTTTCCAAGGAGCTATCAGATATCAGAAAAAGATGTCATTGGCCTCTCCATTGCAACAGATCCAAACTTTTCTTTGCCCACTGATTCCAAATTATTCTCTCTGCTTGACTCTCTTATCTGTGAATGACACTAGTCGCCCATTCTTCAAACCATGTTTGATTCTTTCTTCTCCCTTCCTTGTATTTCTATTCTTTTGCCCAGCCCATACATTCACAATAATTTTTATGTAATTAAAGTCTTCAAAGCTAGGAGGAATTTAGGTGATCGCATAGGAAACCATCCCCATTGCACAGATGAGGAAACAGAGGCCTGGAAAAGTAAGGGGAGGTCTAGTTAGAGGAGAGGTAGGACTAAGACCTGAATCCTTTGAGATGCGGGACAGTGTTCTTTCCATGTCACTTCACTAATAGACGTCTTTCTCAACATTTCTGCTGCCTCCACCATGGTTCAGGCCATCATTATATCTGTTCCATTATTGCAGTAGCCTTCTACCTCTTCTCTCTACCACAGTTTATCTATATATACCTCCTGACTAATCTCATGACAGTACAGTCTGCCATTATACAGGAGTATGGCATCTGTTCTGGTTCCCACAATGTAGACCTAGGGCATTGTTTTTCATACTTGGTCATTTTGTAATCACCTTCACAACATCAGTCATATTCATATTTACATACATTTAACATTTACTTAATAGTTTATCAACTCAGCCTTACAAAGACTCACTTTCTCTTTCCTTAGCTTCCTCCTATGCAATAATAATCTGTAAAATCATGAGTTTGGTACACTAGTATATTTTTTGAATGTATGTTGAAATATATAGTACCATTAAAATTAAAAGACAATTTCCTGTATGTCACCTAAAACCATGTCAAATACCACATTTTGCAGGACACTAAACCAGCAAATGAGTGAAAATCCAAGGATGGTTCGTTGAAAGAAGAATTTTCAAACAATTAGAATGTTCTGAAAATTAGGTAGTAAGTTTACTCTCGCTAAAGATATGCAAGCCAAGATTGGGTAATCACTTTTAAGGGATATTGTAGAGGGATCATATGCATTAAAAGCTTAGAATAGATTATCCTTAAGGTTTTATCCAACCCTGAGATTCCATGATTTTAGGGACTAATCTAGTATTTTTTAATTAGTTACTATCGAATTATTGTTTTGTAGTATAAATTTTAACTCACTCGTCCCCCATGAGAAAGTTGTGATTGTCCTCTATTGCCTTCTAAATGAAGTATTTTGTGAAATGAGTAGATTACTCCTTCCTTTCCACTTGGAAGTTTCTAATGAATAAAACCTACTTATTTCTTCAATCAAATAATTTCTTTTCACTTACACTCCTCCAGACTCTCATTTTAGCTCCTCTCCCAAAAGAAGACACTTCAACCCCAAGTCTAAGGTCATTTCTTAAGTAGGAACTTCATTAAGCCAATAGAAGGCATGAGTCTTTTAATTCTTTTAGAGTTAGGAACATTTTTGCCTCATACTAGATTACAGAATTAAACCTAGACTACTCCAATTCCTGAATTTCTATTTTGTTTTTACTTCCTATTTCTTTAAAAAAATAACAACTACAATATTCCTCAAAAGGGTGAGAGGGTCTAGACTACTAATCTCTCTCTCTGAATAAAAGAAAGAGAATTTATAGCTTTTAATGGTTGTGAAAACCAGGAAATAATAGAGAAATCATGCATTCTGCAGGAATTCTCCTGAGTGTATTAAATTAAACTGACAGCGTTGATATCGCTATTCATGTTGAAGTAATTAGCAATTCTAAGGCTATTAATGGTGTATTGTATCACTGTTTTAGAACTGGTAGGATGAATGCAAAAACCTTTTGGTGACTTTTGCTCCTCCTAAAATTTAATTAGCCTTAGTTACTGACCTCATGTTTTATGTAACAGTACACTCCAAAATGATCTCATAAAGAATTGAAGTTTTAGAAGAAAGTCATTCTTGCTTTAAAAACTAGCATCACATAAAAGTTCTCTAAGTGTTTTTTAACTACTTTTGCAAAGTATTCTTATAATAGCTAACATTACATATGGGACTGACTGATTTTGAATTTAATTGAAGCAAAAATGCATCTCTTTGACAAGGTCACTTTTAAAGTGGAGTTGCACTACTTTGCATTACAGTTCTGATTTTTTTCTTTCTAAATTAACTATGATGTATAAAATTATCGATAAAGAGTAATACCTTGGCCAACAAATAATAATGATTACAAGAGGGGGAAACTACATTTAACGCACATAAAATTTATGGATGGTAATGATCTCTACTAAATCTGGAAGACTGGATCTGTGCAGCTGGGGGTGGGCAATGCATTGGGGTTCAATGGAAAGATCTGAGCCAGAACAGCTATGCTTCATAAGAGATTGGAGACTAGGAAGTCTAAACTAGCTGAGACCAAACAAAGGCTTAAAAACAAAACAAACAGGAAGTACCACAGATGGTGAGGTGGTGTTGTTGTTTGGGGGTAGGTGGGAAGGAGTTAATCCACCAGTATCTCTATGTTGCTTAATTGGAGTTTTACTAATGCTTTGTGATTATTCACATTGTTCTAAAAGCACATTATGGAAATGACTATTTTGTATTAATAGATCATCTTTATTTGACAATTTTGTACATATTGGACTTTCTGCTCTTTAAGAAAGCTGCTACTAAATGTACCCTCCTCATTCTGAGAAAAAGGTATCTGAGAAAAAGGTAAAGGATGTTCTAATCTTCCCCCTGGTGGGTCAATTGGCCCAGAAGCTTACACTAAACTTCCTTTTGAGCTAAAGCCAGAATCATGCTGGTCAAATGAAGCATGAGAGCTCAATATGCTCAGAGTGCAATGTTTGAGCGACATGTGGCTCTTTTTCATGCAACTTTCAGTTCTTTAAGGCCTCTTATTTCAGTATTACAATTTTATTATGCTAGAAGCTACCAAGCATATAGTAGTCAAGGGGCTCTCTTGGTTAATAGTATTTGCAAATATCACTTGAGGCAGGGTTGCTACTTTGGGATGAGTCACAAACTGTGAGCATTGCAGTAATAGCTTTATGGAATGAGAAGCAGCCTGGTGGGTTGGAAAGAGCATGAACCCCAGAGGTAAAAAGAAACAAAACAAAACAATACACTGGGTTCAAGGTTCGACTACTTGTAAGATGTGAATATGGACAAATCACTAAATCCTTGGGAGCTTCTGTTTTCTCTGCCATAAAATGGAATCAGTATATTGACTCCCAGTTTTCTTGTGAGAATCAAATGAGATAATATATATTAAAAATACTTGAATTTCCAAAGAACTGTTATTAATAAAGATAACTCAACTTTGCCGGGTCAGATCATGCTCTCATTTGGCGCTCCCTGAACAGGATACATGAGCTACTAGACGCACTCCTCTTCTGGTTCTATCCCATCTTCACAGAGAACAAAGAGTTGTACTAATCCTATACATTGTGAAGTAATTTATTGTGCCCATGATTCATGTCATATTATGATCAGTCAAGTTTATATCTATTGCCTGCTCTGTATGGAGCTATATGTTAGGCCCTTTGGAGTTAAAAAAAAAAAAGTGATTAAAAAGAGGAGTATAATTAAAAAACTGAATAGACACATCAAAGAGCTAAAGAAGGGATGTGAAAAATATATGAGGTGAAATGAAGCTATCTAGGTATCCATAGATTACTGAACTGTGTCAATAAAGGAGGCTTAATTAAAGAGGCAACATTTTTAAAAGGTCTGGTCCTGGAATAGCAGAGTACAAGGGGGAATGGCATCTTCTGAGAGGAAGAATTGTACGGACAGCAAGGACCTAGTCCATAGCCTCCTGCAGTTGCCTGTTTCATCTAGCAATCATATATTCTCCCCTTGCTTCTCCTCCTGAAATTTGTCTTGACTGCTGTAGAGATTAAATATATATCTGCCTTTTAGAAGCATAAATCCTAAAATAAAATTAAAGCAAAAAATGAACTCTATTAGGAAGATTTTAAAATATTCCACATATGCCCTTCCAATAAAGATGGCTTCTTGGAAAAGATGATTTTTTTTTTTTTTTAGCACAGTGAACTTCAATGGACACACATATACATTCCTAGTTTTTCCTTTTTCTTTTCTTTTCGAAGGAAGAGCAGGGTTGGGTTGGGCTTTTTTTTTGTTTTTTTTTTTTACTCATAGATACAATCCAGCACTAGAGGTCGAAAATGTGAGTTTTGTGTACAATGAGAATTGGTGACCTTGGGCAAGTCACTTACCCTCCTGAATCTCAGTTTTTCTATTTCAAAATAAAAATTCTTTGTGCTAGCCAGAATTTTTACAACAGAGTATACTGAATTCTTCATAAAAGAAAAAATACTATAAAGATTATTTATTTCTGTTAATACTCTCTTAAAACAAAATCTAAAATACATGTAAAGAAAACTTATCAGCCTTCCTTGAGCACAACATTTTCATAATAGTTAACTCTTATGTCAGCTGGAACTGAGCCATAAGAAAGTCTGCGATAGATAAGAAAAGCTTAAGATGAAACTTGTTGAACGGAAGTCTATGACCCGGAGATGCGCAAAAAGTATCCAACCAAAGAAGAAAGGATTATTATACCTCATCGTGGATGACTGCTCTTCTGCTTTTATTGAAAATTTTCTAAATCCTCTACTAATTACTGCTAAATGTATACATAAATTAGCCACTCAACCAGAATAGTTAAAATTTCCTTCCAATTATATTTAGCTTCTCAAGCTAGTCAGGAAAAACAAAGAATTCCATTAAAAAAAAAAGCTAACTTCTCTGAGATCTTTCCCATAAAATGATCAGGAAAGATGCCTTCTTTAATGATAGTATGATGCGATACAGTATAAATCAAAACAATGTGGGAGAGGGTATCTGATCTAGAGGCCTACTTTAAAAAAAGTAACAAGTGAGTAAAAAAATCATGAATTCACAATATCTTCAATAATTCTACATGGTGTTCAAAAACAAGGACTTACCTCTCATTAATGCAAGAGAATGTAAGAAATGCTATGCTTTATTTTCTCACATGAATTTTAGGTGAAGAATTGAAAATGGATTCTTTGAGTTGACAGCAACTGTAGTCAAATCCCATCCTCTAACCCCATCCCCAAAGGTCAGGAAAAGCTCTTGAAAGTGGCTTATTTTACATCATAGCCCCAGGTTAAGCCAAAATAATCCAGGAGGAGGAAAACAACAATCATAACAACAAAAAAATTCCCACAGTGAGCTACACACCCCAGATGCCCAGACTTTCCATGGGATCTTAATGAGGGTCAGAGGTCAGTGCTAAGGAGCCTGGTGAAACAGTGAGAACCAAGATCCTGTTTCCATTTTAATGCCCTTGTGTTTATGTTTTGCGCTCTGCAGGGGAAAGACGGAGACAATCCCACTTCCAGGGAGGCCAGAGAAAAATGCACTGGATATAGTAGTTTGACAGAAAAATAGGGGTGTTCCATGAGGCCAAGGGTAGCCTCAGTTCAGAAAAACATAGAACTGCCAAAAAGTATACTGTTAGCTGAAATTTCTCCTCCAACACTGGCCTAAAATTAAAGTACATTATGAAAATAAAGACCATTGTTTTCAATCTGCCCCTTCACCTCTCCACCCACACAAGTCCAGAGAAGGCTGCTTATGTTTAAATTTAGCGGAGATGTTAGTTACATAATAGTCATGAGCCAGCTCAACATTCCAGTCTCCCAATTTGTCACGCCTGACCTTCCTATTGCACTCTGATAAACTTCATTCTATTACAGCTGCTTATTTTGTTTATCTTAGAGACTCAGATTATAGTTTATCATTAACTTAAAGTTACCTGCTTTCTTGGCCACTATTTCAGTCAAAACTTGTTTTTCTCTCTACAGAATAATTTTCCCCTATGGGTAAAACGCTAGATGCCCTCCCACCAACACTTAAACTTCCATCCCTTTCTCAGCTCCTGAACCTTTGATAACCTTTGAAACTAGATCCAAATCAACATTTCATGGAGATCCTGAGCTTACAGCTTTGGGATAACTTTAGCTTCTGGTTTCCAGGACAGGCCTAGCTGGAAATCCTGAAACAACATGAATATGTTCATCCTAGAGGGAAGTCCGATGGGGATCGGAAATGCCAGTCTCTTCTATTCTGACCTCACCAAATGTCTAGTTTGTCCTTACTGAGATTTAGAAGGAACGAGTTTCACAGACCATTTTGTGGTTAAACAGATGAGAGAAAATGATATGACAGCCTCATCCAAGAGACCAGGGAATGCGGTTCTTCAGCCTAGGTCTAGTACTAAAAATAAAATAAGCCACAGTCCCTGATGGTTAGCAATAGCAAAGTTTATTGAATCCCTATTCTGTACCACATCCTGAGATGTGCACTTTTTTTTTTTGAGGGACTTTTTTTTCTTTTCCCTTTGTGCTGAGTCTAGTGTCACTTGCCCATAGAGGGCAGCATTCAGAGGCCTTGCATGGTTTGCTTCAGATCAGAGTTCCTGGATTTTATATGGATTATCTCCTTGAATCCATCCAACGGCCCTATGAAGGTAGTTATTTTTATTCTCCCCATTTTATAGATGAGAAAACTGAGGCTCAGAGAAGTTAACCTTAAAGTTAAAAAGCTAAAAAGGGCTACAGCCAGGTTTGAAACCCAGTCTTGGTTGAGAGGCAGCAGCCTGTTCTCTTCACTAGGGACACATTCTGTTAGCATATGGCTGTGTGCCAGAATAACCTGATGAATTTTGATACTGTACACCCACCATCAATACCGATTCCCAGAAAGATTCCATTCTCTAAGTCAGGTTGGGTTGCAAACATCTGCATATTAAAAAAAAAAAAAAAAGTCTACCCAGGTGATACAAACCAGAGTTGGAACCACTGACTACTATAGATAATAATGTAGGTCAGGGACACCCCCGGTGGTGCAGTGGTTAAGAATCTGCCTGCCAATGCAGGGGACACGGGTTCGAGCCCTGGTCTTGGAAGATCCCACATGCCACGGAGCAACTAAGCCCGTGCGCCACAACTACTGAGCCTGCGCTCTACAGCCCGCGAGCCACAACTACTGAAGCCCACGTGCTGCGCAACAAGAGAAGCCACCACAATGAGAAGCCCACACATTGCAATGAAGAGTAGCCCCCACTAGCTGCAACTAGAGAAAGCCCGCCAGCAGCAACAAAGACCCAATGCAGCCAAAAATAAATAAATAAATTTATTTAAAAAGTAATAATAATGTAGGTCAATAGATTTATGAACTGTCAAGCACGCCATGAATGCTTTTGGAATCAATAGGCTCCTTATGGGCAGAGAATTCATCTTACAGATCTTTGCATTATTTTTCCACTGCGTTCGTTGAATAAATATCTACTAAGTGCCTACCATATTCCAGGAAGAGCAAGGGTCTTTCATAAACATCAGACAAGGTCTCTGGACTCATAAAGCTTAAGCCCAACTCTGTGACACCCTATGACAAAGCAGTGCCACAATGGGCATTCAAGACTCAACTATTGAATTGTTAAAGTATTTAGTATATGTATTGCTTTGCTTTAACCTTTTAATTGTAGTTTGGGGCAGATATAATCTCTAAGAATCACCTTTTTAGTTAAGTATTACAGGAAAAGATAGTACAGCCTGAATCAACAGCCTTCTAGTACCATCACCCCAACCTCCTTTCTTTTAAACACTAAGCCTCTGCTTCTCTGTGGTTTGTAGCACAAACATGATGCTACCTGCCCATCATTGGGGAAGATGCTTTTGATTTTCTTTTCTAATACTTGTATTGGTTCTATGTTCTCAATTCATCGTCTTTGGAGACCTTTGAAATCCACTGTAAAGTGGTAGTTCAGGTTGACTACATTCCTAAGTTCTCAAATTTTAGTTTGGTTTACCTCCAGTTTCCCCTTGGTCATAAATCAAGCATTTTTGTTATCATAACCAAAAAAGCAAACAAAGAAACAAGATTTATTGTTTAAAATCCTAAAGAATCCTAAAAACATGGGTTGTACACTTAGAATTTTCTTTTTTTTTAAACATTTTTTTAAGAAATTTGTTTTGTCTTGGTTTCTATGCCTAACAAACAGGAAGTATTCCAGTAGCAGTCATAGATTAATGCATTTCAGGAATGTAAACTGTTAATCTAAAGAAAAAAATTATACCTGTGAACTAGCATATACCAAAGTATATAGCTGAAATGACTTAAAATACAGTTTTCTTTCATCAGACAAATATCCCTTCTATAGTGATCAGCTCTCTACTGGCAACTCATTTTCATGCCATTCCACATTTATTTTTTCTTAAGATAATGATTGTAAAAATAAGTATCTAATAAATCACTCCTTAAACTGAAAAAACAAAAACAATCCCCTTTCTAATCTTTATTTTCCTCTTTTAAGTTCCTCCCCTTTTAAAATATACCTAATTTCAGGAAATTTTCATGATTTTGTTTTACATGAGCATGAAAAATAAGCATACGTAATATTTAACAGTAATAATTCAAAAATAACATATATTTGATATTAAACATTTCCCGAAAAGCCAAGTCCTTCTTTGGCTGTCTAAAAGAGGCGATACCTAAAATAGTTGATTGGAATCCAATCGAGGAACTTCTGTTTAATTGGAATCATGACCATGAACTTGAGAAAAGAGATCAGGCCAAAAGTTTGACTTCTCTTTGAGGTAGTTTTTTAAGAGTGAAAATAAAAGATTCGTTTACACAGAGGTTACTCTAAGGACCCTCACAGGCAGTCTAACAAGGGAAAAGCATTGTTATTAAAAAGGAATGCAGAGGAATGGAGGGTAGAATCATCTGGTTGGTGACCCTAACCTCAAGAGCCTAAGCTTGCCTCTCAAGGGGCAAACTGGAAACAGAGTGAGGCCCAACAGAGTCTGGGTGATCTCTCTGGACCAGAGAACTTGAAATTGGGCCTGAGAACCTTTTCACTTTGTTTTGCAGTCAGACTATAAACAAAGATATTTTTATTCCCTTCTGAACAATTTCCCTTTCCAAACACCATTTGTCAATCAAGTTGGGCATACAGAGCATACTCAAAGGTCTGTGAAGAAAACTTCCCTATGTAGGCTTGAGTAGCATCCAACCCAATACCCAGTGCCTATTTTTTGAGTCTCTTCTGCTTACTAAACACTGGAAATTCGATGGAAAATAAGACAAGCAGGGTGAGGAAGGAGAGTATCAAGAGACCTGAGATGAGGCTGGGAACTGTGTCATAAATAATGGAGTAACATTTGCTCAATGAATCAGTTCTATAAACTGCAATCATACCAAGGTTTTTTCTATATAGTATTTTTCTATATAGTTTTTTCTATATAGATATTCACTATATCTGAAAGTTAAAATCTAACAAAATAAAAAGTAACAAAATCTATAAATTATTTTATTACACAGTTGAATTTCCATTTACTTTATTTTATATTTTTGTTATTTTTGTGTGTATAAGAGAGGGTCAGAATGCATAGCATCTAGAGGAAGTAGCCACGGAAATCAAATTTTCATTACACTTATCCATGGCCCTACTATAGCTAGATGTCTTAGAGTTGTTTTACAACCCACAGACAGGCACTTAACTGTGAGATGTTTGTAAAGAATAAACTTTAGGGTATGGGACAAACCTTTTAAAAACAAGCAAATAAATGTTTTGAATAAGTTGAACACCTTCTGTTTTCTTCAGCTATAAGGAGATTTTACACCTCAGTCAGTTCAGATAATATCTTAGTGTTTTGGGCAGTGTCTCTTTCATTGCCAAAAGGATCCAAATGATCTTCTACTAAAAGCATATCTTTTTTAATCAGTCTAAAAGTAATGGATATTTCCTTTTCTTTTTTAAAGGCATCTTAATGAAGGGAAAATAATTAAATTTCTCCTTCTTTCTAAGAAACACATTTCCTACACTTCTACCCCAATTAGCCCATTAAAAAGTTACCAGATCTTAAAAAAAAAAAAGGATATATATATACATTATATATATATATATTAAATATATATGTATATACGGTATTGAATCTGAGGTCCCATGGGGGCTCACCAGATATAAGCAGAGAAAATAGGATTTGATCCCTTTGGAGTGGTTTTAATACCAAATGTTCCTATTTAGGTTTGATTAACTGCTCTCTAAAGGGGTCTTAACACTAGAAAATGCAGGCTTTATAAACTCCTTCCCTAAGGATGCAAAGTTACTTATTTCACAGGTATATGCAAAGATTCATCATATTATTATATCAGATTGGGTCAAATTGTAGCATTTCAGAAAGTGTGTGTGCTTTTCAAAGAGGTTAAGGAAAGTGGGCTCCTGAAAGTCTCTCAGATAGATAGCACAGTGGGAAGGAAACAAAACGCCCTTCTGTTTTCCATTAAAGTTATGTTCTGCACCAAGTTTGATTGCTAAACATCTGGCAGTCTTTTCTCTGATAACGTAGTTCAATAGGGTGGACAATGCTAAGCCTTTGAAGCTCTCCCTGTAACTCTTAAGTGGTAGGTGAACAAGAGAAAGAGATAAGAACTCTAGATCTTTCCCTTCTATCAAAATTGGCAAAACAGGTTTACAGTCTTCTCTTATTTTCTTTATTCTTTGAGGTCTCATTATTCCCTTTCCCTTGAATAGGATATAAGCAAAACACAGAGAAAGTCAGTAAAATGTTTTACCCATCTCCACAGCCAGACACAAAGCCTTCTGGCTTTTCCTTCACTGTTAGAAAGGAACCAAGAACTTACTGAAATATTCATAATCATTCCTTTAAATTCTTTGGGTAAATCTGTAGTGAGAGAGAAAAGAAATATCCGAAGTGATAAGATCTGAAAGATTTTCGTATATCCTTTGGCTCTGATAATATTATGCATCACTTGTTTCCTGAAGAGTCTTCTCTTCATTTATCCATGCTATCATCTTAAACAACAAGAAGAACTTATTTAAATTATGAATCTGCATTTTGAAGCTGGAAAAAAAATGTAAAAATCACCTAGGTCAGCTTTACATTTTAAAAAAGAACAGTGTCTCAAAGAAGCAAAATGACTTGCTCAATGGTGCATAATTATAAAAGAATAATTGATGTGGTTTACAATATGAATACAGTAAAATAATTTTTACAAATAAGGGCATGGAAGTTTATGAAACGAAAGGAGGGAGAAACAAAAGCCTATGATGCAAGAGTCCTGTGTAGATAACTAGAGATGCGTTGGTTACAGATTTGCCTTTGAGACTCCTAGCAACCAATGAAAACAAAGAAAAAAATTATCTGTTACATATTCACCATCCATAGATTTTAAAACACCAGTTTTTACCCAGATTCTCATTAAGAAGTCCCTGCATTACAGTGTGAATCACTCCTAGAGTAAATGCATGCCTACAATAGTAAGTTCCATGGGGATCATGTCCCTCAAAACAGTCTTATGGCATAATGCTGAAAATTCAATAAGCTCACTCCTATTAGAGACCAAAATGATTCCATGTAGGTATATAGCCTTGAGGTCTGGCTTTATCTGGGAGAAAATTTGTATGAAGGAATGGAAGGACTAAAGATATTTCAACACAGATTTATTGATTGAGCACTTACTCTTTGCCAGGCTGTATTCTAGGAGCTTTATGTGCATGAGCCAATCTCATCCTCAGCAACTGTGTGAGATACATACTAAGTCTTCCAGTTCTACAGATGCGGGAAATAGGTGCATGACTTGACCAAGTGCATGCAGCTAGTGAGAGCTGGAGACCCAAACTCTGGCTCCAGAGCCTGGGCTGTAAGCCAGTCCTGCTTGACTCCCTAGTAGGCCATCTTTCTCTCCTATGTGTGCTAACATTCTTTCAACAGTTCTCAGCCATAAGGTCTACTAATAAGTAAATATTGATATCTTTTTGGAGAGTATAGTGCTGTTTTTCCAACCTGTACAACAAAAGTAGCTGAAAGTTGATATTTTTAAGCCCTGAATCCATGCCGAGGAGAAACTATTTCTTAAATTAATTTTTACCAAAACTAATCAACCCTTAGAAATGCTAAAAAAGGACAGTTTTCTCCTGATCTCTGTAGGAAAATAGAACAAGAAATACAAGTCAAGTTCCAGGGCTCCCATTGAAATAATTCACCATAGAAAAGGCTCCTGACACCAGAGGGAAAAGGCATTTCTGTTAACACTTCTAAATGTCCCTTAGCCATGCTCTCCTACTTACTTTGTAATGATTGCATGTTTTCCCTTTGGGCCTACTAAAGTATTTAATTGCAATTACACTCATTTACATAGCAGATGAGGCTAATTGCTGGTATTAGTTACCAAAAGTATGCTTGTATTGTGAGGGTGAAAAAAATGCCCTACAGAAAAGAAAACGACTTTGCCTCTAATTAAGGAGTTATGAAGTCAGAATGAGCTGGCTCCAAGATGTAAATATGAAATTGAGGGCTTTCAGAACTCTATAATGTTTTTTTATGACTCCATCTCACTTCCTTGATTACACACAATGTTTAGGGACTAAAGATAAATACAGTGCAACTTTCATAGTGCTGACCTGATTGCTAGGCACATTTTCTCACACGTAGATTGAAATTAATGCAGTTGTCTGGCAAACCCATGATAAATGGTGGGTTATGAGTACCTGGTCTTTATTTACTTGGCTATTCAATTGCTAATTCTGGCTCCACGTATTGCAAGAGCAGCTTTGGCATCATCAAATACACACAAATGGGCATTTGAAGCTTGTTAGGCATACTTGATATAGAATAAACAAAGAAATAATGAAATGTGGTACAAATTTTGGGGGGAAGATCAAACGTTAGAGACCTCTAGATGTACTGTTCTTCCCTGATTCATTTTTGTGTTGGCACTATAATGTCTAAAAATGGAACTTTGTGGTGACCTACCTTGAGGACGCTTACAATCTCACTGAGGAGACAGAATTCATACCCCTGAAACCATACCCATAAATGTATGTTCCCACCTATTTAATGCCAGAATGATTTAAGGCAGAATGGTAGCCAACAATAAAAGATGGCAGTATTTAGTACTAACTGTAAACCAGGTCAGAAAGGCAAGCTGTCAGAAAGGACAGGAGCCTTTTGAGAAGGTGTCATAAGAAAATGTCTTCTCTTAATAAAGATTTGCAATGAACAAATATGCAACAACTCTCACAGTCACAGAATTCCAACTGTGAATTGGAATCAAACTCAGTTATTTAAGAGTTTCTGTTTTTTACAATGATTTTTCAGAAGTAACATTTTTTTTTCATTTCTCATTTCTTTCTTCTTCTTTTGGCTTCCCACCATCACCTCCCACACCTTCTCTTAAATTGTGTTTTTAGAAAGAGAGGGAGAGAGAGAGAAAAAATGAAGGAAGGAAACAAGGGAAGAGAAAGAAAGAAAGAAGGAAAGGAAGGAAGGAAGGAGAGAAAGGAAGGAAAGAAGGGAGAAAGAAAAACTTTTCTGGCCTTAAAATATACTTGCTCTGTTCATTTTCTCTTTACTGAATGCTTAGTTATAAAAATATTACACTGTACAGTGTTCAGTTACCTATGCAGGTCATTTCATGAAATGAGTCTGGCTCTCAGCCAAGCTTCTGCCTCTCCCTTTTCTCTTTGTTCAAAAAAAAAAGTATTGAGGGAGAAAAAAAAAGGAAGAGAAAGGATAAAGAAAATCCTCCATGCCACCAAAAACTGCATTCCATGGATGCCATGGCCTCACCCTTCTTAGTAAGCATTCTTTTAAAATATAAGCCCTTGATAAACCAATCCCAGGTGGCATAATGACAGGGTCAGCTGAGTGTTATTTTTTAAACTTGTGTGAAAAATCCATTTTGAGTTTCATCTCATCTCTGGGGCACTCAGGCAGTGTAATCACTAGGCTCTGGTGCCAAATGTAAACAGGACATCCTTTCAGATATCCAGGTCCAGCTGGTGAAAACACACCCACTAGTTCTTGCCCAGTTCGGGAAACCGACCCCAGTCCTTTCATAGAGAGATGCTGAAGCAGGGAAACCTACTCCTGCATGTGGGATGTAAACAGAATCCTTCAAAACATCTTTTTCTCGCTATTGTTTGATGTGTTCCTCCCCATCTCTTAATTCTTCTTACACCACAGCAACACCTGCAGGCTAAAATTGTCACAAACACCTCATGGTTGTGATTTGTCACAAAATTTTCCATTCACTGGGGAGAGTTTATATCTTAGACCCTGGAATCAAAGAATGTTAGGGCTAGAAGACATTTGAGAGATCATCCAGTACAATTTTTTGATTTTTCCAGTTAATAATAGATGCTGAGGCGTAAAGAAAGGGTACAGCCCTTAAGTAGCCCAATCTCCAGGTGAATCACTGCCTTCAGGGCTCTTGGGAAAAGGTGGGTGATAAAGAAACAAAAACATGAATCCTACTCTGAAGAAGGTATAAATGTATATTCTTACCATTTCTCTGCATAACACAACACTTAAAATGAGATATTATATTAGCAAGAGTACAACAAGAATTATAGACTTTTAGAGGTTAAAGGCATCTGTGAGAAATGACTAGTCAGGAAATGCTTTAAGAGGTGAAGTTCTCACAGCACTATCCACCTCCATGCTGGTAAAGGAGAGGAAATATTCTCAGTCAGAAGTGTAAGAATGGCTGACTCTAATCCTGGTTGATAAAAAGTTACTTTTACCTCTACTGCCTTTTATTTCTTTTATCTTTTACATCTTCCTTTCACTTTTCCCTACCCCGTTGTAAAATTTGAACCCCGTTTCAAACTTTACGCTACCACTCTTGGGCATCTATCCAACTCAGCTGACTTACCCCACTGTGGAAATTGCTCAAAGTAGCAGGTGGTCATCTGGCTAGTCTTCATTAGTTCAGTTCCCCACTCACCCCACTCATCTCTATCACAAAGAGGTGATTCGATCAAGGTTCAATGGCTGATCTAAGTTGGGTCAATCCACTTCTCCCAGGAATTTGGAATTAGATTATCAGAGAGTTCAGTTAGTTTCAACATGTGATTGGAAGTATAACAAATTCCTGTGAGAGCTGTGTACTGGCCATCTGTACCTGAAGCAGAAAGATAGCTGGAGCTGGCTTTCGTAGGCATTACTTCAATCCCTTTGCAAAGACTGGCAGCACTCTTGCCCTCAGGTACCTAGCGATGTCCCTGTATTCCTATAATAAATTCCTAAGTAGTTTGAGTTGTTTTCTGTTGCTTGTAACCAAAGAGTCTTAACTAAACTTAAGTCCTGGACTTGAATATTTTCCCAGTAGTTCCATGTGAAAAAAAAAAAATCTCCTTTTCCTAACCATCTAATTCCAGAACCAACCTATCCCCAACTGTTAAGAGTGAATCCAAACTTGTCCATATCTATTTTTACCCTCTGGATCTGTCAAAGGAATAGCATGGTCAAGTTCAAACAGGATTTAAGACCAGTTAGCTAAAATCAGATTCCTCCTAGCAGCTTTTAAAATAGTAATTAAATTTAAGGAAGTATCCACTGGGATCTCCAGTGCTGCCTAACACCTACTGTATTGACTTATCAGAGCAGTCCCACTTTAAGTAAGACTTGAAATAATATTGTTCCTTCATGTTTTTACAAGCTAATATTTATATAATTTAATATGGTAGTTTGCTTTTCTAAAATAATTAATAAAGCAAAAATATGCTTATATAATTGCATGGGACAATTATTTAAAATAAAATATAAAAGAAATTTGGTTTTGTAATAAGAATTCCTAAGTTAATCTGAGCAAAGAAACAACTGACTATGGTTAAAGTTGATTTCACTAATTTCATGTACAGGTCTGAAGAGAAGAAAATATCTATGAGAAGACTGAATATTTTCATTGGATTATCAACGTACATTGCCCATTGTCAGGCAAATACATCAGGAATAACACTTTTGGAGACATTGATCCTTACAATCAGACATGTTTTCTGAATAATCACTAATTTCATGTTTCTTCAAGAAGGTCATAAAGACACCAAATCATCACCTCCCCCTCCCATGTCTTATTTCCTACCAATTCCCCCTCAATTCCCCATCATCACCATAGATGAGCTCAGGACCAAGCCCAAGCTAAGTTGTGAAGCAGAGCTCTGTTTTAGTATCCTCTCCCAAGATAGGCTCTCAGAATCCTCACACCACCTCTACTGATCAGTGATCCTCCCTGTGGCTCACCCCACTTCCACCCCACCCACATTTCTCCTGGACAAAGCCCAATGTGCTTGGCTTCACTATCCTCCACCATCATTTATCTTTCCAGGTCTTTTTACCTTAGGGCCCTGTTGTTTGCTGATAAAATGATAAGTATTTAGTGGTGTTGATAAATTAATTCATGACTTTGTCCAGTTAACTAGGTTTGCATTTTAAGAAGCCTTCTAGAGACAATGTTTATACTCCAGAAGGTCAGGAATATGTCTTAACCCTTTCTACACATCCTATAACATCTAACATGGTATAGATCTGGTAATAGGTGCCAAATATAAACTTGAATTGAATTCCTAAAAAGAATTAAACCAGATGAGTCATTCTAGGTTTTTCCCAATGTCTTTCCTTCCATCTCCCCTTCCTTCCCCACATAACCATATGTTTATGCCAGAAGAAATTATATTAGTCAAACTATATGTGGCTCTAGGTAAAAACCACAAAGTAAATTTAGAATTTAATAGCTTGTTTCAATATTATGGCTCCATTGAAGTCATTTGGCCATACTTTGTCTCAATTTCCTCTTCAATGAAATGGGGTTATTATTGATCTATTACTCCTAGAAATTTTTGGTAACATTCTATTTTGGTAAAAACACTTTAGGAGCCTTCCAGGAAAACTGTCAGAGAAAATTAACTATGGTCTATTAATTTTTTAAAACAAATATATTGAGCACCTATGGTGCACAAAGCAGTGTCAGCTCTTATGGAAGACACAAATATGGCTAATATTTTCTGCCTTTCTTAAGCCTGCAGTCTAAAGTGGAATTTTATAATCTAGGTTGTCTTACTAATGATAAAATCACAATATAAGCAACAACATTTCTGTAACTGTTGTGCAAAAGAGACACGCATCATTTTTACTTATCTTTCAGAATTTTTCCCATAAATAAATGTGGAAAAATTATGACAAACCTCACAAGTTACTAAAAGGTGTGGCCCAAAGAACTAAGGCAAGTACCTGAACAATTGTCTATGCTTGATCAGATAGCTCAGCAGAAATTGACCTTATGTCTTCATAACTGTCCTGTGAATGCCATTCATCTCTATGAACTCTAGGAATTTACTGTAGAGTGCCTTGCTAACAGTGTTCACCTTGTTAACATTAACCATGAACTTCAGGTCCTGCTGGATGTACTCAAGGGACAATATAATGCAAAACTTCAAAGCCCAGGGCTTCCCTGGTGGAGCAGTGGTTGAGAATCTGCCTGCTAATGCAGGGGACACGGGTTCGAGCCCTGCTCTGGAAAGATCCCACATGCCGCAGAGCAACTAGGCCCGTGAGCCATAACTACTGAGCCTGCGCGTCTGGAGCCTGTGCTCCGCAACAAGAGAGGCCACGACAGTGAGAGGCCCGCACACCGCGATGAAGAGTGGCCCCTGCTTGCCACAACTAGAGAAAGCCCTTGCACAGAAACGAAGACCCAACACAGCCAAAAATAAAAATAAATAAATTAAAAGAAGGTTCAACATTTAAAAAAAACAAAAAACAAAAAACTTCAAAGCCCAGAGATAGCTAAAGAGAAATGAAAAGAACAGTTAAGCTAGGGAAACCTGGCAATTTTTTTTTTTTTTTTTTTTTTTTTTTTTTTTAGGCTCCGGACGCGCAGGCTCAGCGGCCATGGCTCACGGGCCCAGCCGCTCCGCGGCATGTGGGATCTTCCCGGACCGGGGCACGACCCCGTGTGCCCTGCATCGGCAGGCGGACTCTCAAGCCCTGCGCCACCGGGGAAGCCCCACCTGGCAATTTTTGAGTGGCTCTAAATAGAGTTTCCCCCAACACACACACCTGAGCCATCAGAAGGCACATCAGGTCAGATGTTTGACTACACACTGACCCTATCACGCAGCACAATTGCTGGAATGAATTTATATTATTCCAAGAACTATCACCTCTAGAGAGCAGATTCATCAGAAAAAATGATGCTGTGTTATAGGGAAATGCTGAAATTTTAACACTGAGTCCCCTTCTATCAATATTACTTTATGGAAAATCCCAAGGAATTATAAGGTCAAATATGCCTAGGGATGTTCTGAACATTCATCAAAGATGCTGCTATCTCTAGGATTAAGGCAAGTCATTATTTTTCTTCCTAGTTCCTGTTCATATGGAGGAAATGCATTTCTGAAAAGAATGGTCATTGAATGTTCACTCCAAAAACAAGCAAAGGAAATTTAAGAGTGAATCAAATTCTCTCATTCTGGACTTGGAGGCTGATCTGCCAGCTTCTTACCCAACATTCCAAGGAAAAAAATTCTTTTCTAAGAATGCAAATAAAAGCATCTCTCACTTCAAATTTTCCTATCTTTGGAAATCATAGTTTTTGAGTCAGGACATAAACCTAGGATTTAAAGCAGCTGTCCAAGAAGTAGGTGTGTACAGGAAATGGGAGGGTGACAGACAGGGGACATTGAAAGGGCATTTTTAACTGGCCTCTGAGAAAGCTTATGGAAAATTTTTCCAAATATTTTATGGAATGACAAAAGGAGTCAAATATTTGGAATTTAGGTAAAAACTCTTCCAATGGAGGACTATGGCAGATGTGTTAAGGCACAAACTTTTCCAACTTTAGGCTTAGGGAAGTTAATATTCTGTGTGTGTGTGTGTGTGTGTGTGTGTGTGTGTGTGTGTGTGTGTGTTTTTTAATTGGGCAGTGCTAAAAATAACTCAAGTGTTGGACAATCACCTTTTTCCTTTCTTATCCAAAAATGACCACTTATATTAATTATGGGTATCGTTAACTTTGTCTCTTATTTGAGTGTGATCCTGCTACAGAAATTAGGATCCACCAAAAAAAAAAAAAAAGAAAAAAGGATTTTCTCTACCTTCTCCTTCTATACATTTTCAGTAATAATCTTTCCTTACCACAACTCCCTACACCTTTCCCTGTGTCCACTTTGTGAATTCAGCGCACCAAGTCACAGTATTAGGTTCTGAATATCAAATAAGTTTTGTTACTTGCTTGCAAAGAAAGTGAATAGAATTCATTTAAAAATCAATTTACCTCAAGAAATACAACTAAGAACTTAGAGCAGAAAGATGGATCTTGGCCATCACTGTATCTCTGCAAGCTACTCTTTTTTCATATTGGTCTTTGACCTGAGCTGGTGAAAATTTTTCAGTTTCAGAGAAGCCTGGAATTTAACAAAAAAGCTAATATTCTCCCCATGTATCTGCTCCTTTTGTTATCATTTTGTGTTAAAATAGCCAGGTTGTCAAGGGCTTTGACTTTTCAGAGATGAGCACTAGAAATACATAAATACATAGATGTCTTTTTACATAGGCTTTTTCTAACCAAATTTAGCTGCAGAGGAATATAAAAGACAAACGTGTTGACAAATGACAAGATGTTACTCCCTGTAAAAATATTATTGCATGCACACAATTTCCTGTTATGGTGCATATATTGAATGCAACTTTGTTCAAGATGAACTGCATATTAAGAGAAATCTTGCCTCTGATCTGTTCTAGCTTGATTTTGAATGCTCTGGAAGTAGCTATTTAAAAAAGCTTGCCCTGAACCTAATAATCACAAATAGATGTGAATTTCCCCCAAGAGATGCCACAAATTTAAAAAATGGATTTTATTTGGATCAAAAGTAGTTTGATCCAAATAAAATTGGAAATTGATAAAAATATTTCAGATAAAGTATATGAGGGATGTGGCTCTGGAGACACATTAGGAGTGTTACTGCCAACCTCTGCTAAAATGCGCGCCCTTCAATAATGATGTACAGATAGTCATGTGATTATTTTAATTTACTATCTATATTTCAGTTAAGTCAAAGTCTTAAAGATAAATCCGGGCATCAGAAATATTATTCATCTTTTTGTGGACCTTACAAACTAACCTCATAAGTGTTTATGTATAATTGGTTCTAATATATTGATTACCCAAAGAATATATATTATACTTCCAATATCTACTAGCATTAATAACAAGATCTTGTAGTCCAATTTATTATTTAGCTGAGTTGGATTATCTTTTGGTACAGATATCAAATGTTAAAAAGGATGTAACAGGAATTCATATATTCTTATTCTCCATCAAACCTGGCATATTTAAATCTAGGTTAATAGCACATCACGTCATCATAATTAATGAGTGAAAATTGAAGCCAGCAACTGGAATAAGTTACACACAAAAAGAGCAAATCTGAATGCACTTTTATTAAGCAACTCAGGACTCTTGGACATAGAACTCATTTGGCTTCAAAAAACATGTCACAGAGGGCATCAGACCTCGGCTAGGGTTATGAACCTAGATGTCTTATTCAACTGTTGAGCCAGAATAACTCTAGCCAAAGGCTATTCAGTATTCTCAGTGTTAATTACAGTTGCCCTGGTGTTTTATGTTATGTCTGGAAAGAGCAGGACAAACAAGCCCATTCTGAATTAGACAAGGCACATGGTAGACACAACACTGAACTCCACGTCTATATTTGGGCTTCAGCATGGGCAAATCCTAACTGTGTTTGGCAGAAATGCAGGTCTAATGATCCTCCCAAGACTAATCCAAACACAGGCAAATGGCTGGTTTTGGTAAAGTTTTCAGCATACCACGTTTCGTGTAAGAAATACGTCCACTGCTTTGCCCAAATTTTATTTGAAGTCAATATTTAACTGTAAATTTTTCCTACTGTCTTCTCCAGCCTACATATCTTACAGAGCCACCACAAACAACAAGCCAAATATTTTCCCATTAGATCTTCAGGGTGGGGATTCTACTGAGGTCAGTGTTTCAGAGCTTGGTACAGGATGTCCCTTCAGCTTTCTGAATCCTGGCTCAGTGAAATCACTGATAAGCTGAGCCTTTACTCTTGATTTCCCACAGAACTGAGGGGGAAAAAAAAGGATAGCTGAAGTGACTTGGGAGAAATGGGTAAAATGTATTTTCCCAGCACGGCAAGCTCGCCCTGCCCCCCACCACATACTCCCACACACCATCTCTGTCTCTTTTTTATTTTTTTCTTCCTCTTTGGCTTATGCTGTTCTTTTTTGGTCTCTGGCCCTAGTTATGACAGCTGATTGACATAGCTGGCAGTTCCCTTGGTGTCTGGTTAGGCAGAATTCCCCCTGCAAAACTAGGATGCAAAACAAAGAACAGACAACAGTGTAGAAAGGAAGACCGAACAAAACAAAACCAAGAATGAAGCAATGTTGTTTGCTGACAATATTTTTAAATTTTTCAGAAAGAGAGAGCAAACCTTTAAAAGATTGTTTTAATTTTCTGTGTTAGTTTTTCTTCCCTCTTCTCTTTCTAGCCATCCCTTCCCCCCACCCCATACACACCACTTTTTGGCTTCCATTTCTCCATCTGCCTTCTTCCTTTTATTTTTTTTCCTGAGTCATAAACATTTTATCAATAAGAAGTCTTCCTATTTCTTACCTTCCTCAGAGCCAAGCATTTGTATTATCTTATTTATTTTTCCACGTGGAGGGTAGAATCATGATTGCATCAAGTGAAATTGTGAGCAATTATTACTCTGCCTCTTTTTATTTAAGACCTTTCTTCTATTCTTCTACAGGAAACTAGACTTCATGCTGCCCCCAATACTACCCCTAGGCAGGGTACAACACCCGCAGCCTGAGATACTCTTCACTAAAATTTTCTTACATGATAGATGGCCCTCCCTATTTTCCCTCTGTTGGGTGGATCATTTGTCTGAGAAGTTTCTCTCAGTTCTCTATCACATTTCAAAAGATCATATAAAATTACATTCATTGAACTGTTGGTAACTTAATACATCATCCCTTTGATAGTATATTCTTGTTAGTATTATTAAGACAAAGAAATAAATATAAGCTGGAAATGCAGGCTTCAGCAACTGGCCTTCTGAATTTTTTTTGATTTTATAATGCAACTAGCTATACTGTTTAGGACAGAGATTTGTCCTATGTATCAGGCAGGGTCCTAGAAACTCCTTAATCCTCTTTTTCTTATAGTAACTTTGTATAAAATTTGAGCTCAATACTTTTTTGTGGCTCATATTTATGCATTTAGTTTTCCTGAACTTTTAGATGGAGGCTTAGCTTACATAGCTTTTTTAACCCTCACAGAATTCTCTTATGTTATTTTTGTGTATGGTTTATATATATATATATTATACCTGATAAAGGACTTGCATCCAGAATATATAAAGAACTCTTAAAAGTCAAAACCATGAAAACAAGCAATCCAATTGGAAAATGGCAAAAGACTGAACAGACGTTTCACTTCACCAAGAAGTTACACAGATGGCAAATTCCATGCATAGAGAGATAAGATACAAAGATGCTCAATATCATTAGTCACTAGAGACATACAAAACTTAAACCATGAGATACTGCTACACACCTATTAAATTAAAAATTAAAAACACTGATCATGCCAAATATTGGTGAAGACGTGGAGGAACTGGAACTCTTCATACACTGCTGATAGGAATGTAAAATATTACAACTTCTTTGGAAAATAGTTTGGTAGTTTCTGAAAAACTTAAACCCACGCCTACCCTATGATCTAGTCTTTCTACCCCTTGGTGCTTACACAAGAGACATTAAAGCATATGTCCATGCAAACACTTGTAGGCAAAATTTCATAGTAGCTTTATTTATAACACTCTCACACTGGAAACAACCTAAATATCCAACAACAGGTGAGCAGATAAACAAATTGTGACATATCCACACACTAGAATACTACTGAGCATTAAAAAAGAATGAATTAATGTTATATACATGCAACAACATGGATAAATCTAAGTAAAAAAAAAAATAGCAAAAGATAACAAACTTCATAATGCAATTTATATAAAACTCTAAGAAAATGCAAACGAATCTACTGTGACAGAAAGCAGATCAGTGATTGCCTGGAGGGGAGCTGAGTTAGGCAGGAGGGTGAGATCACAAAAGAGCATAGGGAACTTTCAGGGATGATGGATATGTTCAATATCTTGAGTGTGGTGATTGTGTCACATGTCACAGCTTGTCCAGTTGCACACTTTAAATACGTGCAATTTATTGTATGCCAATTATATCCCAATAAAAATAATCTAGTGGCTTGCCTTTTGAGACTTCTTTGCTCTGTTTTCTGCCACCTACATTTAATTGACTTTCTCTTTCCTTTTTCCATTAAATTTTAATTCTACCTCCAGCAGTTCCTCCTCATTATGGGACCCTGTCCTGCAAGGGAGCCGTGGCATCAGTTTTGAGAGTGTGTGGGAGCTAAGCAAGGGCCATGGGTTGTTTGAACTTTTCAGCTCTTAGAGTAAGCAAAACCTCTTCCAGTTTGAGCTGCTTCTTAAATTGATCCACCACATTGCAGCACCTTTTGCCTACTTTGAGGCTCTATTCTTCTTACCCCATTGCTTCTTTCCACTTTCTCTCTCACTGACATCAATAGCATGCAGCTCTTATGGCTGTACGTGGTTTGCCCCTATCCACTTGTCTTTTGGGGTTCATGAGGATACCTTATCACCTAGTTTTATCTTAAGGGTTATTATGGGGTTTTTATTTAGCTATTTTTCCTCTCTGTTTTTATACAGATTTTATAAAGGAAGTTCTAAAAACTGCACTGCCAATGCTATCTCCATCTTCTTAAAATCCCTGGTTGACATTCTTTTGAATTTTTGAGATTCCTTTTTTTCAGGAATATTTTTCTTTCTCTGTTGACAAGAATCAAACATTGTGCTTTGGTAAGGCATCACATACTAAAATTGGTCATTCATTCAAGTAATATTTGTTGAGTTGGCCTACTACATGCCAGGTACTGTTCCAAGCTTTGGAGATGCAATGGTGAACAAGGTAGATAAGGTCCCTGCTTGCATGTGGCTTAAATTCAAGAGGGGAGACAGGCTAACAAATAAAATAAATAAATAATACATTGATATGGTCTGAATGTTTGTGTCCCCCAAAATTCATATGTTGAATTCTTAATCCCCAAGATTATGGTATTAGGAGGTAGAGCCTTTGGGAAGTGATTATAAGGGCTTACTGCCCTTATAAAAGAGGACCCAGAGAGCTCCCTTGCCCCTTCCACCATGGAGGACACAGCAAGGAGATGCTACCTATAAACCAGGAAGCAGGCCCTCACCAGCCACCAAATCTGCTGGCACCAAGATCTTGGACTTTCTGGCCTCCAGAACTATGAAAAAGAAATGCTTGTTGCTTACAAGCCACCCAGTTTATGGTGTTTTGCTATAGCAACCTAAATAGACTAAGACATATAAATACAGTAATATATTATTTCAGTTTTTTAAATTGTCAGCATGGGTTGTAATTGAACCCCTGGTAATAAATGATGTCACTTAGAAAGAGTATGTAGAATTAGAAGAAACATAACCCTCAATCATATTAAAAGTTTAGGCGCAGAATTAAAAGAGAACCCATGAAACAGACTGAGAAAGAAAAATCAGAGAGATGGAAGTAGGACGGGAAATCAGGGTTAGAAAAGAAAATTGAGAAGAGTTTATAAAAGGAGGAAGATTATGATTTCATGGAGCTTGTCCCACTCAACCAAGGACACCCGAGAATCACCAACACCAAGCAGAAAGATTAGCAAAGGATTTATACAAGTACAAGTATAGAAGCTTACACAAACTGTCCGGACAGGGTCCCACTCGGAGAGAAGTGAGTGAGACCCTGTCCGGACAGTTTGTGTAAGCTTCTATACTTGTACTTGTATAAATCCTTTGCTAATCTTTCTGCTTGGTGTTGGTGATTCTCGGGTGTCCTTGGTTGAGACACGGGTCGCACTTACCGGGGAACTCGACTCCAGGCGTGTGGCTCCCGGACCGCAACATTTGGGGGCTCGCCCGGGATCAGACAGTGGAGGTTAAATACCTGAAACAGGGTCCCTCCTCTGAAGCCACCGCCTGCTCCTTCTTCGGGTAAGTTCGCGACCCCTGGCTTGGCGGCAAGAAACTAGGAGACTCCATTAAGGCTTGTCGGATGCGACGTTAAGCCTGGAGTCAGGAGGAGTCACGGGACGCCGCGATTCCTCCTTGGGAATTCAAAGTCGGTTTCGATATTCTTTGGTCCCGACTTTGAACTGGGATTGTGTCAGAACTTGTTGTTCCCCCCTTCTGTCTTTTGTCACTCGTGCGTGTGTGCTCTTGCATTTGCCTGGACACTTTGGCTTTGTGCTTGTGCTAAAACCTTTAGCTCAACAGAAACTTAACAATGGGACAAGGTATGTCCCGGATGCAGACCCCCCTGAGCCTAGTTCTGGACCACTTCAGAGACTTCCGCCAGATCGCCAGGGAATTCGGGGCCTCTGTATCCCCGGAAACCCTCCTCACCTTTTGTGGATTGGAATGGCCGACATTTGAGGTGGGATGGCCATCCGAAGACAGGAAGGTCGACTTGGGCAAACAAACAGTCATCCACTCCTTCCTGGTCATGCCTGACTGCCCCTATGAAGGCAAGACAAAGATCACCGAAGTTTTACTCCTGAGAACCTAGGCCTGACGTTGATATGACGCTTGCATGAGGGAACGCATCTGGGATCTACAAAACTACATGAACTGTTAAAAACTCGTTTTCGAATTCCATAACCAGTTTCCCGAAGTAACCTTATTACAATATGTGGATGATTTACTTGTGGCTGGAAAAACTGTGTGGGATTGTCTAACAGGAAGAAAAGGCCTAATAAGGTTACTACAGGACTTAGGCTATAAACTCTCAATTAAAAAGGCTCAGATTTGTCAAGAACAAGTAAACTATTTAGGGTATATCCTAAAAGGAGGACAGAGCACTCAGGCCATCCTAACCTTACCAACCCCTACCACAAGAAAGGAATTGAGAGAATTCTTGGGAATGGTGGGCTATTGCCGGCTCTGGATACCCAGATTTGCAGAGCTGGCCAAGCCTCTATATGATGTCCTGAAGGACGTTAACCAGAATGGCCCCAAAGCCACCAAGATTAACTGGACTGAGACACGAGGGAAGGCCTTCCAGGACATTAAAAGGGCTCTTACCTCACCTTCTGCTCTGGCACCCCCCAACCCTGATATGAATGAACCGGGGTGGCAAGGGGAGTACTAACTCAGAAACTTGGGCCCTGGTGAAGGCCGATAGCCTGTCTCTCTAGACGGCTGGACCCAGTGGCCTCCAGGTGGCCCTCATGCGTCAGACAAGTTGCAGCTGCTGCCCTGCTGAACCTCGGCACTGGAAACCTTTTGGACAAAATCTGAAAATAAAATTTCTGGACCCCACATTGCCCCCTGGAGACTTAGTCTGGGTAAAGAAGCATAACCCCCAGACATTGGAGACTAGTTAGACTGGACCTCATCTGATTGTGTTGAGTACCCCGACTGCTGTTAAAGTCGACGGTGTCCGGACTTGGATTCATCATAGCAGAATAAAGAGAGACTACACCACAGAGGACGTGGACACTAACAGACGGATTGACTGGGCAAACTTTAGCCCAAAACGAAACATACCTCCTGAATACGGAAGACCAGGAATCAAGGATTTGATTAGTTCCTAGAAAAGGGGTGGGGGGAAGAACAGCTCAGGGCTAACAGCACATTTTGGCTTCTGTAAGAAACTTGCTTGCTTGCTTGGGGCGGGAAGAACCGGGGTCCTGGTTGGCTGATTCAAAATTAAACAGCTCCTTCCCACCTTGGGGACTTCCCATCCTGTGAAGGGTATAAAGGCCTCGCCCGACTGTTAGTCGGGGTCTCACTCACTTCTCTCCGAGTGGGACCCTGTCCGGACAGTTTGTGTAAGCTTCTATACTTGTATAAATCCTTTGCTAATATTTCTGCTTGGTGTTGGTGATTCTCGGGTGTCCTTGGTTGGGACACGGGTCGCATTTACCAGGGAACTTGACTCCAGGCGTGTGGCTCCTGGACCGCAACACTACAGCACATTAATAGAAGATTCCCAATTAGGACAGAGTGTCCAGACTCCCAGGAATGTTTTTACTCAAACAGCACAATACCTTACTAAAAGCATACATATTCATGTTACTTTTAAATACTCCATGCATGTTTTAAATATTTAAAATCTAAATAGTTTCAGCAAGAAAAGCAAACTTGGATAAATCTGAAACCATCCTGCTACCAACATCTAGAAATAATGGAAAAACACAACAAAATTTTAATACATGTGTAAGTTTGAAAGGAAAAAGTGGAAAGTCCCAGGTGGTAGAAACCAGGGAACTAAAAGCCCTAATTGTAAGCACATGAGCTGACTCTGCAGTTGCCCTGAGGAAGGGTCCTTTAGTTTGGTAACAGCCAGAGGCTTAGGGTTACAAAACACAGGAGGCAAAACCTTGGGCCTTTATGATGCAAGGTATTAGAACTGAAACTGAGCATAAAGTCAGAACTTTCAAAGCCACACCCTCAGAGTAAAGGATAACAGAAAGAAAATAGACCACCACCCAAGGGAGATTACAAGGAAGTTTGTCTATGAACTCTGGGGAAAAGAAAATGATAAAAATCTCAAGCAACATGCACAAATTTAGAGACTGAACTTAGATCACCTTCATAGTTCAAGATTCCCCTAAAAATGAGAAATTAATTAAAAAATTAATTTTTCTCTAGGGACACAAAGCAGAAGTAAAAGTAAATCCACTCTGGAGGGATACTTCTTAAATCTGAAGGCAGAGAATTCACACACACACACACACACACACACACACACACACACACACACATCCGCCGATACAGCACCACTAAAGATGAGCTCGCAGTTAAAACTGACAAAACACACATAAGCAAAAGTCAGCAACAAACCAATGGGAGGATTAACTGCCTGTAGCAAATGTTGATTGCCCTGCCAGTATGCTTTTGGCTTTGGACTTTACCACTTCATGTTTGTTGCCAACTCCCAACTGCAGGTACCAGCATGACTGCCTGAGGGCTGTCTCTAAAGCAGCAGCAATAAAGATGCAGTCATAGAGAATGGACTTGAGGACACAGCATGGGAAGGGGAAGCTGAATAAAGTGAGAGAGTAGCATTGACGTATATACACTACCAAATGTAAGATGGATGGTTAGTGGGAAGCTGCAGCATAGCACAGGAAGATCAGCTCGATGCTTTGTTGACGACCTAGAGGGGTGGGATAGGGAGGGGGGGAGGGGGGCTGAAGAGGGAGGGGATATGGGGATATATGTATACATACAGGTGATTCACTTTGTTGTACAGCAGAAACTAACACAACATTTTAAAGCAATTATACTCTAATTAAGATATATATATATAAAAAAAAAAGCAGCAGCATAAGCCACTCTATCCTTGCACATAGCAGGCTACATGTTCCAAGGAGTTAACACCCTCAGAGCAGCCCTCAACCAATGACTAATATGTAAATATCCCAGCACCCTTGCTGCTGGGCAAGGGAGGGAGGTGTGATAACTCTGAGAAGTATTCTAGCTGTTTCCCACACATTTCCTTCACCTCCCAAATAAACCACTTGCACCTGAATTTTCTTAAGGTTGACTTCTGGAGAAACCAGAGCTAATAAAATAATAGAACAACAATTTGAATGAGAATATAAAGCAAATAAATTTAACAGTGTTAAAGACATGGAAGAAGGGGTAGAAACTGTAAGCCAAGAGGTATACCTATGGGCAAAAGAAAAGGCATATTTAGAAAGAAATGAATAGAAGTTACAGAATAAAAATTGCCATCATTGAAACTTTAGTAAATGAGTTAACCAGAAGGTTAGACATAAACATGAGTTAATTAGTAAACAAAAGCATAAATCTTGGGAAACTATTAAGAATACAGCACAGACAGTAAAAAAAAAAAATCGATGAAAAATATTAAAAATAGTTAAAAGCTTAGGGGATAGACCAAGAATTACCAATATATCTCTAATGGATAACATAAAATAAATGGAATAAAAATAGTACTCAAAGATGCAATAGCTTAGATTTTTTTAAAATCAAAGAAAGCCAAGAATACCTGAGCAGGATATATAAAAGAAGTAATGATCACTTATTTAGATGGAGGAACGAAAGCCAAGGTTGTACTAAAATACTAGGTAATAAAAGCATGCTAGATAGAGACGGTTATAGAAGTTAAAATACTCTAATGATCTTGCACTGCTTAAAAAGGAACATAGGGCTTCCCTGGTGGCGCAGTACATGAGAGTCTGCCTGCCGATGCAGGGGACACGGGTTCGTGCCCTGGTCTGGGAGGATCCCACATGCCGCGGAGCGGCTGGGGCCGTGAGCCATGGCCGCTGAGCCTGCGCATCCGGAGCCTGTGCTCCGCAACGGGAGAGGCCACAGCAGTGAGAGGCCCGCGTACCACAAAAAAAAAAAAAAGCAAAAAAGAAAAGAATATTATCAGTAATTTAAAAATTAAAGTGACAAAGGAAAAATTTTAAAGGCATATTGTTTGTGTCAATTAGCTATTGCTCTGTAACAAACCACCACAAAATCTAGTGACTTAAAAATGTAAGTATTTATACTTGCTCACAAGTCCCAAATCAGCTGGGAACTTGTGCTGATATGGACGGAGACTTGGCTCACCCATGCATCTATATTCAGCTAGGGAGTTGGCCAGAGGTTGCTGGCCTAGGATGGCTTCACTGCACGCTAGCTCTTGGATGAGGCAAGGAAGGAGATGGGCCATATCACTCATCATCCAGTAGGGTAGCTTGAACAGTTGCAGGATTCTAAGAAAGAAAAGGAACACAAAAGGCCTCTCAAGGCCCAGACTTAGAAGTGGCACTCCGTCATTTCTACTTCATTCTTTCGGCCAATGCAAGTCACAAACCAACTTGGGGTGGTGAAATAGACTCCACTTTTCACAAGAGGAACTACAAAGTCATGGCAAAGAGCATGGACATCTATAGAGGCCATCAACTGGAATTATCAATATAATCAAACTACCACACTCAGCAAGTACAAACAAAAATAAAGCCAATAATACTACACTATAATAGAAAATATATTTTAAGTTCAAAAGCAATTAAGATAATCAGAACCAGTATATCTTATGAAAAATGAATATGTCATAGAAAGCCATAAAAATGTCAAACCTGTATCTACTTAATAAAAACAACTCTAAAAAATCTGACTAAATTACATAGAAAATTTACAAGTTCATAATTACAATGAGCGGTATTAAGGGACCACACAAATTGATCAAAAAGACTGAAAATTAATAAGGATATAGAAGATGTGATCAGCAATATAATTACATTTAATCTAATTAACATATATAGAGTTCTGCATCTGAACATTGATGTATACACATTTCTTTTAAGCTTATATTGGAACATTTACAAAACTGACCATGTAATTAGCCCAAAACAAAGTACCAATGAGTACTGAAGAAATTATACCATACCTACCATCTTATATCTCTGACCACAAAGCACAAAAAGGAGAAAAATCAGAAATTTATATCAATAAGATAGCTACTCCCTTGTATTAAAAGATAGTCCCTCCACCAAAACAAACAACAGAAACAAACGAAAAACTCTTAAGTTTGGAAGTTTAAAAACACACACATAATGAATCAGAATTGAGGTCGTAATGGTAATTAGCAAAATTTAAACCTGAAGAACAATGAATATATTTGCACATTAATATTGAAGGGTGTAGCTAAAGCAGTACTTAGAAGAAACTATATGGTCTGTGGAATACCAACTAGCAGTAAAAATCATGAGACAAATATAATAGGTAATGGTAATTCAACATTAATGCTCTGTGTATTTTCATTTAATCTCAGAACAATCAACCCACTGAGTTGACTACTATCATGAATTTACAAATGAGGAAATTGGATCTCAGAACTTCACTAATTTGCCCAAAGTTACAGAGTAAGCAACAGAGACAGGATTCAGACTGAGGCCTTCTTACACCACAGCTCATGCACTTAGGTGATATATAACTATGTATGTATGTAGTGCCATGAAACGATCTCTAAGAGGCATTTTTTTAGGTAAAACAGCAAGATTTCTAGTAATTCCTATGCATAAACCCATTTATGTAATATCAAATTCTAAGACTAGGTATAGATTTATATAAATAAATATTTTATTTCTTAAGTATTAAGAATGAAAGTGAGGAGAACATAGGGTAAGAGGGGATGTTCAAGTTTTGGACTACGTACTCACTGTTTGAGTATTTTTATATTGTGAATATACTCATATATTACTTGCATACTTAATTCAGAGTGGAAGGGGAAATGGTAAATTTGAAAGTCATGTTGGAAAATAGTTCTAGAGCAATAACTTCAAAATATAAATGCACAAAAATCTATATACAGTTGACCCTTGAACAACACAGGTTTGAACTACACAGGTCCACTTATAAGTATATATTTTTTTCAATAAATACATGTTACAGTACTATACTATCCACTGCTGGTTCAATCTGTTGATGTGGAACTGTATATACGGAGGGCAGACTATATAGTTATATTCGGATTTTCAACTGTGTGGGGTCAGTGCCCTAGCTTCCACATTGTTCAAGGGTCAATTATATATGCATGTAAGAGCAAACAAGTTGTTCAAACTAGTAGTCTGGAGAAACAGTGCTAGGTGTGTGTATGTTCTATATACATACAGTTTCAATTTGCCCTTTGGGGTAAGTTTGGATTATTCTCCAGGTTTGGATTATTCTCACATTGAAATAGCCTTCAAAGAGCTAACAAAGACTTGATTATATAAAGATTAACTTACTTTATTTAACACAAAAACTGTATACCAATCACTATTCTAGATTCTGGGATATAACAATGAATTAAGATCATAGTAATTTCCCTAAAGAAACTTAGAGTTTCTTTTGGATCTCTGTGCTCTATATTTAATACTAGAGGTCAGGATGTCAGTGGCTAATACACAGGATTTCTGGAGAAAAGAGAAATCAGAACTGATTTAAAAATGCAAAAACTAAGTAGGTATCTGAAGATCCAAAGCAAAATTAGCAAAGATAAAAAGAGACGTAAACAATGGAGGGGGAGGGTGGTTGGAGACATGTTTTGTTTTGTTTCCCTGAAATCACCTGTGTGCATCACTTTTTAGATGATGAAAATCTTTTTTCTATGGCCACCACACATTCACAACCACATTCTTATAACATTTGTCCTACCCTTGCTTATATCCCAAGAAATACCTGCAACACAAGCATTCCAAAGGGTATGGTGAATTTCCCTCCATCAATACAGTCTTAAATATCAGAAGCATTTCAACCTGTTCTGAACTTGTTATTATCATATTTTCTTGCTGCTTTGGGATTTAATCTTCCCAATTTAGCTGACAATTACAGAGCAGGCAGGCAAATTCTCTAAGCAGTTATGCCTAGGGGGTCCATGACAGAGTAACGTTCTTACAGACCATCGGAGCACTGGATTGACTAAATAGTTTCTGAGAAAAAGGAAAAAACAGCTGAGCATGTCAAATTAGATTGAAATCCTAAGTACTTAACCCACTGAGGTACAGAAGACTAACATGTGGACCATAAAGAAAAATAGAATGTTGTCTTCTTTATTAAATTTCTAAAAACCTGTACAATCCGTTTGGGCAAATAATGGTACTAGAAGAAATAATCTGAAAGATTACAGATGGCAAATATTTGACATGTTTTAGCAGGTGAAATGTGTGACTTTAACCAAAGTGTTTTTCAGAGTATTTTGTATTTAGAAAGGATTTCCACTTTTATTTTCTCAATAGACTTTAGAATAGCAAAGGAAATACAAATACCTCATGTTAGATAGGAAAACAAAAACTCAAAAGAGTAAAATGACTTAACCAGGGTCACACATTAGGATTCAATGCCTCTGTTATTAGCAAAAACAGAACAATAAATCTGTTCCTTCTGACCCTCTTTGTCTTGATGGCTACCTATTGCAAATTTAATTCCATCCTTAGGAGTCTTCTCTAGTTACCCAGGTTTGATTGCTAAGTTTACAAATAAGGAGATCCACTTGAGGCTAGGTCTCTTCTTCTTGAATGGATTCCCAAAGTATGAGGCAAAGAAAGAAAACTGTTTATCTATATTGGATATTTTTACATTACCTGAAAGTTACTGATTTTTGTAACAGAGGCATTTGTGGCTAGAGCCAAAATAACATACTGTCTGATTAAAAGATGTTACAATAACGCTATTCTTTTGAGAACTGTTTTTTGTTTTTTTTTAAATTTAGCTCCTGATAAGAGAGAACTATATGCTGAAGGGATAAGAGAGAACAAGTGTCAATGCACTGACTTGAATCTTTGGCCGTAAATCATGTTCTTTAGGCCATTTGTTAATCGTAAATATCTAATCACCTCAATACTCTCTTTTACTGCCCAAGGAAGATGAGACTCTGCTAAATATTTATAAATGGCAATTGTGTATACAAGCTATGCTATTTTCTGGTATGAGGGAATGCAAATAAGACTGAGCAAAATATATATAAATAAAAGCACCAGCTTGCTTTTCCCAGGAAAGTATATCGTGGGACCCTTGGCACTTTTCTATTTGCTATTTCTATATTAAGCTAACCTTGAGCTAAAGTACTATGAGACAATGAGAAACAAAAAAGAGCAAGAAGCATGCAGAATGGTTAAGGAGGGCTGGGATCATCAGTCTAGGTGTGGGGGAGGAAAAGGAGAAAGAAATCACAGAGTTATAATCTAGTTGGGAGGAGAATACCTACACACACGAACTGACTTATCTGGTGTGATGGATTATCAGCAAGTGTAAACTAATATGCACGAAAATTCCATTAACCAGCACCATTAGGAAATTAGCATGGACTGAAAATAACTCCATTTTTTCAGTCATATGTGTTTAGCTTGGGGGTGGGGAATGGCAAAGCACCACACACACACATTTTTATCATTTAAAAACTTTCCAAAATGTGATTTTGGACCTTTACTGTTCTAGAAGTAAAATATAGTTACAGTAACCATGGATATTGGATTTTCTGGGACAGCTCCCATTTCAAATACTTGGCAACACTGCTTCCATTAATCTTTCAATCTGGATTTTGTAAAGACTTGAGGCTATCAAGCTGAATATCAGCAACCTCGTATAGATCTGCAGATTAAGAAGTTATAACAGGTTGCCATAAATGCATGTAATGCATGGACATACTCTGTAAGTTTCTTTTATGAAAAATATGTTTATTTTATTACCAGATTTTCTTTAAAAATAAAGCATATCAAAGAGATTACAGTTTGTCCAAGATCCTAGTTAATTTATCTAACAAAGAGTTCACAAGTATAAAGAAAACATTCATAGAGACCTGACCAGAGTCAATGAAGTTACTCCAGATGTTGGACCCTAGTCATGACTATGAAATATAAACTGGCATTTTAGATACACTGCAATATTAATTATAACATCATGCCAGACAGTGTAGATTAGTCGACTCAAAACTTTTCCCCCCAAAACTTTCTTCCTTCCTCTACTCTAAATATTGGAAAGCTGAATATTCAATTTCCCAGCCTCTCTTGTAACTAAGGTGGCCATGTGATAGTTCTCTACCATGGGAGATAGGCAGAATTCTGCTGAAAAAGGCTTTCCTTACAGAACAAAAGGGCAAAGCATCACAAAGTACTGTTTTCCTCTTTTTCCTGTTGAAAATACAGATGCCTGGAGGTTCAATAGTCATCCTTATACCAATGAATTAACACACTAAGATAAAGATGAAGAAAACCCCAGAGATGTGGACCCTGGTAGTTCAAAGCTACTACATCATTGCCAGAAGCAACACTTTGTGACTTTTGTTGTATGCAAGACCCAAAAAAAAAAAAAGCAACCTTTTTTTTGAGCTATTGTTTACTCTGGTACTTAAAGCTGAACACACTCCTAACTAATGAAAATGTCTCCTATTTTTACACACGTTCCCCTCATTGTTTCTAACCACAAACCTGTGAAGTAAGCTAAGTATTAGTGTAGAAGTAGTAACAAGATTAACAATAGTAATAATGATGATAATAATAATAGCTTAGATTTATAGGAATTACCATGTGCTGCTAGTATGCTTAGTGTTTGTTTTTGTTTTGTTTTTTAACAGCTTTATTTGAGTATAATTGCTTTACATTGTTGTGTTAGTTGCAGCTGTATAACAAAGTGAATCAGCTATACTTATACATATATCCCCATATCCCCTCCCTCTTGCGTCTCCCTGCCACCCTTCCTATCCCATCCCTCCAGGTGGTCACAAAGCACCGAGCTGATCCCCTGTGCGACGCGGCTGCTTCCCACTAGCTATCTCTTTTACATTTGGTAGTGTATATATGTCCATGTCACTCTCTCATTTCATCTCAGCTTACCCTTCCACCTTACTGTGTCCTCAAGTCCATTCTCTACGTCTGCATCTTTATTCCTGCCCTGCCCCTAGGTTCTTCAGAACCTTTTTTTCCCCTAGATTCCATATATATGTGTTAGCATACGGTATTTGTTTTTCTCTTTCTGACTTACTTCACTGTGTATGACAGACTTGAGATCCATCCACTTCACTACAAATAACTGAATTTCATTTCTTTTTATGGCTGAGTAATATTCCATTGTATGTATGTGCCATATCTTCTTTATCCATTCATCTGCTGACGGACACTTAGGTTGCTTCCACGTCAGGTTGCTTCCATGTCCTGGCTATTGTAAATAGGGCTGCAATGAACATTGTGGTACATGTTTCTTTTTGAATTATGGTTTTCTCTGGATATATGCCCAGTAGTGGGATTGCTGGGTCATATGGTAGTTGTATTTCTAGCTTTTTAAGGAACCTCCATACTGTTCTCCATAGTGGTTGTATCAATTTACATTCCCACCAACAGTGTAAGAGGGTTCCCTTTTCTCCACACCCTCTGCAGCATTTATTGTTTGTAGATCTTTTTGATAATGGCCATTCTAACAAGTGTGACGTGATACCCCATTGTAGATTTGATGTGCATTTCTCTAATAATTAGTGATGTTGAGTATCCTTTCATGTCTTATCAATCTGTATATCTTCTTTGGAGATATGTCTATTTAGGTCTTCTGACCATTTTTGGATTGGGTTGTTTGTTTTTTTGATATTGAGCTGCGTGAGCTGCTTGTATATTTTGATGATTAATCCTTTGTCAGTTGCTTCATTTGCAAATATTTTCTCCCATTCTGAGGGTTGTCTTTTCGTCTTGTTGATGTTTTCCTTTGCTGTGCAAAAGGTTTTAGGTCCCATTTGCTTATTTTTATTTCCATTTCTCTAGGAGGTGGGTCAAAAAGGATCTTGCTGTGATTTTTGTCATGGAGTGTTCTGCCTATGTTTTCCTCTAAGAGTTTTAGAGTGCCTGGCCTTACATTTAGGTCTTTAATCCATTTTGAGTTTATTTTTGTGCATGGTGTTAGGGAGTGTTCTAATTTCATTCTTTTACATGTAGCTGTCCAGTCTTCCCGGCACCACTTATTGAAGAGGGTGACTTTTCTCCATTGTATATTCTTGCCTCCTTTATCAAAGACAAGGTGACCATATGTGCATGGGTTTATCCTTGGGCTTTCTATCCTGTTCTATTGATCTATATTTCTGTTTTTGTGCCAGTACCATACTGTCTTGATTACTGTAGCTTTGTAATATACTCTGATGTCAGGGAGCCTGATTACTCCAGCTCTGTTTTTCTTTCTCAAGATTGCTTTGGCTATTCGGGGTCTTTTTTGTTTCCATGCAAATTGCAAAATTTTTTGTTCTAGTTCTGTGAAAAATGCCATTGGTAGTTTGATAGGGATTGCATTGAATTTGTGCATTACTTTGGGTAGGATAGTCATTTTCACAATGTTGATTCTTCCCATCCAAGGACAGGGTATATCTCTCCATCTGTTGGTATCATCTTTAATTTCTTTCATCAGTGTCATACAGTTTTCTGCAAAGAGGTGTTTTGTCTCCTTAGGAAGGTTTATTCCTAGGTATTGTATTCTTTTTGTTGCAATGGTAAATGGGAGTGTTTCCCTAATTTCTCTTTAAGATTTTTCGTTGTTAGTGTATAGGAATGTAAGAGATTTCTGTGCATTAATTTTATATCCTGCTATTTTACCAAATTCGTTGATTAGCTCTAGTAGTTTTCTGGTAGCATCTTTAGGATTCTCTATGTATAGTATGTCATCTGCAAACGGTGACAGTTTTACTTCTTTTCTGATTTGGATTCCTTTTATTTCCTTTTCTTCTCTGATTCCTGTGACTAAAACTTCCAAAATTATGTCGAATAATAGTGGTGAGAGTGGGCAACCTTGTCTTGTTCCTAATCTTAGTGGAAATGGTTTCAATTTTTCACCATTGACAATGATGTTAGCTGTGGTTTTTGTCATATATTGCCTTTATTATGGTGAGGTAAGTTCCCTCTATGCCTACTTTCTGGAGAGTTTTTATCATAAATAGGTGTTGAATTTTGTCAAAAGCTTCTTCTGCATCTATTGAGATGATCGTATGGTTTTTCTCCTTCAATTTGTTAATATGGTGTATCACATTGGTTGATTTGAATATATGAAGAATCCTTGCATCCTTACGATAAACCTCGCTTGATCATGGTGTAATCCTTTTAATGTGCTGTTAGATTCTGTTTGCTAGTATTTTGTTGAGGATTTTTGCATCTGTGATCATCAGTGATATTAGCTTGTAGTTTTCTTTTTTGTGACATCTTTGTCTGGTTTTGGTATCAGGGTGATGGTGTCTCCCTGAGTTTGGGAGTGTTCCTCCCTCTGCTATATTTTGGTAGAGTTTGAGAAGGATAGCTGTTAGCTCGTCTCTGAATGTTTGATAGAATTCACCTGTGAATCCATCTGGTCCTGGGCTTTTGTTTGTTGGAAGATTTTTAGTAACAATTTCAATTTCAGTGCTTGTGATTGGTCTGTTTATATTTTCTACTTCTTCCTGGTTCAGTGTCAGAAGGTTGTGCTTTTCTACAAATTTGTCCATTTCTTCCAGGTTGTCCATTTTATTGGCATATAGTTTGCTTATAGAAATCTCTCATGATCCTTTGTATTCCTTTTTTACCATCTTTATTGGAGTATAATTGCTTAACAATGGTGTGTCATTTTCTGCTTTATAACAAAGTGAATCAGCTATACATATACATATATCCCCATATCTCCTCCCTCTTGCATCTCCCTCCCACCCTCCCTATCCCACCACTCTAAGTGGTCACAAAACACTGAGCTGATATCCCTGTGCTATGTGGCTGCTTCCCACTAGCTATCTATTTCACATTTGGTTGTATATATAAGTCCATGCCACCCTCTCACTTCGTCCAGGCTTACCCTTCCCCCTCCCTGTGTCCTCAAGTCCATTCTCTACATCTGCATCTTTATTCCTGTCCTGCCCCTAGGTTCATCAGAACCATTTTTTTTCTTTTTAGATTCTACATATTTGTGTTACCATACGGTATTTGATTTTCTGTTTCTGACTTACTTCACTCTGTAGGACAGACCCTAGGTCCATCCACCTCACTACAAATAGCTCAGTTTCATTTCTTTTTATGGCTGAGTCATATTCCACTGTATATATGTGCCACATCTTCTTTATCCGTTCATCTGTCAATGGACACTTAGGTTGCTTCCATGTCCTGGCTATTGTAAACAGAGCAGCAGTGAACATTGTGGTACATGACTCTTTTTGAATTGTAATTTTCCCAGGGTATATGCCCAGTAGTGGGATTGCTGCGTCATATGGTAGTTCTATTTTTAGTTTTTTAAGGAACTTGCCTACTGTTCTCCATAGTGGCTGTATTGATTTACATTCCCACCAACAGTGCAAGAGGATTCCCTTTTCTCCACACCGTCTCCAGCATTTATTGTTGTAGATTTTTTGATGATGGCCATTCTGACTGGTGTCAGGTGATACCTCATTGTAGTTTTGATATGCATTTCTCTAATGATTAGTGATGTTGAGCATTCTTTCATGTGTTTGTTGGCAATCTGTATATCTTCTTCGGAGAAATGTCTATTTAGGTCTTCTGCCCATTTTTGGATTGGGTTCTTTGGTTTTTGTTTTGTTTTGTTTTGTTTTTCTAAGAGCCTTACTGGTTTTTCTATTTATAAAAGGATGCAAACCCTTTGAAATAATTTTCAAGAAATACAGAAAAGGAGAAAGAAAAAATAAAAATCACCCCCAAATTTTGCTACCCAGTGATATGACCACTCTTCATGCATGGGTAAACATCCTTCTAGATGCCTGTTGGCATATACAACAGCTCCAATTTATTTTCCAGCCTTACAAGAAATTCATGAGATGGGCAATATTATCTTTTTTTTTTGAATTTTCAAATTTTATTTTATTTCTTTTTTTATACAGCAGGTTATTAGTCATCCATTTTATACACATCAGTGTATACATGTCAATCCCAATCTCCCAATTCATCACACCACCACCCCAACTCCCTGCCGCTTTCCCCCCTTGGTGTCCATACATTTGTTCTCTACATCTGTGCCTCAGTTTCTGCCCTGTAAACCGGTTCATCTGTACCAGTTTTCCAGGTTCCACATATATGTGTTAATATACGATATTTGTTTTTCTCTTTCTGACTTACTTCACTATGTATAACAGTGTCTAGGTCCATCCATGTCTCTACAAATGATCCAATTTCATTCCTCTTTATTGCCGAGTGATAGTCCACTGTATATATGTACTACATCTTCTTTATCCATTCATCTGTCAGTGGCCATTTAGGTTGCTTCTATGACCTGGATATTGTAAATAGTGCTGCAATGAACATTGGGATGCATGTGTTTTTTTGAATTATGTAGTAGGATTATGTAGTAGTAGTGGGATTGCTGGGTCTTATGGTAGTTCTATTTTTAGTTTTTTAAGGAACCTCCATACTGTTCTCCATAGTGGCTGTATCAATTTACATTCCGACCAATAGTGCAAAAGTGTTCGCTTTCCTCCACACCCTCTCCAGCATTTGTTGTTTGTAGATTTTCTGATGATGCCCATTCTAACTGGTGTGAGGTTATACCTCATTGTAGTTTTCATTTGCATTTCTCTAATAATTAGCGATGCTGAGAAGGTTTTCATGTGCTTCTTGGCCATCTGTATGTCTTCTTTGGAGAAATGTCTATTTAGGTCTTCTGCCCATTTCTTGGATTGGGTTGTTTGTTTGTTTTTTGACATTGAGCTGTGTGAGCTGCCTGTATATTTTGGAGATGAATCCTTTGTCAGTTGCTTCATTTGCAAATATTTTCCCCATTCTGAGGGCTGTCTTTTCGTCTTGTTTATGGTTTCCTTTGCTGTGCAAAAGCTTTTAAGTTTCATTAGGTCCCATTTGTTTATTTTTGTTTTTATTTCCATTACTCTAGGAGGTGGACCAAAAAAGATCTTTCTGTGACTTATGTCAAAGAGTGTTCGTCCTATGTTTCCTCTAAGAGTTTTATAGTGTCTGGTCTTACATTTAGGTCTCGAATCCATTTTGAGTTTATTTTTGTATATGGTGTTAGGGAGTGTTCGAATTTCATTCTTTTACATGTAGCTGTCCAGTATTCCCAGCATCATTTATTGAAGAGACTGTCTTTTTGCCATTGTATATCTTGCCCCCTTTGTCATAGATTAGTTGACCACAGGTGCATGGGTTTATCTCTGGGCTTTCTATCTTGTCCCATTCATCTATATTTCTGTTTTTGTGCCAGTACCATATTGTCTTGATTACTGTAGCGTTGTAGTATAGTCTGAAGTCAGGGAGTCTGATTCCTCCAGCTCCGTTTTTTTCCCTCAAGACTGCTTTGGCTATTCGAGGTCTTTTGTGTCTCCATACAAATTTTAAGATTTTTTTCCTCAAGTTCCATAAAAAATCCCATTGGTAATTTGATAGGGATTGGACTGAATCTGTAGATTGCTTTGGGTAGTATAGTCATTTTCACAATGTTGATTCTTCTCATCCAAGAACATGGTATATCTCTCCATCTGTTTGTTTCATCTTTAATTTCTTTCATCAGTGTCTTATAGTTTTCTGCATAAAGGTCTTTTGTCTCCTTAAATAGGTTTATTCCTAGGTATTTTATTCTTTTTATTGCAGTGGTAAATGGGAGTGTTTCCTTAATTTCTCTTGCAGATCTTTCCTCTTTAGTGTATAGGAATGCAAGAGATTTCTGTGCATTAATTTTGTACCCTGCTACTTTACCAAATTCATTGATGAGCTCTAGTAGTTTTCTGGTGGCATCTTTAGTATCTCTATGTATAGTAACATGTCATCTGCAAAACAGTGACAGTTTTACTTCTTCTTTTCCAGTTTGGAATCCTTTTATTTCTTTTTCTTCTCTGATTGGTGTGGCTAGGACTGCCAAAACTATGTAGAATAATAGTGGTGAAAGTGGACATCCTTGTCTTGTTCCTGAACTTAGAGGAAATGCTTTCAGGTTTTCACCATTGAGAATGATGTTTGCTGTGGTTGTTTCATATATGGCCTCTATTATGTTGAGGTAGATTCCCTCTATGCCAATTTTCTGGAGAGTTTTTATCATAAATAGGTGTTGAATTTTGTCAAAAGCTTTTTCTGCATCTATTGAGATGATCATATGGTTTTTCTCCTTCAGTTTGTTAATATGGTGTATCACATTGATTGATTTGAATATATTGAAGAATCCTTGCATCCCTACGATAAACCTCGCTTGATCATGGTGTATGATCCTTTTAATGTGCTGTTAGATTCTGTTTGCTAGTATTTTGTGGAGGATTTTTGCATCTGTGATCATCAGTGATATTAGCTTGTAGTTTTCTTTTTTGTGACATCTTTGTCTGGTTTTGGTATCAGTGTGATGGTGTCCTCGTAGAATGAGTTTGGGAGTGTTCCTCACTCTGCTATATTTTGGTAGAGTTTGAGAAGGATAGCTGTTAGCTCTTCTCTGAATGTTTGATAGAATTCACCTGTGGATCCATCTGGTCCTGGGCTTTTGTTTGTTGGAAGATTTTTAGTAACAATTTCAATTTCAGTGCTTGTGATTGGTCTGTTTATATTTTCTACTTCTTCCTGGTTCAGTCTCAGAATGTTGTGCTTTTCTAATAATTTGTCCATTTCTTCCAGATTGTCCATTTTATTGGCATATAGCTGCTTGTAGTAATCTCTCATGATCCTTTGTATTTCTGCAGTGTCAGTTGTTACTTCTCCTTTTTCATTTTTAATTGTATTTATTTGAGTGTCCTCCCTTTGTTTCTTGATGAGTCTGGCTAATGGTTTGTCAGTTTTGTTTATCTTCTCGAAGAACCAGCTTTTTGTTTTATTGATCTTTGTTACTGTTTTCTTCCTTTCTTTTTCATTTATTTCTGTTCTGATCTTTGTGATTTCTTTCCTTCTGCTTACTTTGGGGTATTTTTGTTCTTCTCTCTCTACTTGCTTTAGGTGTAAGGTTAGGTTGTCTATTTGAGATGTTTCTTGTTTCTTGGTGTAGGATCATATTGCTATAAACTTCCCTCTTAGAACTGCTTTTGCTGCATCCTATAGGTTTTGGGTCGTTGTGTTTTCCATGTCATTTGTTCCTAGGTATTTTTTGATTTCCTCTTTGATTTCTTCAGTGATCTCTTGGTTATTTAGTATTGTATTGTTTAGTCTCCATGTGTTTGTATTTTTTTAATTTATTTTCCTGTAATTGATATCTAGTCTCAGTGTTGTGGTTGGAAAAGATAATACGATTTCAATTTTCTTAAATTTACCCAGGCTTGATTTGTGACCCAAGATATGATCTATCCTGGAGAATGTTCAATGACACTTTAGCAAAAAGTGTATTCTGTCATTTTGGGATGGAATGTCCTATAAATATCAATTAAGTCAATCTTGTTTAATGTATCATTTAAAGCTTGTGTTTCCTTATTTACTTTCATTTTGGATGATCTGTCCATTGGTGAGAGTGGGGTGTTAAAGTCCCCTACTATGATTGTGTTACTGTTGATTTCCCCTTTTATGGCTGTTAGCATTTGCCTTAGATATTGAGGTACTCCTATATTGGGTGCATAAATGTTTACAATTTGTTATATCTTCTTCTTGGATTGATCCCTTGATCATTATGTAGTGTCCTTCTTTGTCTCTTGTAATAGTCTTTATTTTAAAGTTTATTTTGTCTTATATGAGAATTACGACTCCAGCTTTCTTTTGATTTCCACTTGCATGGAAAATCTTTTTCCATCTCCTCACTTGCAGTTTGTATGTGTCCTTAGGTCTGAAATGTGTCTCTTATAGAGAGCATATGTATGGGTCTTGTTTTTGTATCCATTCAGCCTATGTCTTTTGGTTGGAGCATTTAATCCAGTTACATTTAAGGTAGTTATCAATATGTATGTTCCTACTACCATTTTCGTAATTGTTTTGGGTTTGTTATTGTAGGTCTTTACCTTCTCTTGTGTTTCCTGCCTAGAGAAGTTCCTTTAGCATAGCTGGTTTGGTGGTGCTGAATTCTCTTAGCTTTTGCTTGTCTATATAGGTTTTAACTACTCAGTCAAATCTGAATGAGATCTTTGCTGGGTAGAGAAATCTTGGTTATAGCTTTTTCCCTTTCATCACTTTAAATATGTCCTGCCACTCCCTTCTGGCTTGCAGAGTTTCTGCTGAAAGATCAGCTGTTAACCTTATGGGGATTCCCTTTTGTGTTATTTGTTGCTTTTCCTTGTTGCTTTTAATATTTTTTCCTTGTATTTAATTTTTGATAGTTTGATTAATATGTGCCTTGGTGTATTTCTCCTTGGATTTATTCTGTATGGGACTCTCTGTGCTTCCTGGACTTGGTTATTTCCTTTCCCATATTAGGGAAGTTTTCAACTATAATCTCTTCAAATATTTTCTCAGTCCCTTTCTTTTTCTCTTCTTCTTCTGGGACCCCTATAATTCGAATGTTGGTGCATTAAATGTTGTCCCAGAAGTCTCTGAGACTGTCCTCAATTCTTTTCATTCTTTTTTCTTTAACCTGCTCTGCAGTAGTTATTTCCACTATTTTATCTTCCAGGTCAATTATCCGTTCTTCTGCCTCAGTTATTCTGCTATTGATTCCTTCTAGAGAATTTTTAATTTTGTTTATTGTGCTTTCATCATTGTTTGTTTGCTCTTTAGTTCTTCTAGGTCCTTGTTAAATGTTTCTTGTATAATCTCCATTCTATTTCCAAGATTTTGGATATCTTTTCTATCATTACTCTGAATTCTTTTTCAGGTAGACTGCCTATTTCCTCTTCATTTGTTTGGTCTGGTGAGTTTTTACCTTGCTCCGTCATGTGCTGTGTATTTCTCTGCCCTCCCATTTTGCTTAACTTTCTGTGTTTGGGGTCTTCTTTTCACTGGCTGCAGGTTCATACTTCCCATTGTTTTTGGTGTCTGCCCCCAGTGGCTAAGGTTGGTTCAGTAGTTTGTGTAGGCTTCCTGGTGGAGGGGACTGGTGCCTGTTTTCTGGTCAATGAGGCTGGATCTTGTCTTTCTGGTGGGCAGGACCGTGTCCAGTGTTGTGTTTTGGGGTGTCTGTGAACTTAATATGATTTTAGGCAGCCTCTCTGCTAATGGGTGGGTTTGTGTTCCTGTCTTGCTTGTTGTTTGGTATGGGGTGTCCAGCTCTGGAGCTTGCTGGTCATTGAGTGGAGCTGGGTCTTAGCGTTGAGATGGAGATCTCTGGGAGAGCTCTCACTGACTGGTATATTGTGGGGCCAGGAGGTCTCTGGTTGTCCAATGTCCTGAACTCAGATCTCCCACCTCAGAGCCCCTGGCCTAACACCCAGGCAGAGCACCATGACCCTGTCAGCCACACAGTGTAGACAGCTGTGGTAAAAATCTTATTGGTGTCTTGGATTTTTCTTTGCTGGGTGATTTATCCTGCTGGCTGCTTATGGCTGGCTGCTCATGGCTGCGAGGATGCACTGGTGGCAACTGGTGGCTCCTGGATCGCTCCTGCCTGGCGCCTCAGGAAGCCCTCGGACGAGAGATACAGCCCCTGGGGACAAGGTAGTCTCTGCTCCCCATGCTTAGTGTTTTATAATGCATTATCTAATAGGAACCTTAGTCTTTTTAAAGCACCCAAGAGTTTTTTAAACTATTAGTTTCAAAAACACACCACAAATCATTCTTAAATACTTATCAAATTCAAATTCAAAGTGCAAATAATTCTTAGCCATTTTTTAAAAGTTTTTCTCAAGAAATGTCAGTAAGAGGCAATTAGCCATATTCCAGTTCTATGTAGTATTTTCAAGTCAGGACATTCTTCCTTCCTCCCTGCCCACTGAGCTGGATTGGGTATTGCTCTTGTGCTTCCAGAACAACTTTTGAACATCTCCATCATATCTCTTGCCACATTCTATTAAACTTATCTCTCTGTCTGTTTCCCCAAAAAGATTTTCTTATGCATCTTTGTAATGAAGGTACCTAGCATACTTCATATAACGTTGTTGTAAGCATCCAGTAAATGTTTGTCCATTAAACAAAGAAACCTTTTAAAAATTGTCTTCAACTTTTTTTCTATAATAACTTTGTTCTTCCCCTTCAATTATTTCATTGGGTTATACTATCCTTAATTTCTGTCTCTAGTGAAATTTTTTCTAGTAAAAATCTGAAAAGGGCTTAAGAGCAATTTGACTTTGTGATTGTGGGGACTGGCTCACCTCCAAGATGTTAGCATATTTTGTTTAATTTATAAATATGGTGAGCCTCTGATGTTCCTACCCCTCACTGAAGAAAAAAAGAGTGAAAATAGTAAATTTGATGTTGAGTCACATCACTTGTTTCACTTAAGGAATTCCCAATTCAAACACAATGTTAAATATTATCTGTTCATAAAGCACAACTTAAGTCCAGATTATATGTCTAAAAAGTGGAAAATATTTCCTCATTGGCTAAGACTTATCTGTATCAGTTGTTTCTTTTTTTTCCATTATCAAAATAACAGCAGTAGTTTTTCCAATGTTAAAATATACAAGCATTTATAGATATATGTATACATACACATACATATATACACATATGTATATATACATTTAAACATATATGTATATTTATGTATGTATACATGCCTGTGTGTGTACAGCAGCCCCCCCTTATGCATGGTTTCAATTTCTACAGTTTCAGTTACCCTCAGTCAACCAAGATCTAAAATTATTAAATGGAAAATTCAAGAAATCATTCATGTTTTAAGTTGTGCACCATTCTGAGTGGCGTGTTGAAATCTCACACTGTCCCACTCTGTCCACCCAGCCCCAAATCTCCAGCCATTGACGTCGTCCACTCATGACATCCAACCATCAACATCATCATGGCTCTATGATCCAGGATCACCTGAAGCATATGATACTCATCTGCAGATAATTCTCATATGTCACACGTCAGAAGGTCAGTAGTAGCCAGCGCTACCTCACAACGCCTACGTCATTCACCTCACTTCTCTCATCAGGTAGGCATCTTATCATCTCATATCATTATAAGAATAAGGATGAGTACACTAAAATAAGATATTTTGAGAGAAAGAAAGACCACATTCACATAACTTTTATTACAGTGTATTGTTACAGTTTTTCTATTTTATTATTAATTATTGTTGTTAATCTCTTAACTGTGCCTAATTTATGAATTAAACTTTATCATAGGTATGTATGTATAAGGTTGAGTACTATCCACAATTTTAGGCATCTACTACGGGTCTTGGAAGGTGTAGGTATGCCACACAGATAAAGAGGGACTACCTTATAATACACACACATAAACTACATGTGTGTATTATATATATTGGCTTACTACATGTGTTCCAGAATGGTAAAAACTGGTAAATTTCAACTTCAAGACACTTTACAAATAATGACAAGATCAATGAAACCCCAAAGCTGATGCACAAATTCAAATTCTTAGTCTGTGAATCCTTTAAGTGAATAATTTGCATTCACAAGATCTGCTGAACTTGGCCTATATATTTACTATCCTAGTATATCTTATATATTGAAAAATCAACAAAATTATTTAAAATTCAAGGAATAACATTTGTGTCTTTGATAACTGTATTCTTGGAAATAATCTCATTATTCTTGCTATCAGTACATAGGGTTTTAAGCAAAGGGTTATATAAATGTTATTGGTCTATGTCTTGTTTAGACCATTATAAGTTTGCAATCATATGATTTTTAAAGTGCATTAAGTCATTAGATCAATAAGCATAGAAGGAACTAAGGAAGGAAAATTGTTACTGCTATAATTATGTCATGGGTCTAAAACTGTACCTATGAACAGATTTTTGAATGAAAAAATTCAAAGTTATAAAATTATGGTTGCATGTGGGATTGCACATGTTTGGGATTATATTATATAAGGCAACAAAACTGTAAGCATCATCTTTCCTTTCTTCCTTCTGAGAAAGCAAGATCCCCAAAGTAGCTTTGAGGATACTTTATTTATGGGCCTGCTAGTTCAGGAGCCACACACCAATTCATCATGCTCCTGCTTTGTGCCATCTGTTATAAATAAATATTCCTGCCTGCAACTTTCTGTCAGGGCATGTGTTTACTGTTATGCAGATGAATGCAATATGGGAAGACATTAAAGTTAAAAAAGAGAAAAATTGCTTATGAAAATGTCTGTCGAACGTGTATATTCCTTCTACTTGTGTACAAAGGTTAGGATCACATGAAGGCCTGTAACCCAAGCAAGTCTGATTCAGAGCTCCTCGTTTAGCTTGCAACTACCTGGGGAATAGGTGAAAACAAGCAGGGAGGACGTGGCCAGATTTACAAAGAAGTGCACAGCCAAAGCCTCTTCCCTGAGCCCTTTTAGCCATTTCACACAACATATTGCTGTGACTTTGGGGAGGGAAGGACAGATAGGTAATGTGGGAACAGTGTGAGAGAGTTTTGAAGGCAGCAGTCAACATCCAAGATAAAGAGTGAAGAGAAGCCTCTGGGGGCCTGTGAGAAGCAGAGTGACATGGTCAGAGTGCTCGGAAAGCGAAATAATTCTGAGAAGTGTGTAGAAAATGTTTGAAGTGGAAAGAGCCTGGGAGGTTGGGAATCAAGCTAAACAGAAAAAATGATGACAGTGACTCCAAGAGCAAGAAACCCTAAGCATTCTGGTGCATTCTGGAACCAGTTACTGAATGCACAAACACACTTGAAACAGTAGAAGTCCCTTTACTTCTATAGCATATTATGCCTCTTCTTTACCACCTTCCCAGAATTCCCACAGACCTAGAAGTAGGAAGGATCCATCCCTAAGGAAAGAGCAGAGTATATCAACAACACACTACATTCCAGTATGTAAATAGAGTTATCTGTAACCCCACATGTTGATGAGAAGACATAAGCCCCAGGAAAGTAACATGTAGATATATAGTGATGAGAAAACATCTCACTGACTTACTGAAAACCTGAACCAGCCTTTTTCCCCAAATAGGAAGAACAATAAAATTAAGACAAGCAATCTAAAGACATTTATTTGACTTTTGGTTGCTTCAGCTAAATTTAGAGTATATACAAATAACCATACATAGTATTTTTCATACCATTAGTATCTAAAACATCACTGTTTTCAGTGGTGAAATGGAAAAATTTACCATTTACTTAATATGAGTACTTAATATGAGTAATTTTACCTTAAAATTTTATAATCATGATTATTCTTCATACTATAAATTTTAAAAAACTATGTAACTTGGCTGTAAGTTTTTTGGAAGTACTTATGGCCCAGGTAGAATGTTTTACTTGATAAATCTATATGAGAAAAGGGTACCTCCAAATTAACATAAAAGGATAAATGATTTCCTGACTTCAAGATAAACTACAACCCTCATCCCCAGGGTGTCATTAAAGACTTGATATATTTTCTGAAGAATATTTTTGAAAGTCTCTTCTATTGGCATTATAATATTCCACAATGTTTTCTGTTAGTCATTTTATTATTTTCTTTAAAGATTTAATTCAATTCTCTTTAATGTGTTTCTCAGAAGATTAATTTTTCCCATTATTTATTTTTAGAACAAGATTTTTCCTTGAAAATAGGCCTTGATCCTTTCCTTTCTTATTGGACTTAAATATTTCTGCTTGGAAATGAGAGAGTTTGCAGTTGAATTTGAATTAAAAAACAGAATACCTTTCAGTAAATACAAATATTATCACTCTAACCAAATTGTTTTATTCGTGGTGTTTTCCAATTTTGAAGATTTCCAGAATGCTAATTTTAAAACTGCTTGTTGTAGAAAATAGATTGCTGATAAGAAAGCATCTACAGTTACTCATTTTATATCAAATTGCTTGATTTGGGGTTGCAGTAATTACTAAAAGTGATAAATACTAATTAATTATAGGGCAAATTAATAAATGCCCAATTACACTTCTAAATCATGATCTGAATAGATTTAGAGGTCAGGAATGTAGACATTACCTGTGTATTTCTCCAACTGGAAGAGTTAGAAATTAAGAGACAAGTTTTACACCTGGACTCTTTAAAGTGGCAGAGTGAACTGTACTTTTAATTCTCATGCTTATTTAAGCTATTGCACCAGCAGTTACTGGAAATGAGCTTTGTACTAAACAAAAAATCTAAACTTAAATAAGGCTGAGTATGCATGAGTATCTATGGCTAAACACAAGAAGGTTGCTGTGGGGCACAGAGCAAGTTTCAGGTCTTGATATTTTCTACTTTGCCAATCAGGCTGTTTCTTATTTCCTTTGCACCTGGACTGTTTGCTGAATAAGAGATGGCAAATAATGGAACTGATAGTAACTTTCCAGTGAGTAAGAACAGTCTCTTCTATCTGAGAGGAAGAATGTCAGATCTGAAAAAGCCAAATGATCCAAAGCACCCAAGAGGAAAAACACCCGAAGTGACTCCAGCACCTTGGGTCTCCTCCCCAAACAAACCCTGTGCTGCTATCAGGTTTGATAAGCAGGCTTTCCTCACCCATGAGGCTATAACATGATAATGTCATTCAATAACCCTCACACCCTTTCCTGCTATTTGTCCAGCACAGGAAACTGAGGATTTTCTTGTCGTGTGGACACAGCGGAAATATCTAACCCACAAATACTGACCCTCGCATGCAAACAGACCTATATCCTCTTTCCGCCTGACAACTTCCTTCCTGCATGCCAAGAACAATCTACCCTTCATTTTTTTCCGACTTTATACTGACTACTCTGAAAGCCCTTGGGGAGAAGACCCATGTAAACTTCTACTCAACAGCTGGATTCTCAGACAAATAGGCTGCCATGGTTGAGATACTAAAGATGCCCTCTAAATATGGTGATATTGCATTGGAAACAGTTACTACATACCACAAATAGTGCTTGTGTTTTGACAATTACCTGAAGAATTTGGCCTGTATGGACAACTGCACTAGATGTTTCAGACTCAAATCTAAGATATTTAAAATTATATCATAGGCCAGAAAATTCTCTTTTCTAGTTATCCTGCAGAACTAGACCTGATATCATTTTATGTTCTTCAAACCTGAGAATTTAAGACATAGGCATTTAAACCTAGAGAGGCAGAGGATATTATATTTGCACACCCAAATTAGCAGCTAAATCCATTTTACTCACCCAAGCAGATTAGGCTTACCAGAGATATTCAAAATCACTATTCTTTGAGCTAGGTAGTAAGACTGATGAGGTAAGTTATATTGTTGCTTAATCACACCTCACACCTCAGGCAAGGACAGTGTGGCTTTTCAAATTTCTTTCTGAAACACTGAAAGCTTAAGACTGACAGTCAAGGGACTTCCCTGGTGGCTCAGTGGTTAAGAATCCACCTGCCAACGCAGGGGTCACATGTTCGAGCCCTGGTCTGGGAAGATCCCACATGCCGCGGAGCAACTAAGCCCATGTGCCACAACTACCGTGCCTGTGTTCTAGAGCCCGCAAGCCGCAACTACTGAGCCCACGAGCCACAACTACTGAGGCCTGCATGCCTAGAGCCCGTGCTCTGCAACAAGAGAAGCCACCACAATGAGAAACTCGCACACAGCAGCGGAGAGTAGCCTCCACTCGCTGCAACTAGAGAAAGCCCACGCACAGCAACGAAGACCCAACGCAGCCAGAAAAAAAAAGACTGACAGTCAAAAACCTTATTCATGTATATTTACTTATCAGAATAACTTCTTGATATTAAAAAGATAAAGAGCTCAAGTTCTGAAAACCTAACCCAAACTTGAAAAATATGTTCCTAGCTTTTGCATCCTTTTATGAAATCAGTTTCTTAGAGTTAGGTGGTTTATAATGGGAAAAGTTAAAATGCTTATTTAATAATGTTGTCAATAATTTCACTTGGTTTAAAACATTTTACTTCCTGGACAAGCCTAGTGTCAGGATATGCCTATGCAGCTAAACCTCAGAAAAGTGTAGCAGGGAGGAGGAGAAGGCTATACGTTGAAAGCAATGTTGCCAAGCACAAAGTCTGTTATCACCAGCTGCCTTTCTCCTCATATGTCCTCAAGTGCTCTCTAAAACTTCTACATATAAAATAATACCCAACAATGATAGAAAATAATAAACACTTCTATTACTTTATGGCAGTTGTTGAATTGGTAAATAGTATTCATGGCCAAATGATTACTTTTTACCAATTTATCTAACTAATAAGTTTTTACATTTTTAATCCACACAGTTTATTTAACAGTTTATTTTAAAATATGATAGTAAAGGACATTAAAAAGTACTTTGAGAGAGTTGTCACCAGCATTCATGTGAAGGAAGGACTAAAACTGTCTTTCAGTCTCCAACCAATAACTCATTTGAGTATATATTTCATCACCATGATGGCATAGAATAAACATAAAAATAATACTGAAAGGACTCCAAACACTAATTGCTTCTTTTTTGCCAGGAAACGTCTAAGCATTTTTCATGAACTATCTTATTTAAACCTAAAAGGTAGATATTATTTTACACTATTGTGTTAATAGCTGACACTGACCACTTACTACATGCATGTCACAGTTTTTAGAAAACTAATTAAATGAATCCTAACAAGAACCCTAAGATGGAAGTGTTATCCCAACTTTTACAGATGGAAGAACTAAGACACAAAAAGACAAAGTATCTTTCCCAAAGTCATAGAACTAGTAAGTGGTGGGGTTGGGGTTAGGAATCAGGGAACTTGAAAATTTAGAGCCTAAGACCTTGAGTAAGTCACTTGAGTTACAGGTTCCTCATCTCTAACTTGGGTCTAAAAATAACTGCCCCTCCACATCACAGGGCTGTTACATGGACCAAATGAGAAAAGGTGTGTGAATAATTAACATGGACTTTCCCTTACCCTTGACGCACACAATTTCGAATCACTAGGGCTAAACAACAGGCTGTATGTCAATTAAACATAAAAGCCACATTTCTCCTCTGTGGCTTTTTGTTACTTCACTTCCTTTAACAATTTCTGACATTTTCATAAGCTTTTTCAAAAGAAAGAAACCCATGCCATTTTGAGAGCAAAGAGCAATTTACTTCATAATTGATTGGGTAAAATGTCAAGAAAATGAAGAAACAGAAGGGTATTGGTGTTGGCTGCAGCTATGAAAACAACCCAGCACAACTTGGATGAAGGTTCTTGAAAAGTACTATAAGAGAGAATTTTATGCATCTATAGTTGTTTGCTCAAAGATGCTGCTACATCAGCTCTAATATGCATCCCTGGAAACAAAGAGGTGCTGATTAGCCCATTTTAGTTCAGTGCTTCTGAGGGAGACCTGATCTCAGAGGGAAGGCACAAAGCAGGAGGGACACTCATTGTTTTTATCATGGGATCTCAGTCTTAGGGAGGCCCCTGCTCACACCTGCACACCCACACAAGGCTCCAGTCCCACAAAGGCAGCTCATGGGAATACTGACCCTCCCAGGAGTGAAGGTTGGCATGAATGAATTAACACATTCATTTCTGAGTGATTCCTTGGCTTGGTTTGAATAGATGAGAATCCAGAGCTGGAAAGGAGAGAGTTTTTAATAATTTTCTATACTATCTGCTTCTGTTCTCCCTTCAATAAGGATGGCTGGTTGGTGATAATAGTTAATGTTTATTGACTACCTCCATGTGTAAGGCACTGTGCCGAGCAATCCACATTCTCTCTCTTATTCCTGACCACATCTCTCCTGACCACAGTACATAGGCACCATTAAAATACCCATCTTAAGCACAAAGAATCTGAGGAACAGAGAGGTTAAGGGTATACAACTATAAGTGAGAGAGCTGTGATACAAATCCTTATAGCTAGATTTTAGCCCTTGTACTCTATGCATTAAGGGATAGCTTCTGAAAAAAAAACAAAATAGAAGAAGAAAAAAACAATGAGTTTATTTCAATCCACAAATCAACAGACAGTTGTGCCTTGCTATGTAAAAAGTGGTAAACAAGGCAGGCATGTCTTGCCTCTGTCAACATGTAACTTACTATGTACCAGGGAAAACAGATACTGAACAGATAATTTTAAGTGTATTGAATCTTATTAAGTACATATGCTAACAGAGCATTCCTTAAAGAACTTTAACCTAATCCAGGGGATACCTGAGGTAGCAGTGTTTAGATGGAAAGAGGAAGGATGAGCAAGTATTAAGTAGATAAAAGGAAGATGAAGAGTCTTCCAGGGAGAGGTAGTGGTGTGTGTGTGAAGACAGAAGAAGCATTTCAATACCAAACTCCATACATCCCTATTCACAGACTATTCATATACAAGGGATGATGTGATTATTCTGAACTATACAAAGATGAGTGAGGTGAGGTCACCTCTTCAGTAACTAACAATTCAGTGAAAGAGACAAAGCCATACATAAATACACGGAAAACAGTGGTAGGTGGCATAAGAAGATACAAACAAGATGTGAAGGGAAGGCAAAGGAAGACATTAACAATGATGTGGAGGGGAGCTTTTCACTGGTCCTTTAAAGATAGGTATAATGTTCAAAATGTAGTGAATTCTCTACTCTTAAGTGGGGAATAAATGGGAGAGTAGGAGTTAGCCCAGCAGGTAAAGGCTCTGCAACACTCATTCTGCAAAAATGTGAATGAGATCCCAAACTGAGGGAATCAGAAGTAGCTAAAGAAAAATGAGGCATGAAGATGACAGCAGAGACAGCAAAAGGAGACGAAGTAGGAGGGCTATGCTGAGTAAATTCCTGAGTAAATGGGGCATTGTTCCCCATTGGCTTTTACCTTCCCCAGAAAATGTGGTGTTGGCAGGGCAGGCTAACTTTAAAGGCAGAGAAAAGACCAGTCAGACATCTGCACCCTATGCAGCAATGTGAAAAGAACAAAGAAGTTAAAGAGAGAGTGAGAAAAGATATTTTCATACTTCAGAGAAAAACAGCAAAGAATGTAATCCAGAGACCTTTTTGTTGTTGGGACCACAAAGCCCCTGAAACGTAAAAACTAGTCACCGAGTAAGTGTAAAGAGAATCTGAATGTCCATAAAATATACACATGAACTGCATAGAAGCAGGAAAAAGTAAGATGGACAATGTGAATGCAGTAAAGAGAAGGAAGAAGCTAGAGAACTGACCTGTGACTAATAAACAATTGTTGACTCCCTAGTACAATATACTGTAATAAATAATAAGCAGAACTATACCTGTAGAGTATGCCTGCAATAAATAATAACAAATATCTGTAGAATTATTTATAGTGCCTGAAGCGTGTATTTTGACATATATTATTTCAACTAATCTTGTAAACCACCTTGTGAGATAAGCGCAAATCATATCAAAATGTAATGCCAGTAGATACTTATCTATTGAGAGATAAATGGCCGAGAAATAAGATTCTAAATTCCTAAATCCTGTCCTACACCAGTCATCTCTCCACAAGTTCCCTGAATTAAAAAAAAAAAAAAAAAAAAAGGGCCCAAGGGGAGAGTAGGAGTTAGCCCAGCAGGTAAAGGCTCTGCAACACTCATTCTGCAAAAATGTGAATGAGATCCCAAACTGAGGGAATCAGAAGTAGCTAAAGAAAAATGAGGCATGAAGATGACAGCAGAGACAGCAAAAGGAGACGAAGTAGGAGGGCTATGCTGAGTAAATTCCTGAGTAAATGGGGCATTGTTCCCCATTGGCTTTTACCTTCCCCAGAAAATGTGGTGTTGGCAGGGCAGGCTAACTTTAAAGGCAGAGAAAAGACCAGTCAGACATCTGCACCCTATGCAGCAATGTGAAAAGAACAAAGAAGTTAAAGAGAGAGTGAGAAAAGATATTTTCATACTTCAGAGAAAAACAGCAAAGAATGTAATCCAGAGACCTTTTTGTTGTTGGGACCACAAAGCCCCTGAAACGTAAAAACTAGTCACCGAGTAAGTGTAAAGAGAATCTGAATGTCCATAAAATATACACATGAACTGCATAGAAGCAGGAAAAAGTAAGATGGACAATGTGAATGCAGTAAAGAGAAGGAAGAAGCTAGAGAACTGACCTGTGACTAATAAACAATTGTTGACTCCCTAGTACAATATACTGTAATAAATAATAAGCAGAACTATACCTGTAGAGTATGCCTGCAATAAATAATAACAAATATCTGTAGAATTATTTATAGTGCCTGAAGCGTGTATTTTGACATATATTATTTCAACTAATCTTGTAAACCACCTTGTGAGATAAGCGCAAATCATATCAAAATGTAATGCCAGTAGATACTTATCTATTGAGAGATAAATGGCCGAGAAATAAGATTCTAAATTCCTAAATCCTGTCCTACACCAGTCATCTCTCCACAAGTTCCCTGAATTAAAAAAAAAAAAAAAAAAAAAGTGCCCAAGAGGAGACAAAGCAATTTATTATTATCTTACTATCTGGGGCTTTGACCCCAACCCTAACGTGGACTCTAGCCTTCTGGTATGGGCCATATGGAAGACTTCTTTTGCCCTAGCAAAGTGGACTTAAGTAGAGCAATGTCAAAGCAATTCTAAAGGCCTATACTGCTTTTTAACACTGCAATCCAAAGCCTGACTATCAGATCTTACCATTCCAATAGAAGAAAAGACCAATCTAGAATGCATGTGCCATTAGGCCATAGTAGAAATTCAAATCAAGAGAGTGGCTGCCCTAGATCTCAGTCTTCCAAGTCACTCTCATCTCATCATCCATGTGACAACCCAAGAGATGGCCTGTTCCCCCTACAGATAACTTATCCAAGCTCGTGGGAGAGGGAAAGGGGACCTAAAAGGGCCATGTTCAAGTGTGAGCCAGTCTTTAACCTGGCACAGCTCTTAGTGCTGTGTCAACAAAACGAACCCAAACAATTCACAGCAGCAATCCTCCAGGGAAAAAGCCCTCAGCTTCTTTCTCCTGCAAAGAATTATTATTATCCCCGCTTTATAGTTGTCAATGGCTTGACTAAGAACATACAATAATAAAAAATGAAACTAGAAATGGAATTCAGATTTTCTACTTCAAATTCCCTGCTCTTAGTTAAAATGAAAACTTTAGTGTTTTATTAAATCAAATCTTCCCAATAAGATTTGCATATTCACAAATAATACCTTCGTTTCCTAAATCCCAACTTCAAAACTCATCTTGGGGAGTAAAAATGCCTGAAGCAAGGCATTTTTATATATTAAGTAAAACATTGATATTATCACTATGCTAATGTCTTCTTTGAAACACTCACATTAGTGCCCAAGGAGGGTCTTGAGACTGAGGACCACAACCCTGATTCATACCGCTCTATTTGCTAAATGTGAGGAGCACACAAAGTAGCTGCAGACCTGAGGCCACATGTATCTGGTGACCTTGAAGCAGGACTATTGTGTTCCTCAACATCTTTCCAAACATGGGGGAAAGCCCCAGTAGTTGGAAATCTTGTTCTAAAAATCAAGGTTCTGTATCAAGGGAGTACTACGACCTGCCAACAAGTTGATGGGTATATTTTGGAAGCCATTTTTATCTAATATTTTACCTCAGGAGAGCTTGTTTGGTTTTAATAAAAGTCCTCAATAAAAATGGATGAGCTAGTGCATCAATTCTCTTGCTTCTAATTTAAGAATCTGGTACATAAAAGCACAGAGAGTGTGAAGGAAATGGATCATGACCTTATGACATTTGGCATGATTTCTGAGGCAGGTGTCAGACAGGTTCATAAGCAACTATCTTGCCAAATCTTATCAAAACCTAAAAGACGAAAAGAGAAGAAAAAATACACACTTTATAATTGACATCAAAAAGGAAGTCATTTTATTTTTAGTACATTTGCTTTGGAGGGAGAGCCAACTAATTGGAAAGAGTCCATAATTTAACCAACATCAGATCTCCTCACTACATTCCCCATTGAAACTTAATAAATGTTAGTTTCCAGATTCACTGACTTTACAGTTTTCTCTAGTTAATGATCAGCAAGCACCTTTTATTACTTTAAATGAAAACAAAATGAAGACCTGAAATCTCGTGATCAGGAATTTGCTGGCAGACAAGCAAAATTGTTTGGTCTATTTTTATGGTTGATATAATTGTATTCAAAAGCCGTAAACAATGTACATCCACTTCAATACTTTTCAGCCTGTCTTTGGTCATAAACTTTAATTAAAACAAAACATCCCTTAGGTAAATCAAAGGAAGTGCCATTGAAATAATATAAACACCCAAGGAAACCTTGGGCTGTTTCCATGCTCAAGTCTGATTAGGTGGAAAAGCACCAAGCACTTGTTTCGGTAGACCAACCAATAGAGTGTGTGATTATAAGCACTTTCTCTAGTATTAAAGATCTTTCACATAGTTTCTGGGAAAAGCGGTGCCAAATTTCTCTGTTCCAAGAGAGGGTTTTCCACTTGGAGGCTGTGGTATCTATAAAGGCTATCTTTCATGAGCAGGGTGTCCTCTATTTAGCTGTCAGAAGGCCTGTCTATCGCAGGACTTAGACTGTCTGTCCCATTTAGCTGATGTCAGAAACTTATGCTAGAGTTATGGCAGAGAAAACATGTTTTCCATTACGCCTGCACCGAAGTGTTGATTAAGGTGGCACATGTCAGACCTGGGAGTAACCAGCACTCAAAAACCGTATAGACTTTTACAGATGCTGAAATTGTTTCCAGAAAATTCAGCATCTCAGCTTATCTTTTTCTCTCTCTCTCTCTCTCTCTCTCTCTCTCTCTCTCTCTCTCTTTTTTTTCAAGAGAGAAAAGAACCCAGGGCATTTTGCCCTTATTTTTAAACTAGCACTTTAATCATGTCTGATTTTTTTTTTTACCACATTCAGACATTTCCTTTGTTATTGTAGTCAAAGAACATTTTGATAATTGGCAAGTAGATTCTACAAGAAGCAAAGATTTCAAATTTTACTTGAGATCTGGTGCTCTCTGTAAAGGGTGCTCTCTATAAGATGATTCTTAACATTTTTAGAATTCTGAGCCCTTTCAAAATCTGTCAAAACTATGCATTCTTTCTCAGAAAACAACTGTGCAAGATCACAAACCTATGTGGAACACCTAGAATTCCAAGGGCTTCAGGTTAAGGACCATTGTCTAAGTGAAGACAGAAATAATCATACAGCTGGCAGATTGAGTTTTTACTAGTAGATAGGAATAGAATTCCTTCACAAAACATAAATATTAATGAGCCCATATAATTTAAGCAGCTGTTGGCAGTTGGTAGATTCTTCTCATTCTGGACAGTAGGGAAAAGCAGAGGTTATCCCAAAGGCCAGCAAGCCCTTATGTGTAAGTCTCCTTAGAAGGCCAACTCCTTAGAGAATATATTGGTATCCAATGACCATCAATCAAAACTACATTGTTTCAGAAACAGAATCAGGGACATAGAGAATAGACTGGTGGTTGCCAAGAGGGAGGTGGCTGGGAGAGGGATGGATTGGGAGTTTGGGATTAGCAGACGCAAACTGGTATATATAGAATGGATAAGCAACAAGGTCCTACTGTATAGCACAGGGAACTATATTCAATATCCTGTGATAAACCATAATGGAAAAGAATATGGAAAAGAATGTATATATGTATAACTGAGTCACTTTGCTGTACAGCAGAAATCAACACAACACTGTAAATCAACTATACTTCAATTTTAAAAAAGGCTGCTTTGTTTCTCCTTAAGGAAATACAGAGTCTCAGAGTGATAATGGGTAGGCTTGCCAGATTTAGCAAACAAAATGAGGGACGCCCAGTTAAATTTGAATTCCAGATAAGTGAGAAATAATTTTTAGTACAGGTATGTCCCAAACATTGCATGGGACATGCTTATACTAAAAATTATTCGTTGTTTATGAAATTAAATTTAACTGGGACCCTGTATTTCAGCTGACAACCTTATAAGTACCCAAAATTTTACAGCCAGGTCACTGGCTGACAGTGGGATCTGAGTTTCTAATATTTTCTAAACAATAAGTAATGAGAATTACCACTAGATTTCACAATATCACTTCAGTGAACTCTTGGGCTATTAGCAGTTAAGGCAAGCCAAAGTGATGAGATTGATATTCAACATTTTGGTTTTTGCCCTTAACTGTCTGACTCTGGTTCATTAACCCATTTGTTCTTGTTTCACTCACCCCTAAATTTGGGTATTTGACGATCTTTGGTCCTCAATCCTGTCTATTCTTTATCCTTTCAAATTTTCATTTACCCTACCACATCAGTATTTTTATCAATGACTCTCCAATCCACACTGCTATTTATTCTAACTCAAGACTAATTTTTCCATTTGCCAGCTGAGCCTTATGCCAGAAATGGACTCATTAAACCCCATAATGACATCTCAACCTACCACCAAATAGCAAAGCATCATTTGTCCTCTTATTTCTTTTTTCCTTATTTCACATTCCTAAAATTAGTTAACTAAATCCTGTATATCTATCTGTTAAATATTTTCCCATCCACTACCTCCTTTCATTTCCCTTTTCCTGTACTCTAGCTCAGATCCTCATCATCTCTTTCCTGTATAATTGCATTAGCCTTGAATTCATTTCCCCACTTTTAGTATTTTGCCACTGTACTACATCTACATTATGGTCACATTCATCTTCCTTTTCTCTTTAACCATTTATTGAGAGTCTACCATGGATATACAAAAGCAGTAAGACTAATATTTGCCCTCAATAAAAGTACATTCCAGTGGAGGAGGTAAAAATATGCACAAAAGAATATAATTGGCCCTTGGCCAGAGAATAACACAAAATACAGTGGTTACAGAAGTATGTTAGGGGCATGGGTGATGGTGGTAGGAAGGTATTCTGATGCTTGGATGAGATAACACCTGAACTGAGTTTTAAATTGGATCAGCGTTGGCCATTAATCAGGGAGACCGGAGTTCCAGGCAGAAAGAATACCATATACAAACACATGGCAGTATAAAAAATGTGACACTTTCAAGAAACTTCAGTAGTCCATTATGGCTGGAATATGTGATTCTAAGACAGGAGGGATGAGGTTATACAGGTAAGATGGGCCACAGAAGCCACGTTAATAATTTAGATTCTACCATGAAAGCAGTGGAGAGTCTTTGAAGCTCTTTATGTAGAGCAATGACAAGATCAGATTTGTATTTTGAAAAAGGGTGTGAAAGGTTATGAAAAATGGTTTTTAGGTGGCAAGGCCTGAAGCAGAAAGATGGTGAGATGCTATTGCAGAGATCTCTGTGGGAATGATGCAGGCCTTTCCTAAGTCAGTAGCAATAATGATACAAAGAAAATATTCAAGATATATTTAGGAAAAGTTTAGATTACTTGGTGATGGCTTATATGTAGAAAAGAAGGAAAAGCATTTCTTTGATTATATGAAGGCTTGGTGAAACCTGCCCTGATTCCCATTGTCTACAGTAGAGATTTTAAGTACCCAGAAACTAAAGTAATAATTTACTATGAACCATTTCAACATAAAATATTTTGCATTTATCACTTGACACATGCTAGTCTTTAAACATTGTCCTGGGAGGCAGAGGCGATGTGGCAATTTCCCCCCTCCACCCAGGGAATATGGTAAAGTCTGGAGACATTGTTGGTCATCAGAAAAAAGGAGATAAAGAGAAGAATGCCACTAGGTTGGGGCATAGGACAGGCCCTGACAACAAAGAATTGTCTGCTTTCTATTCTTAGTGCCAAAATATCCATAGTGGCAAGGTTCAGCAACTGTGCTATACAGCATCAAGTGGATCTCTTACCCTGAAATGTAAGGCTCTTCAAAATATTGCCCAACTTCCTTTCCAGACTAAATTCCTATAGCCCGGCAAGTCTTCTATAGACCAAGCAAAAACAACCTATTCCTGATTTCCCAAATATATCTCTCACTTTCCACCTAACTAATCTTCTTTTTAATATTATTCTCTCACCCAGGAACATTTTCTCACCACCTGTTGGGCTGCACCCCACAGGCCTTTAAGTCCTGTGCTTGCCCAGCTTCAAGACCAAAGAAAGAGCCCGGAGTCAGCAACAGAGACATCAATGGTTTAATGGATAGCAGGGGAGCTTACATGTCTGAAGCAAGGTCCTGGAGCAACACCCCAGCATGTGCAGCACACGGCAGGCAGGACATGGTGGCAGTCTTTGCTCCCAAGGTGGAGGGGAGATTGCCAGTTATAGGGGGAGTTGACTTCAGGTTGGCTCATTAGTTACCAGAGAAACCAGCCGAGGGTCATGCCCCTCACCATCTGTTTGATAAGCTACCACTAGCTGGGACCTGGGACAAGTACATAGGAAGGTCAGTCATGTGCATTGGGTATAGGTGAAGCAGGCACTGATCTGGCAGGGGATGGACAGAGAGCAAGAGAACAGCCATCTTGAGTGGCCTGACCATACACCACCCCACCCCAACCCCCAGCTGATTGTCGAAGTGCTACCACTGTCTCCTCCATGAAGTCTTTTATAATTTGCCCTTCCAGATAAACCCTCTCCCTCCTCTGCATCCATTTTGTGGCATTTATTACATTGTACCTGGTAAATGTACTACTAGTGGATTGACTTTGTCTCATCCCCCTCCTTGAAGAAAGACCCTATCAGGCCAAGCACAGTTCCTTCAACAAGTAAGAATTCAATAAATATTTGTTAAAATTAAGCATGATCTTCTAAATCAATTGTCTAAAATCAATGCCTAGGCTTCCATTGCATTCATGTGGACAATTCAGAGTTGACAGGTTCTCACTTATAAATGCTAAATAATATGTAGTGCCAGTAAACTGTAACCAATACTTAGTTCTACAAATATTGTGCTCTCTAATTTGAATATGCTTGTCACCACAACCCACGAAATATCTGAGTTTTGTCCTTAAGTTCTCATTCCAGTCCATGTTTTGGATTTGCTTGGTAGAATGATGCTTAAGATTCCTTATACTTCTTTACGCACAGATTTACCTATCTACCAGGTGTTGTGCATTGCCTTCCAACTGCTCATTTTAAGCTATTTAATTCTGCAGTGCATGTTTCATTGTTGATATCCTTAGAAAAATTTTTCTGCCTGGTAAAATAAAACCTGTTCCTTGTCAGCTTAATAGATAACTAAACTTCATAGAAACACTGGGCAATATGAATGGTATGGGTGGCCAAGACTTTGCTTCTAGATTTTTACTTTATTGTCTTTTGACTTTTACAAGACTTACTTAAGGACAAGGATGGAATATTGCTTAGACCTCTGAGGGCCATGCGTTCATGACAGGCATTTCCTTTGCCTATGCACTAATTCATTTCTACCACCCCTGAGACAGTTATTTTTTCCCCCCCAAACCCAGTAAGGTCTATGAAACTGAAAAGAACCTGTGGTCACCATGTTACTTACCATACACAGTGAGGATAGGCTCGACAGTTCTGGTTTCTGCTGCCATGTTTGGTCTTAGGATATGTGTAACAGCCTCAGCAACAGAACATGCACAAATCTTCAGCAGGCAAGGTGATGTAGAAACCAAACAACCTTCCAAGCTATAGAGAAATTTAGCTGGTAAAAAATAAATCTAGGCCAAGTATACTGTTTCCAAAGCAGATATCTGCAAATCATCTGGACCAGGATGGCTTTGTGCACCCAGATCAAAAAGTTATGGCCTGGGCTTCCCTGGTGGCGCAGTGGTTGAGAGTCCGCCTGCCAATGCAGGGGACATGGGTTCATGCCCTGGTCTAGGAGGATCCCACATGCCGCGGAGCGGCTGGGCCCGTGAGCCATGGCCACTGAGCCTGCATGTCCAGAGCCTGTGCTCTGCAGCAGGAGAGGCCACAACAGTGAGAGGCCCACGTACCGCAAAAAAAAAAAAAAAAAAATGGCCTGACCCCTTCCTCCCAAACAATTCCATCTTCATGGCAAGAAAGTGTTTGAGTTGCTGGCCATTGTATGATACAAAGGATGAAGGATGGGCTCTAATTTTATTCTTCTGTCTATAATTAGTGTCAATTAATACTCTGGGAGATGATAGATAGATAGATAGATAATAAATAGTTTAAAGATAGAAAACGAAGCCCTAAGAAGCCAATTACTCCTGAGAAGATTAAAATTTGTAAGAGAAAAAGAATGTTTTTGATTTTTTAAATTTAGGTATAAGCAACATACAACATGAGTTTCAGGTGTACTACATGATTTGATAATTGTATGTATAGTGAATGATCACCACAATAAGTCATTAACATCCAAATTTTAACATTTCCTTGAAATAGCTATTCTAGTTAGAATAATAAGCTATTTATTTCCATCCTCCTTCCACTGGACTGACATGGGGAAAATGCATTTTTCTTATTTATGCCTGATCAAATGTGAACATATTTCACTACAACATGAGACCCTGAAGACCATGGATCATATCTTATTCATCTTTGTTTGTCTTCATATCATGTGGCCCAGAGCTTTGTATGTTTTAAGTGTACAGTAATTGTTATTGATTTCATATTTGATCAGTCTTGTGGTATGGAGACAGGTGTGGTCTGCAATGGCACTACCAAGTACCTCTATCAGTTCTCTCTGTATATTGATAAGTTTTTAGACTTCAGTTTTCAGATGAAATTCTCAACTTAAATTTATCATACGGATATAAATATATATTTGTCTATCATGAAATTTGAAAAATATCAAAAAACAATTATTAAGAAAGAAAAATGGAGGAAAATGAAGAAAATTATTAATATTATAATAGTAAGAAACTGCATATATTTAACTGTTAAAAAGACCAAAATAGTAATACAGTGGAATTTTGTCAATTATATATTTTATCCAAGTGTTTAAATTGTCCAAATGCCTATTGCGATTCACTGTTTTGATACAATAGTGACAATGAAATGAAATCCAGTAAGCTATAAGTAAAGGGCATTAAACTGCAACTTTCATTCTCAAATGGGTACCTCTAACAGCATCCTTCCCAAAGTATTCAAATAACATTCAAGGTCTACTTCAGGGCAACTCCAGCCAACATAAAGTGAAGCACTTGTCAATTATATGTTAAATATTACAACTTTTATAATGATTCTATATACAGAGTCATGAAACACTTTTTACTTCTTCCAAGAACTTCCACACACTGCTTTGATTATTATAATCTTGAGGTGAACAGGGCAAACATCATTCTTTTCCAGTTTACAGATAAGAAAACAGGTACAACATTTTAAATAACTTGCCTGCATACGTCTTCTTTCAGTAAGGGGCAGAGAGGAATGACACTCATCAATAACTCCAAGGCAGACTGTGACTGCCTCCCATATTTGTTTCACCAGAACATACACAGAAGAGTTCTGGCATACCATAAACACGCAATCATTTCAATTATTCATTTATTCAAAAGTGATACTGAGTATTCATAATGAAGGAATAAACATCATCTGACTCTAAGACCAGAGTTTTACCTTAAATGTATAGGTAGTAAATTCAGAAAGTAGAGAATGCTGTGGTGCAGCACCCAGGTCCCCCTACAGGGCTGAGGCATTCTTTCTCCCAATTCGCAGATCACAACTGCATCCTCCTATAGAAATTGCCCTTGGCCAATGGAAACTGTTTGGCCCAAGATTATGTTTCTTCCTGGATTCCAACTGTATATAATGACTGGTCAAGGCAAGGTTAAAAGGCCTGGGCCCTTTGCCTCAATTTGGGAAATCTTCAAAGGATCATTCCAGCTTCAACACTCCCAGTGGGATCATCTGAGGCTGTTATTGCAACCACATTACAGTTCAGTTTCTTCAGCTGCCAATTCCTGCTATCTTTGCCCTCTCACAGGTGTTGTTCCTGAGAAGGCACCTCAATAAATCTCCTGCACACAAATCTCCAAGTCTCAAGTCTATTTCCCCAGGATTCTGAATTGTGATGGTTAGCACAAGAGTCCAGTGGGACAGATTCTAAAGTGGGATTTTCATTTCTGGATACATCCAGAGTCTCATTAAACATTAAGTTTCAGGTGACTTGTGGTTACTGTGGGTTCCTATGAACAAGAGATTAGCAGATAGAGAAAGGAGTCTCCATCCTAACAGAGACAATTGACCCTGATTAGCAGGAAGATGTGGGTCTATTTTCACACAAAAAGGACAAAGAAGAATAAGTTTTGTGTCCAGGTGATCTACTGGGGCATCTCTTGGCAATCCAATGGCCAGTTTTAATGGCAAATGGACAAGTACCTCAGTCATGGCCTCAGAAGAGCATGGTGACCATAGGCTCATGGATGAGAGTCTAGTCACCCTTGCAGGTAAGCTACGTGGCCCAGCAGAGTTGTTAATCAAGGGTGAGGGGAAATCTAGAACGTATAGTTAAGGACAGAGATGGTGAGTATCAGGAACAGCTTTGAGACCAGCTGTCCTGACTGCGGCTAGAATTCCTCTTAACTTTCTCTTGAAAGTTTCCCCAGGAAAAGAAACCATCCAGAATGAAGTAGGTCTTCCCAGATGGGTTGAATTTACTATATGAAGCAAACAGATTTGAGTGGCAGAGGGAGTGGACTCTCCTGGATTCTGTAGTGTGCCCTTCATATTTCTCCGAGGACCAAGCCATTTATTTTTTCAGCTGTAACCGTCTCCAAGAATTGCCCTTGGCCAAAGGGAGCTGCTTGACCTAGAGACAGACCACATCCAATGACTGATCATTGCACGGGTGCAAAATTTCAATCCCCTTGCCTCCACTTGAGACATCTCTGAAGGGATATTCTAGCTTCAGAGCTCCCTCTGAGTTGGCTGAAGCTATTGTTGCAACTGCATCACACTTTGATTCCTCCCTCTGTCCAGTCCCACTTTCCTTTGCTACTCAGTAAACTGCCTGCAACCAAATAGCCAAATCAGTCTGTTTCCCAGGGAACCTTGTCTTTGACAACCAAGAATCCAACTGTATATAATTCCATCCTTTATATTATACATCCTTAAATGATCCAAAATTTGTTTTTTCTTCCTCTGGGTCAGAATTTGTCATTCAGGTGACAGAAGCAAAGGCAAAAAAGCAAAATTATTACTTTATTTTCCTCTAATGGTTCTGGCTCTTGGGTTATGATCACCTTACTTATCTGAAAACTGACTATAACTGAGCTTTAATTTCATCTTATGCAGTGGCTTTTCTACAGCAAATATTTTATAGGGCTTGTCTTCCTGCT
>NW_006789313.1:1750594-1757477 GCF_000442215.2 Lipotes vexillifer
CTGAATCAGAACCCATGTGGTAGCAGGTCTGACAAAATAGATTGACATGATCTATTAAATCAATAATCCAAGCACTAAAGAAAATTTACACTATGAGCTCCACTCTACTCTCCAATATGCACCACTACAAAGCTTGGGGAAAAAAGCCAGCTGCTGCAATGGTGCATAAAGAGGTAAGTTTTAGGTTTTTTTCTTATGTGATACTGAGATCATTCAGTGAAATTTAGTCATAAGGCATTCTAGTCAATCACACTAAAATTTAGCATCACAGAATCAGAGAGACATCAAAGTGAATGGGACCCCAAGAGATCGTTTCATGCTGCCTGACTCAAAGCAAGTTTGCTTGAATTATTTCAAATACATTATTTTGTAAGGTATTCTTCAGCTTTCAAAGAAGTTATCCACTGCAGGATCCCAAAATCCTTACTGTTAATAAATTCTTCTGCATGTGATAATAGATTTTTTTCATTTCATTTGTATTGGATAAGTAATGCATTTGGCCAACAAATTTCTAATCATCTTTCCTATACTTGGAGAAAAGACTGTTTCAACTTTTCTTTAATAAGCTTCTTTTAAACTTTCATTAGATCTTGTTTTCCAACCTTGCTTCTAAGTTTAAATCTTTCTGTTAAACATAGAGGAGCTAGAGTAAAAATCTGACCAAAAAAAATTAGTAGAGCCATCAACAGTGAGATTTAATCTTATGATCGCTAAACAAAGTTGATTAATTTGTGGCTGAAACAGTTGATTGGCTCATGAAAATCTCCATTCCCAACCATGCAGTAGCAAGCAAGTGAACAAAAAATCAACACAGCAAGGACAGTGGACCAAAACTATAGAAAAAAGAGCTTAAGTCCTCAATGGCATCTTTGAGCAACTGACCAATAGCACCAGCACCTATAATAGCCTGTCTCCTGACTTCTCGTTATATGAAAATAATGAAACCTTGTTTTAGTCATTCATCAAGTGTTCTGTTACTTATAGCACAGCACAATTATAATTGATACCATGATCATTATAATGAGGTATTTACTGTGGGACTTCTACCAATGAGGTATATCCAGCACCAGTCTTCCCATCTTAGTGGAAATATTCAGTCAGTACTCTACCTATTATCCATTTATATCATTTTCATTAATGCAAAATATTTCTCAAATTTGTAAGTTGTTTTCCCTCTCTAACTGCACCACTCTTAGTCCAGGAGGGGACAGAAAATTACAAAGGCAGTGATGGCAAGAGAGAAGGCATAAGGTAAATTACAGAGCCTTTGGTTTTTTTGGGTTGTTTTGTTTTGTTTTGTTTTATTTTTTAAGATTTCACATGCAGAAACATACCTGCCATCTCCTGGTCCCTCCACAGGGAGGTCCCAATCCAAAGTTATAAATGCCATTTGTTTTTTTGTTTGTTTGTTTGTTTTATAAATTTATTTATTTATTTTTGGCCACATTGGGTCTTCATTGCTGCACACGGGCTTTCTCTAGTTGCGGTGAGCAGGGGCTACTCTTCATTGCGGTGCACAGGCTTCTCTTTGCTCACGGGTATTTTGAATGAAATTATGTCATTCTGGCTTTGGGTGGGTGGGTGGAGGGGGATGTGGGTAGGGAGAAGAATCCTTAGTCATCTCAGGATCCAGCTGCAACTGAATTATTTTTCTGTGGGTGTCTTGTTTCCATTCTTTGCCACATGAAAAGTAATGAGACAAGTATACTAAAACCTCACTCAAAATTATTTCTTTAAAGAATGTCTGGCAAAGACAGTTTCTTTCCCGACCAAGGATTCATTTTCAATACCAAAGGTCTTTTTAGTAGGTTTAGCCAGCCACTGGGTGGTCCTACAGCTTCAATTCCAGTGACAGCATCAAAATGAGATTCCAGTTTTTATTTTTGTGGCCACAGGAAGCAGGCATTTGCAAAAATTTTATATACAGCAACATTATCAGTAGGCTCAGAGTATTACCCTTCTGAATGCCACCCCTGCATAATCCATAAACACCACCAATTGCTTTGGTGGATGCTATTTATATCTTGGGTTTCTAGGAACAAACATACTTTACAGATGTGAAAATACATGGTTAATGGAAAAACATGATTCCACATTAATTTTTTCAGATATGTGCACAACTGTCTTAAAAAATTACACACACACACACACACACACACACAGATTGAGAAAGAAAGAGAACAGGGAATAATTATGCACAGTGTAAATGCCAAATTAGTTTAGTTTTCTTGAAGTATTTTCATATTCCTGAGCTTATGAAAGTAGTGACCATGTCCACTGAGCTATAAATAATTTTTTAGGAGTTGAAAGTCGAAGGAACTAAAGCTCAGTAAGAATTCTTAATCTGTGATGTGGCTTTGCTAACTTAGATGAAGAAAAAAACTCCATTCCTTTGGGAAATGAGGCAACCTTGGCCTCATTATAAAGGTGTACTGAACACAATTCAGTGATCTAAAACACCCCATTCTTCCAAACACTGTTTTTAATCAAGAGGTTACTATAAAATCACATTACATGCCACCACAGAAACGTAGATAACATTTTGAAGTTTATCCATCATGCTTGTCATAATTCAATAGGAATGTATAAGATCACTCATAGATGTCATCAATTATTCACCTGCCTTCTTTGCATCTTAAATAGCCTATACAATTCTCTACTTTAAAAAGGAGATCATTTTCTTTATTGAAGACTATAGGAGAACCCAGTTTACCTAAGAATCTTTTGTAAAAATATCATAATTAATGAACAAAAGATGCCATACTCTATCAAGATTTATTGGCGATTTGCTATAATCAGACTAACTTAAGCACAAGTTTGTACCTTGCCCAATTTTATCTAAAGACTACATAATGAAAAAACGTTTGACAAGTTGATTAATAATACTGAGCTGTTAAAGTTCAGCTGAGTGAGCAATTAAACATTCCAAACAGCAATGAACCTTCAGAAGGTAATTTATGATAATTTTATGCACAAGAGCTCAGTGGCTTTTTAATTTGATAGAATGTTAGTAGCACGAATTTCTAACAAGGGAGTGTCAGGGTTCCATACATCACTGAGATTACTTAAACATTTCAAATGTGGCTGATGAATGAAGTTTCTTGAGATGTGGGGAGATACAGGAGGTGTTGGAAGGTTGAGATTATTCATCATATCAATTATTGAGAGTAGATGCACTGACATCACACTCCCTGATCATATTTTATGTCCACAGTAAAGATAAGTCAAGCTTGAAATAACAGACTTTCCCAACCACAATATCTGCAGGTAATTCAACTCCCTTTACCTCCTTCCCCTCCTTCTTTACACCTTCCTTCAAACTAATTGCCCCTCTTCTATTCCCACCCAGACTTTTAAATACCCAAACCCCTTACTTGAAAAATCACAGATAAATAAGTAAGAATAAGAACAAATAGAGAAGTGAGAATGAATACAAAGCAAGAATCACATCATAGACTCACAGAACCTGAAAGAACTGATGGAATAATTTAGATTAGCTCCCACTCTTTTCACCAGTACACAAATACACACACATACACATACCACACACTTTCATGCCTGCACACACCTCAGATATGAAAATCCCCTCTACCACATCTGCAGCAATGGCCATCTAGCCTCTCCTTTAGCACCTCCATCCTTGAATTAACATGCCGCATCTCTGGCAGGCCTTTCTCTTTCCAGATCATTAATGACATAGTGTGTTTTGAGCAGAAGTAAATTTCTTCTTGCTGCAATTTCTGTCCTCAAGTCCTCAAATTTTAAAACCAGAAGACCCTCTGGAGATCCATTAGTCTAGAGTCTGCACCTTTAGCTCATGGAGCATTATGTAGCCTGTTGACATGATTATTTGATGCACACATTTTTTTCTTTTCTTTTTTAAAAAATTTGAATGAATTACCCTCCTTGAAAAACTGAGCTATTTTACACAAAATCTAGATTTCTAAACTGAAAAATTAGAAGCTTTGGAAACACATGTCCTTCCATTCCCAAATAGCAATATTTGCCTGGAGCTTGGTAGCAGCTGCCCCTTTAAAGGAAACATGCTCTCTCCAGTTCATCACAAGCCCCACCACCACCTACAGGCTTACACCTGGGCAGATATACTCATGTATGACACCAGCCTGGACCGTGTAGAAATTTGAATTTGTTACCATTTACTTAGATTAACCTCTTTGTTTTATAGTCTAGGAAATGAAATCAGTAGCAATAACATGACTTTAACCAAGGTCACCAGCTAGTTAGTGGCAGAACAAAAATCTTTTAACTCTTGATCCAGTGCTCATTTCATTACACAAGAATTTTAGCTCATCATCTTTCTCATCACTTCTATGTGTTCTGTTATCTTTTAATGTAAAAAGGGGAAAAAATACACTAAACTGATCATAATACAAGTTATGCCTCTGTATCAATTTCAACTCAGTGAAATAAGAATAAGATAAACCAGGCTAAATTTAATCCATAAGCAATAAAATATCTTTGACATGAAGGTGCTTTATTGTCTACTTAGTTCTCTCCATCTTCTCTAAAATCAAAGTAGCACATTAATTAGAATTACATCACTAAAGTAATAACAAATATGGACTGCCTCAATACCTGCTTTTGTTTTCTTCTATATATGTTAGATAGCTACACAGCAAATATCAAATGATGACACAATGTCAGTTATGTTTCTCTGCTACAGACACAGAAATTGAGTGCAAGATCATCGTGACTATTTCCTAATGTTTTTATTTCATCAGATGGGCTGGAAAACAAAACCAAACAAGTAAACACAAGCTCATCTAGCTATCATCTCTGCAGATGTCATTTCTTGGTAATGTGCTATTATAATTCATGTCAGGTAAACAGTCTTGCAGATGAAGTCAGAATTATTCAGGCAAGTTTCTTCATACCACCCTGTAAAGCTGTTTCCCACACATAAGAAACTTCCACAAAGACTACTTGTTTACAGAGACCATGTGCCACATGTTCCTCTTTTGTGTTTCTCCCTCCCTAGTACTAAGCATATGTTTTTAATGTTAACACTCCCTCATCTATAGAGACCATCTGCTTATTAAAAAGAGTTTTCTCCTCCCTTCTTAGCCAGCTTTTTTGCATGGTGAATCCTCTATGCAAGTTCCACAGATTCAGGGGAAGGAGAAAAGGCTATGGTTTCCAGTTCCAACTGAGACAGTTTGGGACTTGAGTGGCCTTTGTAGAAGGAGTGGAAGGTGCTCCTGTAGATTCAGAGAAGGAGAGGTGTCACACACCTGAGGGCCTGAAGCTGCTTTTTCTGCCCATGTAGCCAGTGGATAAATCTTGAGGGCCCTATCTCCCTTATTTCACCACTACCTAACCTTATAGATTCAGGTACTTTATTTTCCATCTTTGCATCTCTGCCCAATCTCAGCAATATAGATATTATGATAATAAGATGGAGGTTTCCCTGAGAACAATACACTTAAAGTCCTGAAAGATGCAGAGGAATTGATCAGGCAGATGATAGTTACAGGCAGAGAAAAAAAGTCCACATGCAGCGGTAGTTTAAGAGCATGTGATCTATAGAAGGATAAATTGCTTGATATTTTTAAAGCTTAGGGTATGAATAAAGAAGAAGCAAGAAACAAATGAAAGAGAACTGGAGGAAGAAAAAATATAGACTATGAAAAACTTCATAGTTATTTAAGACTGATTTGGCTTGTAAGTCCTGAAGTTCAATTTTGATGCCCTTGGTTTGAGGAAGATCTCACTTCAAACAATAAGAAAGGGCAAGAAAAGTTGTTGCGGCTGCCTTGATTTGGAGACTCATAAAGGAGAAAAATCTTGGCACAAACTCCTTATATGGGCTGTGTATCCAGTAGCACAGTAGTCCTGAAAAACCTCAGTTGTCATCAGCCTCATGGAGTCTTCTCCACCCAAACCACAGCTGCTATCTACAACCTTACTTTGTACTGCCTGGAAGAGAATGGGTTGAGAAAGAAAGTTTCATAGTGTGGTATAGTGAACTTTCCCCCAGTGAAGCAGTGCCCACTGGTATACGGAAGAAAGTTCAAAACTTAATTGGGAGTTAGTAATGGGGAGCAGGCAGTGGTGAAAAGCATGGGAAGGCAAGAGGAGGAAGTATACCTCCTCTGGACTAAACTACCAACTCCCCACTCTGGAAGGAGAGACATGGCCAGAAAATGGCGGGAAAAGCAAGCTGCTAGGATTAAGAGCTCTCCTCTCTGTCACGAGGACATAATGAAGCCAGGAAAGGAACTAGAGAAGTATTGGTAGTTAACATGCCCAGATGCTTTAGTGCCCAAACTGGTATATTTTTGAGTAAAAACTGGCATAATTAGTAACTGTGGGACAATAGCCATGAATTAGACTGTCCTGGGAACAGCAAAAACAAATAATCACACTACTTAAATGACACCAGCATTTAAAAGGCTGCCTCCTAACTGATCTCTCTTCACTGGGTTCTCTGTTTACCTCTCTTCCCCGATAGCCTTCTCCAACTTAATGGTTAGTATCACCATCTACCAGGTGACTGTGCCAGAAAATTGTTCCCACGTTTCTCTCACCTCAGATGCTATTCCCTTTCTTAATAATCTGCACTTAAAAGAAAATCCATAATCCTTATCATGGCCTACACAGGTTTGCATGACCTTGCCCCTTGCCTATCTCTTGAGCCTCACCTCATGTTATTTTGTGTTGTTTTTCTGTCTTCTGGTCTTTTTTTGTTTCTAGAATCAGCTAAGCACTCTTCTACCTTGTGACCTTTTACTGCTGTTACCTGTGCCCATTATGTACTTCTCCTAGTTCTTCATATGCCTGGCTTATCATCCTTCATCTTAACCCAAGCATCTTCTTCTACTACAGGTCTTCCTTGACCCCCATCTAAAAAAGGGTATCTTTC
>NW_006789313.1:1757498-1765482 GCF_000442215.2 Lipotes vexillifer
CATAAAAAAAGGGATCTCTCCCCACACACACACACACACACACACACACACACACACACACACACACACACACGTCAGAGCAGCCTGTTTTATTTTCTTTATAGTATTTATCATAGTCTGGAATTATCTTATTTATCAAGTTAGCTCACTTACATAAAAACAGACCCATAGACCAATGGAATAGAATCAAGAGCCCAGAAATAAACCCATGCATATACGGTCAACTAATATTTGACAAAGGAACCAAAAATACTCATGGGAAATGAGAGTCTCTTCAATAAACGGTGCTTGGAAGATTGAATGACTACATGTAAAAGAATGAAATTGTACCCTTACCTTACACAATTCACAAAAATGAACTCAAAATGGACTAAAGACTTAAATGTAAGACACAAAACTAAAAGAAAATGTAGGAAAAAAGCTCTTTGATGTTGGTCTTGGCAATGATTTTTTGGGGGGATATGACACCAAAAGCACAAGCAACAAAAGCAAAAATCAATAAATGTGATTACCTCAAACTAAAAAGCTTCTGCACAACAAAAAAGCAATCAACAAAATGAAAAGGCCACCTATGGAATGGGAGAAAATATTTGCAAGCAAAATATCTGATAAGGGGTTAAATATCCAATATTTACATGGAAAATACATAACTCAATAGCAAAAAAACCAAATAATCTCATTTAAAAATGGGCAAAGGACCTGGCTAGATATTTTTCCAAAGAAGACATACAAATGGCTAACAGACCAAAGAAAGATGTTCAGCTTCAGCTATCATCAGTGAAATGCAAATCAAAACCATGATGAGGTATCACTTCATACCAGTTAGAATGGCTTTGATCAAAAAGACAAAATATAAGTGAACAAGAGGATGTAGAGAAAAGGGAATCCTGTACACTGTTGGTGGGAATGTAAACTCATAAAGCCTCTGTGGAAAACAATACAGAGGCTCCTCAAAAAATTATGAATAAAACTACCAGGTGATCTATGTATAGTATCATGTCATCTGCAAACAGTGACAGCTTTACTTCTTCTTTTCCGATTTGGATTCCTTTTATTTTCCTTTTCTTCTCTGATTGCTGTGGCTAAAACTTCCAAAACTATGTTGAATAAGAGTGGTGAGAGTGGGCAACCTTGTCTTGTTCCTGACCTTAGTGGAAATGCTTTCAGTTTTTCGCCATTGAGGATGATGTTGAATCCTAAAGATGCTACCAGAAAACTACTAGAGCTAATCAATGAATTTGGTAAAGTAGCAGGATACAAAATTAATGCACAGAAATCTCTGGCATTCCTATACACTAAGGATGAAAAATCTGAAAGTGAAATCAAGAAAACACTCCCATCTACGATTGCAACAAAAAGAATAAAATATCTAGGAATAAACCTACCTAAGGAGACAAAAGACCTGTATGCAGAAAATTATAAGACACTGATGAAAGAAATTAAAGATGATACAAACAGATGGAGAGATATACCATGTTCTTGGATTGGAAGAATCAACATTGTGAAAATGACTCTACTTCCCAAAGCAATCTATAGATTCAATGCAATCCCTATCAAACTACCACTGGCATTTTTCACAGAACTAGAACAAAAAATTTCACAATTTGTATGGAAACACAAAAGACCCCGAATAGCCAAAGCAATCTTGAGAACAAAAAATGGAGCTGGAGGAATCAGGCTGCCTGACTTCAGACTATACTACAAAGCTACAGTAATCAAGACAGTAGTATGGCTGACTCACTCTGTTGTGGAGCAGAAACTAACACACCATTGTGGAGCAATTATACCCCAATAAAGATGTTGAATTTATTTTTTTAAAAATTAAAACAAACAAACAAACAAAAAAAAACTACCAGGTGATCTAGCAACCCCAGTTCTGGGATATATCCAAAGGAAATGAAATCACTATTTGGAAGAGATATCTGCACCCTTATGTTCATTGCAGCATTATTTACAATAGACAAGACATGGAAACAATCTAAGTGGTGTCCATCAATGGATGAATGGATAAAGATGTGGTATATATAAGCAATGGAATATTAGTCAGGCATAAGAAAGAAGGAAAATCTGTCATTTGCGACAACATGGATGAACTTAAGCGAATTCTACTAAGTGAAATAAGTCAGACAGAGAAAGACAAATGCTTTATGATATCACTTATATGTAGAATCTAAAAAAGCCAAACTGATAGAAAGGAAAGTAGACTGATAGTTGCCAGTTTCCTGGAGGTGGTGGGGATGGGAGATAGAGGTCAAAGGATACAAACTTCCAGTTATAATATGAATACGCTGGGGACCTAATGTACAGCATGATGACTATAGTTAACAATACTGTATTGTATACTTGAAAGTTACTAAGAGAGTAGATCTTAAATGTTCTCACCACACACACACACACACACACACACACAGACACGCACACGCACACACACAAACAAGGTAACTATGTGAGGTAACGGATATTAACAAATCTTAATGTGGTAATCATTTTACAATATAAATGTATATCAAATTACTGCATTGTACACCTTAAGCTTATACAATGTTATATGTCAATTATATCTCAATAAAGCTGGAAAATAACAGTCATAAGGAATTTTTTAAAGTTAGCTCACTTGCATATTTTTTGTCTCACCCACTAGTAAGCAGGAAATAGGACTGTTTTGTCCACGTTAACTTGCCAGTGATCTAGCCCAGTACCCAGCTTTTGGTAAATATATACTAACTCTTTATTTGAGTGAATGTTAAATCATTGAATAATGTCTAAGGCACTTTCTCACCATCAGAACCTACCATCAAGACAAAGAGAAGGAAAGGGAAGATAATGAGTCCTCACCTATGCACACCAAAAAATAAAATAAGACGAAACAAACCTCCCAGGACAAAATTTTTAGCCTATCCTTTGAGTATCCTTCAGGATTTCCAACTCCCTGCTGAAGAAACCACCTAATAAAGGACTGTGGGGACCTATATGGGGGACATTAGGGGTCGCCTTATAACTCCCAGAACTCCTCTCCTGCTGTCTCTAGTGTTTCACAGATATCAGCTTGATATACTTTGAACATGGCTAAGAACCAAAACTGGGCCTGCTGGTGGATTTCTCATAGCTCCAGGCTAAACATCTTTAGTTATCTGACAATCAATATACACAAATGTTATTATTTGTTTTCTAGGAGTTAGATGAACAAGATCACTCTAAATTCTTGTGTTATTAATACATGGTAATGAAAGTGAAATATTAATGACTTAGTCAAGTGTATTAAGAATTTGAAGTGCTGTGTGAACTGAAAACTTGCATCTTAGAAGGGGGGAAAGCTCAAATGCACCAGATGGCTTGGTGACAGCCATTTTATTTAATGCCATCTCAGCAGATATGTTTGATAGCCTTCAGGAAAGGCCATCACCTATGCAAGGGAGGGTGCTATACCTGATTGTCTGGGAGGGCCAGGCCAAAGACATCAAAGGGATGGAGCTGAACTGTGCTTCTTTGTGTCTGAAGTGTGCACGGCCCTGAATGAGATATTAGGGCATCTCAGGCTGTCAGTGAACCATGGTGGCAAAGTCTGCTGGTTTGTCCCCCTCCCCATACCTAGCTGTCATATCTATAACTGACCTTAGAGTAACGATTTTCCTACATCTTAAAATGTGATGGAGTGGAAACAGCCCTAGACTAGGAGTCAGCAGAACTGAGCTTGGGCCAGCCTGACCACAGAGGAGCCGATTGGCTCCTGAGCAAGCAGACCATGGATTTGGATTGAAAATTCCTTGTCTTCAATCTGCAGATGATAAAACCTAGTTCTCTTCCTCTCTGAGACTGCCAAAAAGATTTAAAGAGATAACACTTTATAATAAATAAACAGACTATGTAAAATGCAGAGTGGAATTGTTTTGAGGCTGAATGTACTTTATCAATTCTGTTACATTTTTGTGTCTGGCTTATTTATTCTTATATAAGAGGCACATCATTCAATAATACTAGGTTCTTTTTTGTAGTAAATATATACTCAAGGATTGTCTTTTTCTTTTCTTTCTTTCTTTCTTTTTTTTAATCTATATACCAGGCACATAGATGCCTTTTCTGTAATTTCAGTGTACTGTTCTTAATTTATTCTGCATACTAATTTCAACATCCATTAACAGTATTGAAGTAAAAGTCCTGATATGACAGGAGATATCTATACATAGATCTATCTATAGGTATCTAGATAACTATATAGATATATCAATCTTAGATAAATAACTCCTGTCATTTTACATCCTTAAAAGAAAACTAATTAATTAATGTGTTCACAATTTCACAGTCTGATGTCCTAGCTAAACATCTACTAGCCACAATACCCATCCTCCATCAAGGATCTGGAATGTTGGTTTGCCCTAGAGCAAATAGAAAGAATTGGCCCTGGTCACATGACAGAGAATGGAAGGTAATAATGACTAGAGAAATAATTTCTGCTTTTTCAATAGGGACAATGTGCCCCTTCCTTGTACTTTGTTTATTATGATCCTACCAACTCTATGGAGAAGATGTCCTTTGAGCCAGGAAGTATCAGCTAGATAGAGACTCCCCAAGAGATAACTGAGAAGCTGACAAAATTTCCTCATTAGCCCATACCCATTTCCTGCTCCCAATAAATCACAAAAAACAGTTTACCACTGGACACTACTAAGGGAGTTCAAATTCTGCAAATTTAATAGCAATTTTCATTTGATAATCTTTAATCTCCTCTTTGCTAAATTCTGCTTCTAACTCTAGATATGTATATTAGATATTTCTGGATTTTATCACTAATTATTTCCTCTGGCTCTGTCCTAATGTTTTCTCCTTATAACTACCCTGAGTTTGTGTATTAATCTATCCAATGAATATTTATTGAAAGCCTGCCATATACCTAGCACTGGTCTGGACACTAAAAATGTATACATGAACACAAAATCTCTACTCTCAAGGATCGTATAATTGAGTCAAGGTTATTATCATTCAAACATCTTTAATCTACTCTCAAGGACAGTATAATTGAGTCAGGGTTAATATCACTCAATCATCTTTAATGATCTGATCATCAAAACACATAAATAAAATCATTACTCTAGTAATCAGGATAGAATACGCTATGCTTTAGTAACAAATAAACCCCCAAATTTCAGTGGCTTAACATAATGGAGAATAATGGAGATGTATTTCTTATTCATGCTACAATCTGATACAGGTTGCATACCTATTCTGTGCTGGTCTCTACAAGTGGAAATTCAGAGCACTAAGCTGCTTCCAACTTAAAACTGCCATCTCAAAGTCTTTCAATTCCAGCCCCAGAGATTAAATGTATCCCTTACTCTCTCCTGCCTCCAACCAGAATGACGTTACTTCTTCTCATATTCTATTAGTGAGAATTTGTCAAACACCCCACCCAAATGCATGGGAACTGGGAAATACTGAGGAGCAAATGATGTTTTGGTAAATACCAATATTCCCTGACAGATCTCTAAGAAATATATGAATAAGCATATTACTTCATTTTTTTTTCTTTTTTTAAAGTGATCACCACCACAAGTCTAGTTACCATCCATCATCATACATTTGACATCATTCACCCATTTCACCCACCCACAAATCCGCCTCTGGTAACCACTAATCTGATCACTGTATCTATGAGTTTGTTTTTGCTTTATTTTGTATGTTCATTTGTTTTGTGTTTTTAGATTCCACATATGAGTGAAATCATATCGTATTTGTATTTCTCTGTCTGACTTATTTCACTTAGCATAATCCCCTTGAGGTCCATCCATGTTGTCACAAATGGCAAGATTTCATTTTTTTATGGCTAATATTCCATTGTGTATATATACCACAATTTCTTTATTCATTCATCCATCAATGGACATTTAGGTTGTTTCCATATCTTGGCTACTGTAAATAATGCTGCAAATGAACAAAGGGGTGCATATGTCTTTTCGAATTAAGTGTTTTTGTATTCTTTGGATAAATACACAAAAGTGTAATAACTGAATCATATGGTAGTTCATTTTTGAGGAAACTCCATACTATTTTTCATAGTAGCTGTACCAATTTACAGGCCTACAAACAGAGTATAAGAGTTCCCATTTCTCCACCTCCTCTCCAACATTCATTATTTCTTGTCTTTTTGACTACAGTCATTTTAACGGGTGTGAGGTGATATCTCATTGTGGTTTTATTTGCATTTTCCTAATAATTAGTGATGTTGAACATCTTTTTATGTGCCTGTTGGCCACTTGTATGTTTTCTTGTAAAAATGTCTATTCAGATGCTCTGCCCATTTTTCAATTTGTCCATTTGTTTCTTTGATGTTGAGTTGTGAGTTCTTTGTCTATTTTGGATATAAATCCCTTATAGAATATATCATTTGCAAATATCTTCTGCCATTTAGTAGTCTGCCTTTTTTGTTGATAGTTTCCTTCTTAGTCTGATGTGGTCCTATTTGTTTATATCCGTTTTCATTTTTGTTTCCCTTGACTGAGAAGACATATCCAAAAAAATATTGCCAACACCAACATCAAAGAGCAAACTGTCTATCTTTTCTTCTATGAGTTTTTTTTTTCTTTTGCAGTACGTGGGCCTCTCACTGTTGTGGCCTCTCCCATTGCGGAGCACAGGCTCCAGACGCACAGGCTCAGCGGCCATGGCTCACGGGCCCAGCCGCTCCGCGGCATGTGGAATCCTCCCGGACCGGGGCACGAACCCCTGTCCCCTGCATCGGCAGGTGGACTCTCAACCACTGCGCCACCAGGGAAGCCCTTCTATGAGTTTTATAGTTTCAGATCTTACAGTTAAGTCTTTAATTCATTCTGTGTTTATTTTTGTATATGGTGTGAGAAAGTAATCCCTGACAGTCTTCTAGGAGATATATGAGTGAGCATATTACTTCATTTCTTTTCTTTTTTTAAAGTGATCACCACCACAAGTCTAGTTACCATCCATCATCATACATGTAGCTGTCCAGTTTTCCCAACACCACTTATTGAAGAGGTTGTCTTTTCCTCATTGTATATTCTTGCCACATTGTCATAGATTAATTGACCCTATATGTGTGGGTTTATTTCTGGGCTGTCTATTCCTTCCGTTTATCTATGTGTATAATTCTGTGCCAGTTCCATACTGTTTGATCACTGTAGTTTTGTAGTATAGTCTGAAGTCAGGAGTGTGATAACTCCAGCTTTGTTCTTCTTTCTCAAGATTGTTTTGGTTGGTTATTCAGGATCTTTTTTGTGGTTTCATACAAATTTTAGAATTATTTCTTTTAGTTCTGTGAAACATACCATTAGAATTTTGATAGGGATTGTGTTGACTCTGTAGTTTGGAAATTTTAATAATGTTAATTCTTCCAATCCATAAAAATGGAATATCTTTCCATTCATTTGTGTCTTCTTCAATGTCTTTCATCATTGTATTATAGTTTTTAGTGTACAGGTGTTTCACCTCCATGGTTAAATTTATTCCTAGGTATTTTATTCTTTGCAGTGCAATTGTAAATGGGATTGTCTTCTTATTTTTGCTTTCTGATAGTTCATTATTAGTGTATAGAAATGCCAAAGATTTCTGTGTATTGATTTTGTATCCTGTGACTTTACTGAATTTATTAATTAGTTCTAACAGTTTTTTGGTGGAGTCTTTAGGGTTCTATCTATATAGTATGATGTCATCTGCAAATAGTGACAGTTTTACTACTTCCTTTCCAATTTTGGATTCCTTTTAGTTTTTTGTCTTGCCTAACTGCTGTGGCTAGAACTTCCAGTGCTATGTTGAATAAAAGTAGAAAGAGTGGGCATTCTTGTCTTGTTCCTGATCTTAGAGGAAAAGCTTTCAGCTTTTCACTGTTAAGAGTGATGTTAGCTGTTGGTTTGTCATATATGGCCTTGTTATGTTGACGTACATTCCTTCTATACCCATTTTGTTGAGAGTTTTTATCATAAATGGACATTGAATTTTTTTTTTTTTTTTTTTTTTTTTT
>NW_006789313.1:1765626-1767919 GCF_000442215.2 Lipotes vexillifer
GGCATGTGGGCCCCCCCCAGACCGGGACACGAACCCGCGTCCCCTGCACCGGCAGGCGGACTCCCAACCACTGCGCCACCAGGGAAGCCCCTGGACATTGAATTTTATAAAATTATTTTTCTGCATCTATTGAGATGATCATGTGATTTTTCTCCTTCATTTTGTTAATGTTACATACCACATTGATTGATTTGCAAATGTTGAACCATCCTTGAATCACTGGAGTAAACTCCACTTGATCGTGGTGTATGGTCCTTTTAGTGTATTGCTGGATTTCGTTTGCTAATATTTTGTTGAGGAATTTTTCATCTATGTTCATCAAAGATATTGTCCCATAATGTATTACTTCATATTTTGAAATGTAGAATATTAATGTCCACATATAAGCTAATTCCCAGCACAAAGTCTAATACATAGCAGACACTCGATAAATTTTTGAGAAACATAGCAAAGAATAAATGATGCTAGTAGAACTAATGATTTACACAAATATAAAAAAATGCATAAATGAAAAGTTACTTTAAAATACAAGAAAAACACACACTATACCATTTTATATTGCACATAACTGACAAGTAAATTATACGGATCATACATACTTAAGAGATGGAAGCAACCACCTTGTACTGGCATAGGCAATTATGTTGTTTTGTTTCATTTTATTTTATTTTATTTTAAGGTGGTGGGATTTGGTTGAAGAAACAGTTAAGATTTGGACAGTGAAAAAGGTCATGTCTGATAGAGACCTTTGTGATCAAATATATACAAATAGACAAATGCAAAATGTGTTTGAGAATCACTAGGTCAAACAACCTGGTAGGACAAGAAGATCAATCTAGGAAAGTTACTGTGAGAGAAGTTTGGAGCAAAAGATTCAGAAATTTAAACTTAAATGACTATCTGCAACCTACAAGATAAAAGTTTTGAACAAAGAGTAGCAACCTAGAGGTCACAGAGGTAATTTTGGCTCCTGATGCTGTACTCAAGCCTACTCTAGATATAGATCTTGAGTGAAAGTCCTGTCTCAAAATAAATCAGGAGGGTAAATACAAAGTATAAATTCCTGCACTAAACCACTGTAAAATAAGTGCCCCAACATTATGGCAATGTCAAACTATATAGACTAAAAGGTATAGACCATGAAATCGGTATAGCAAACTTCGGCCAATCTTGTGAGCCCTAGGCATCTATGAATGACAAATAACTCAAAGATATGAAAGGAACTTAGAGTTGGGTTGGGTGCGTTAGCCAAACAGTATATATTGTCTAATTAGTTAGAAAAATAATTTATACATATTTATAACTTATGATTATATTGAAAACATTTCTTTTGGAGAGGGAATGAATATAGATAATTGGGCTTTTGTAGGTATTTTAGTGGTTCTCTTTAGAAAGCTTGTTAAAAAAAAAAAAAGCCAAATTTACAAGGAAATTGAACCATAGGAGTGGTTGTTCAATTTACAAACATTTAGCAACTATTTCCTTTAAATGTTTTTTCCTGATATATTTAAATATAGTTCTCTGTTTAAATCATTCACTTAAAGTCTCTAAAAGTAGTTTGCAAAGCACTTCCTTGAAAGTTATCTCTGGCAACATTGTTCAGCTTCATCTGTAATTAACCCTAAAGCAAGTCAGTACTTTGTTGGAAGTCAAGGGGTTTAGCTCAGATATTTGCAATCAAGCAATAGCTTGATACATGATATTGAGTCTCATGAAGCTACTTATCTTACCAAAGGAAAAAGGAAACACCAACTACTCTTTTCAATAAGAAGAACAAGGCAAAATGTATTTGAGTAACAAAGGAACAAATGACAGGACTGAATCCATTTAGCCAATAAACTGTCCATAATCTAGACCAGTGATTTTCAAACTGTGGAATGCCACCCAATTGGTGAGCCATGACATCAGTTTAGTGGGTCACAGGGTTGCATTGTTGAGAAAAGGAATAGAATAGAATAGATCCAAATATAACTCAAGTAGTAAAGACAGATATTTATGAAAATTTTTAGTTACGTGTGTGTATATATTGGAGTACAATTAAAGTTATTTCTTACTGTAGGTCAGGGTCAAGAAGTTTAAAAATAACTGACATGCAGTTATCGTAAAGAAAATGTGTAAAGTCATGTCAAAATAAAGTAGCTATTAGCATTCATTGTGATCATAGCATAAAATCACATCCACAAAAACTCATTTCTTCTTAAGGATACTAGGTAGATCTTGAGAGCATCTTACTATTTTTCTAACCATTTTCACAGAAACATTTCTCTCTTTTTTTTTTTTTTTTTTTTTTGGG
>NW_006789313.1:1768027-1781464 GCF_000442215.2 Lipotes vexillifer
TTTGTTTTTTTTTTTTTTTTTTTTTTTTTTTTTTTTTTTTTTTTTTGCGGTACACGGGCCTCTCACTGCTGTGGCCTCTCCCGGCACGGAGCACAGGCTCCGGACGCGCAGGCTCCGCGGCCACGGCCCACGGGCCCAGCCGCTCCGCGGCACGCGGGATCCTCCCGGACCGGGGCACGAACCGGCGTCCCCTGCATCGGCAGGCGGACTCTCAACCACTGCGCCACCAGGGAAGCCCCACATTTCTCTCTTAATTGCGGTAGGTTCATCCTTTCTTGACAGAGAGGAAACAAAATTGGGATTAATTGGCTCTGTTTTATCTGTTCTTCTTCCGTTTGCTCCTAGCGGAAGATCAACGCCTTTTTAGTTTTCTTGTTCTGAACATAACTGAAACCAAACTCTTTGGTCACCAGCATTCCTACCTGACTCCACCTCTCTGCCTTTAGTTTCCTGATCCCATTCTAATTTCTTTTTTAATATAATAGTGTTTATCTATTTTTACTTGTTGACAGTTTGCTTTATTTATTTATTTTTGCTGTGTTGGGTCTTCGTTTCTGTGCGAGGGCTTTCTCTAGTTGTGGCAAGCGGGGGCCACTCTTCATCGCGGTGCGCGGGCCCCTCACTATCGCGGCCTCTCTTGTTGCGGAGCACAGGCTCCAGACGCGCAGGCGCAGTAATTGTGGCTCACGGGCCCAGTTGCTCCGCGGCATGTGGGATCTTCCCAGACCAGGGCTCGAACCCGTGTCCCCTGCATTGGCAGGCAGATTCTCAACCACTGCACCACCAGGGAAGCCCACCCATTCTAATTTTTAAAGAATATATTATTTCATCCTAACTGATTTGTGCCAAACTCTATACTGATCCCTAGCCATGTAATTTTTTTTTGGCTAATGATTGTTGGAAGGATGGATTCATTTGAGATCTCCTACGCAGTAACAGTAAATTATTTAGCTGTCTCCCCTTTTCCTGCCTGTCATTTACAATTTCATACCAGCAGACTGTTTCACTTATTGTTAAGCATCTATTTTAGGGTCCTTCGGGAAGCAGCCTTGAATCCAACTTTCCCAAAATTTTATTTTCCCTTGGTTGTATCCTACCCTCGTTGCTAGAACAGATCTCTTACCACACCAGTACTGCTTTATTCTCCACTGACCTCTGGTCTGATTTATTTTTCAAATGTCCACTGCCTCTTAGTTCTCAGAGATGCTCTTGGCCTTTTGGTAAATCCTTCATTTTCTCCTGCTTCACTTGACTTTTCTCCTTGGCATCCATGCATGATTCTTTATTCTTCAATTCAATTTGAGCACTAAGGCCCTGTAGCTATTCCCTGCATAACGGTCCCTTCAGATTTCAGTATAGACTAAACAGTTTTTCTCTTGACATTATTCTCTCCTGACCTCTTTGCTTCCAAAAATGGCAACCTAGCTTAAGTAGGCCTTTTGTGAAGACGGTTTTCTCTATTTCCTGAAATATTAGATACTTTCCCTGCAGTTATTTCACTTTTTACAAAGTAATAAGCAAGGGAGTCACTGTGTAATAAACATGGGTTCTCTCACTATAATAATAAATTGTAGGACAATTTATTCTAATTTGATGAATTTTTGAATTATCATTTTCTCCTTTATGTAAGGCAAACAATGTTGATGACTTTGAAGGTCTGTTCTGCCTTCCCTTCCCTCACAAAGCAGAGTATTGCTCCCTTTTCCATTGCTCACTGGGACATGCCACATAGTACTGCAATGGCCATGTCTGTAAAGGTGTCAGAGACATTTCAGCACAGAATAAATCACCACCAGTTTAGCAAAAGCAGCCCCAAACAGATTTTATCAAACTGTTTAATTCTCACTTTTTCCCTCTTTCTGAATGAACTCTGTTTCCCCTTTGCCCGTGTGCCATTCCCTCAAACCCAACATTCCCATGTACCTAAGATCACTCTTAATATGGCAAAAGATAAATCTGATAACCTAACTTGTATTAATATGTTATTGACTTATAGTGTTACCTGTTGTAAGAGAACTTGCTTAAGGAAGGTAATATTTTATTCAAATATATTACTTTCATTGGTAAATTCAGGCTCCCTTAAATGTGTTTCAGGAGAAGAACTGGAAGCAGAGGTGACTGGCAATTGTACCATGTAGGTGACTGATCTTTGCATCTTCATAGAGATTTAACCCAGAGCCCAATTTGGAAAAGGCCTTGTTTCACTTTGTTTCTAAAGAGACATTCATCTTCTAAGGAGTTCACATCTGTCAGGGAAAGGCAGCCCATTTCCCATTGCTCATTATTACCTCTGCAAAAATAAAAGCAGAGCCCAGTTTCAATCACTGTATACCTTGAACTCTATGGAATGTGGACAATAATTAACTACAGAGAATTGACTAACATAGTTCCCAATTATTAACTCTGCCACATTTTTTTTTTTTTTTTGCTGTACGTGGCCTCTCACTGCTGTGGCCTCTCCCGTTGCGGAGCACAGGCTCCGGACGCGCAGGCTCAGCGGCCGTGGCTCACGGAACTCTGCCACATTTTGATGTTCAATAAATTTAGAAAGATATACTAAAGTAGAAAGGGTGTGAATTCCAGGTAGAATATAATAAAGATTTATAAGGTTTTTGCAAAACCCTTGCCCTTTACAAATATTAAGAGCCGAATTTACCTACTCTTCAGCCTAAGAGAAAATGGCACCTGAAGAGCCTCAGGAATTAACAGTTTTAAACTCTGGTTGAACCCCATGTACTAGCTCTACCACAGCACTATCTTTCTTTAATAGAAAGTTATAAGTTTCCAGAATTCACAGGAGTCTGGCTGGCTTCCATCCAGGACAAGAGTGTAGAGGAGAGGTAATCAATATGCCCTAGCCTATCCTGCAAGGTTTATTTTAAAGATTACCTTGAGTTATGGTAGGGTCTTTGTGAAATACATCATCCTTACAGAGTAAAGCAGATCCATGGAGGTGTCCTAGATGGGTCTTCAGGGAACCACAGTAAAATGTCAAAAAGCCCTCGAAATCTCTGTTTTTATTTTATGAGGAGCAGAGGATCGATAGTAGTGATTGGTAGAGCCCAGTTGATGAAAAGGTCCATAACTTGGGAGGATGCTTCCAGCTGCGATTGGCAGAGGGACCAGGTTGCAGCTTAGAGCCAAGAATTAAAGTTGCATAAGCAGCATGAACTAAGTCCAAATGCTGGGTAATCTAGAAATAGCCTTGTCAGAAAAGCCATGCTAGAGAGAATAACAGAAATCAATTTTGGTTGCAAGCGAAGCCTTGTTTAAAATTTCAGCTTGCTAGATACAAACAACTATGAGACATTCTTCGATTCAAGAAAATTGGAGGTAAATGCTTTGGGATACGACTGTGTGATTGACATAGTTGAGTTCCAGGAGAGAATTGTGTTGTCTTTACAATGAGGTTTGGAAAAGCTTCACTTACTGCTATACCATAGTAGTAGTTTTATTATCACTGTAAATATTACTAGTAGGTGAAATAAAAATCTTTATGAAAGTATTCATAAATTAAAGTGCTTACATTTGTAAGTAGTTGATATCAGTTTACTTCAATATTAATTCATTTGCTCAGAATTAGTAGAGTCCTCTTTTTCTATCGATCAGAGTTTGTGATAGATGAGAGTAAATTCTGTGACAACTGGAAAGCTTAAGTAACATAGTAATTGTAATAGGACTGCTTTTGGTAGTGATGAGAGAAGCAGATGAAAGCTATTGGCAGTCCATTTGGCCTGTGAACCTGATGAGATAAAATACACATAAAGGTAGTTTGACTAAAGTTGCTCCTCATAAGCTCTGGATTCTGAGGGAAATTTCTTGGCTCTTGTTTTTACTCACTACATCTCCTCTCTGCCTTCAATGCTTAAGCTTATCACTCAACTTGTAAACCTTTGCCTTGGTCCTGCCATTCCTTCTAAATATGGGACCAATTCATAACCAATCTGCCTTAATTTCTTCTTCTTCACCTTCAGTGTAACCACTTAACTGCATTGCAATCTGGCCTTTATCCCCATAATTCCACTGCAACTAAATTTCTCCAAGCTTATCAATAGTTTCTTCTACATCATACTCTTTCAAATTCTGTATGACATTTAATGTATTGATCACCCACCTCCCTTAAAAAAAAATTGGTTCTCATCTAACCTCTATAACTGCTCTTTCTCTGTTCCTCATTTAATAGTTCTAGAGGTCTCCCTTCCCTCCCCATCCCCCAGCTGTCATTCAAGTTTTAGTCTTTGACCCTATACTAAGTGCCCTCTGCTTTCTCCACAGAGTTCTTGAGGCTTCAACCATCATTTTTGTCTTCCAAATGTTACATGCCAGGTAACACTTCTCATGTATCTCTGCTAATTAATCTTCAAAACCTATTGTTTTGTTCATGTTGCTCTCCATTTTGAGAGTAAAAAAGATGCCTGGATTCTGAGACCCAATCTCCACGCTTGACATCTTCCATGAGACATATCCAGGCCAATTCTATTTCAATAATAATACTGCCTTAATGAAACTTTTCTACCTCTTTTCTATGTCACACAATCTAGAATGTACCTTCTGTTGCCTTTTATTATCTAGTCTATCTAGATCATCAGTCTCAAAAGATAACATACTGTATGATTCCATTCATATGATATTTCCAAAAAGACAAACCTATAGTTATAGTAAACAGATCAGTGGCTGCTAAAGGAAGGGGAGGATGTGACTATAAAGGGATACACAGAGGGCTTTTGGTGGTGATGGACCTGTTCTGTTTCCTAATAGTAGTGGTTGTTACATAAATCTATCTGTGTGTTAAAATTCACAGAACTTCATAGCGAAAAAAGTCAATTTTACTGTATGATCATTTGAAAAATAAAACTTAAAAAAGACTTAGGGATATGAGTAACTTTTCCTTTCTTTTTCATTTTGAAAACTTCAGAATAGAAATGCTAGGAAAAGAGTAGAGCTGGTCTGTGGATAAAGCTTTCAAAAATCAGATTAATCTTCTGGGTTATGCATGCCTCCATGATGAGAGCATGGACACATGTGGATTAGCCATAAATATGAAAAGGAAGCACGAAGTAAATTAAGGTTTTACACTGTCACTCAGCCAATGTAGCAAATAAGCAAAGGCTAGGCATCGCAAAATATCTTCTCATGGATTGCAGCTATGAGTGAACATGACAGTAAAAAGCTAAGGTCTAAGACATAGGCACAAAGTATTAACTCTGAGGGTGATTGATAGAACTTAGAAGACATCCAGGTCATAATTCTTTCCCTTAACCCTAGGTCATTAATAACTAGTAAAGAGCCCAATTTCATCTAGATTCCATAGCTTCTCTGTGTTTTCTTTTCCTATCTTGATGGAAACAATTATATTTTTACACAACCAAAGGACAAATATGACCTGTTTCACAATTTATGCAGCTGACCTGCATGTATTTTTGACAAAATTATCAAGTTTCTTAGTTATAAATGTTTCTCCTTCTGAAATTTGGGATACAGTGGGGAGCAAGGGGGAATATATCATCTGTGACTCCCTTCTGATGCTACATTCATGGCTAACGTCTTGATTCTGGATGAGCCTTACCAACAATCTTCATTCTTTGGAAAGATTTTCCTAGTCTCTTATAACCTTCATCAATCAAAAGTTACCATCTGAGGGACCATGCTTTCTTTGCAGGTAGCTAAGACTTCCACACACTTCGTTAAGCAGAACTCTTGACTCCAGGCTTGATCGATATATCTTAAAGCTAGAGGCAGTTCCTTTTGCTAAGGTTATCTACAGCAATTTCTTTTATTGCCATTCACAGCTGGAGACTTTCTTATTGAAATGTAATCAGTGCCATAATAGCCTTGGTACTCTCAATGCTCCCAGTGATCTCTTCAGAGGTCTTGAAACACTGCTCCTTTAGGAAGACTGGATCAAGCATAAGAGTTCATATAACATCTACTGCGATGGCCCCAGGTTCTCTGTGGGACATTTCAGATATTAAGTGTTGGATACTTGCCCCTCCTGAAGCATCTCATCCAAGCATGCTATTCAAGGTTCAAATGCTTCCTTTCCAGGAGCGAAAAGAGGACTTGAGCATAAACTCCTTTATAGACACTGGGTTCAATAGGGGACAGCTCTAACACATAGAATGTCTCATTCCAGGGCTTTGGGCTGGATCGCCATGATGTCAAAGAGCACCAAAGAGGCCCACTATATCATTACTACCTGTCCCCTCTACTTCAAGCACTATTGCCACATTCATATGGGTACTATCTCAAAACCATTTTCTTAAAGAACTCTGTGTCACGTGAGGAAGGTTTACTTAGCTACCTTCAGGCACACCCTTTAGGCAGTTTAGCAGGTTCTGTTACCACTGGCAGGCTATATGACCCTTTTAAAGAATTGTTTTTGTAAACATAGAACAAAAAAACACTAAGCCAGAGAGCACAGGCTCTTGCACAACTTTGGGATTATTCTTAGAGCCCCACCACCCATAGGAAAATGGACTCCTAAGTGGTCAGATAGCACCTCCCCGGCCCAGCTGTTAGAGAATAAGCACAAGTCATGGAAGAGAAAGGGTATCGAATAGACAAAATTAGGGTAAATGTAATGCTAAATATCACCAAAACAAGCTCTAACCAACAAAGGATGGTTCCTCGCCCTTCCCCATACTTCATAGGGAAAATTCTGAATCATATCTCACATCACCTCTCAGAGTTCCCCAGCAAGGCTAAGCCTAGTTGCCCACAGTGAAAACTCACTTATTAATACATAGGCCTCCCCCCACCTCCCACTCCCACCCTCCTACCCCGACTTTCTAAAAATTCGCTTTACACCGCTTCACTTTTACAAAAGACCTACATTAGTACATTTCTTTGCTAACTGAAAGAAATACGAAAAGGATTTTAACTTTTGCAAAAAAAGCAAAAAGTAAAAATAGCATTCAGCCTTTTTTAGCAGTGAGCCCTGATAGAGGCATCAGGCTCCTTGAGCAGCAGCGAGAGTGGCACCCCCAAGCTCCTTCCCCGGGAACTACACTCAGCATCTCAGCATCAGGCCACCATAGCTTTGAACTGTTTCTGTGAGCAACTGTGCTTTATCTGGATTTATTTTATACATCCATTAGCAAGATGTGTCCTAGGGTACTTGCATCTTCTTTGCCTTATGCCATTTCAGCTTAGAAATGTTTCACAGGAATGCTCTACTTTCAAACATCAGGGGAAAACTGTACTCTTTATTGACTTCCCTTTCTTCCATCTCTCACTTCCTCACTCACAGTGCTTCCTAAGGTAACTTTCCAAAAACAAACTCCTTATACCCTATCATTGTCATAACATTTGCTTTGGGGTTGCGGGGAGGAGACCTAATTTAAGACCCTGTCTTTTACTCATACACAAAATTTCTGTGATTTCAACTGCCAGGCTTTCTGCCGATTGGATTCGATTTATTTTTACTCAGAGAATATTCATTGAATACCAGCAATTTTATATTACCATGGAATTCTTCGGTTAGAAAGAGAAATAAGAGCTGCAAGTAAAAAGTTGTACTAGAGTATATAAAATTGGAGTAATAAAAAAAAAGTTACAAATGTGAGAGGCAAAAGAGGGAGCTCAGAGGACCAGGACAGAAGAACTGAAGAAGGTGACATTGGAGCTGGACCTTGAAGTGCAACAGGATTTGGGCATCCGTAAGCCCTGAAGAAGTGCCTGATGGGCAGAGGGAATGATGAGTGAAGACACTGAGTCAGGAACGTACAGGGTGTATATGAGAAACAAGAGGTAGTTCCATCTGTTTCAAGTACAATATGTAATAAGGGCAAGTAGAGAAAGATAAAGATGGAAAAAAAGGATATTGTCAGATGGGACTTCCCCGGTGGTCCAGTGGTAAAGAATCTGCCTTCCAATGTCGGGGACATGGGTTCTATCCCTGGTCAGGGAACTAAGATCCCACATGCCGTTGGGCAACTAAGCCCACGTGCCACAACTACTACGCTCACGCGCCTCAACAAGAGAGCCTGTGTGCCGCAAACTACAGAGCCCACGCTCCCTGGAGCCTGCGCGCCACAACTAGAGAGAGAAAACACGCAGGCCACAGCTAGAGAGAAGCCTGTGCACCACAATAAAGATCCCACATGCCACAACCAAGACATGAGGCAGCCAAAAAATAAATAAATAAGTAAATAAATAAATAAATTTTAAAAAGGATATTGTCAGATAATTGATTCTCAATCTAAGTAGTTTATAAAGAAAGCAATGGTAAGCCATTGAAAATATTTGAAAAAAAATAGTGATATCTTATCTTTCATGTCTCAGTTTGCTATCGGTTCAGGTACACTACTTTTACCCCCTTATACTACTGTCCCTATCCCTCTCTATCTAGGTTCTTTGCTTTGTTCCTTTATAACATTATTATAATACTATGTTGGTTTTATTAATTTCTGTACTTATTTTTTTCTCCCTCAGTAAAAAGTAAGCTGTCAGATAACCCATTTAATTTTATGTATCCAGTGTTTTTTATGGCATCCTGCAAATAGTAGGTACTCAATTTAAGTTTTGTTGAATAAATGAATGAATGACGTTTTTTGATGGCTCTGATACTTTAGCTGATATTTCTCTGACAAAAGACTCTTCACTCTCTCCTCTCCTCATAGAATCAGTGTATTCAAACACAAATCAAACCCACAACACCTAATGTATCCCATGGTTTCCAGACTCACACAAACAAGTTTAACTTGAACTATGGTTACATATGATTTGAGAGTGTACCAAAGACCCATCTAGCAGGCTCTAAAACTCTATTTAATCAAATCTGAACAGAGAACTTGACTGTTTACTCTCCTGTTACATCTGAAGCCCCAGACTTGAGGGCATGGCTGGTTGCAATGCCGAGCTGGTCCTTCCACCAGGTAAGATGTTCCTATCACATCACAGGCTAACCCAGGTGAGTACAAGAAAGCAGAGTGGCATGCTTTTGTTGTGACTGGCACAAGCTTTTGATTGTTCCATCCAGGCCTCCATCTTTATAAGTCTATACACCCCTTGGTGAGAACACAAATTCCTGTGTTTTAATGTTGACTTTTGATGTTAGGCGCTAACAAGAAGGCCATTAGACTGAGGTGGCCTGCTTAAGCAAACCGAAATCTAAGCCTGTAAATGTCTCAAAGTTATGAAAGCAAAACCCAAGGACAACAAATTACAAACAGACGACTATAGCCAATTAAATAATTTCTTCTCTTTGCTTCCATACCTTCTCTGTATAAATCCCCAGCTCCTATCAATGAAGTGTCCTAATTGATTCTGCTTTGGCACTGCCTGATTTAGATTGATTTTTGCTTAAACTCTTAAAAATCTTTATATGTCTCAGTTTATCTTTTAACAAAACTGAGTGTGCTATGGGAACCCAAGTGTCCCATCTCTAAAATTAAGAAAGAATGTACACCAACCCAGAGAAACAACTCCCCAGGATTTACCACAAAAGGAAGAAACTCTTGAGCAGATGATGTCTGTGACCACCTGACCTGAGCATAGGTCATTCCTCTATTGGTTCAGGAATGGCCTCAACACATTATTGCAATACTTGGGTAACAGAATGCATAGAAGCTGATAGCCCCACTGATTACTGGCTATAGACACATCAAAAAATAATCGGAGCAGATAAAGGAAGAGAATTCCTCTCCCTACCCAGAACACAGAGAGACACGTGCAGGAACTCAAAGAAAATCAGCATAGTTAGCCACTATGGTGATTAGCAATAGCAGTGATCATAATAGGAGGGAAAATTTAAACAAAAACAGGAAAAGTACTAGATAAAAGAGAAGACAGGTGGAGATAATCTTAATTTCGGTCTGAAAATGCTGGATTTTGAATCTTTCTGAAAGATTTTCCAACTTCCATCGTCTGTGGCCTAATTTTTCAACTAGTTCCATCAGTGCCTCTTATTTTCAGTTTTCTAGCCCAAACTCCCAAATGCTTGCCTGTTTATCCATCCTTCTCTTCTCCCTTTCCAGATCCTCTTTCCTTTCATTTCTTTGTTCCTCCGTGTCACCCATACTTGTTAAAATTATTTGCATATAACATTCATAATAACTTCATACCCTAGCAAAGTGACTTGCATGGGGGAGGTTTTCAATAAATATTCATTTAAGATGACTTTTTTCCACTCTTCTTTTGTCATAGCTCCCCATCCCACCGAGCCATGGAGATATTGGTCTTATTGTAGGTCACAAAATAATGAAGTACAAGGATTTCACTTTAGGAAGAAACAGGAATCAGGACTTTTGTTACTGACTTTCATGAACTGGGCTTCCAACTTTTAAATGTGGTGCATAATTGACACTTTGATACTTTTAGGCTATGGTGTATTCTCACACTCTCATGGGGAAAAAATACTTGCTGACACAATCAGGAAACAGATGGTGACAAAGATCTTATACTTTGGTGCCAATCAATATGTTTTACTTGCCACTACTAAAATCTCATTTGAGGGACCCAGGAATTTAAAGGAATTTTTCTGGCTTTTTTCTCTATCCTTTAAAGACTATTTTTAAGAATCTTCAGGGCTTAAAAGTTTTACTTCATTTTCCCTCTTCAGTTTATTAAGTCAATTCTAGTAGGGTTTTGGCTTGTAGCTAAGAGAAAATAGTGAATTCAAGTATTTTGTTCTTTACCATCAGTGACAGAATAGTGTCTTAACTCTTGCCCCCTTCCATCCAGACACCACCCTTGAGTACACCTACCCTAACCTTGAAAAATTAATCTTCTGGAGAATGATGAGTTCTGTAATTGTGCATTGACATAACAACAGAAATGTTTCTCCCCATCCCTTCATTCCTGTTTCATTTACATAATAGCAACTGCTTGTCAAACAAGAAAATAAAAGGAGGGATTTCCCTGGTGTTGCAGTGGTTAAGAATCCACCTGTCAATGCAGGGCACACGTGTTCGATCCCTGGTCCGGGAAGAACCCACCTGCTGCGGAGCAACAAAGACTGTGCACCACAACTACTGAGCCTGCGCTCTAGAGCCCATGAGCCATAACTACTGAGCCTGTGTGCCACAACTTCTGAAGCCACACGCCTAGAACCCATGCTCCACAACAAGAGAAGCCACAGCAACGAGAAGCCCGCGCACCACAACGAGTAGCCCCCACTCACTGCAACTAGAGAAAGCCTGCGTGCAGCAACGAAGACCCAACGCAGCCAAAAATAAATAAATACACAGACCCTTAAAAAAAAAAAAGGAAAATTTCTGGAAGGAGTAAATGATAACATTATTATCCAGAATACAAAATATTAACGAGTTGAAACTCTATGTCTGAGGAGAAAGAATCAGATAATCACGTCCAACTAGGAACTTCTCCCCCAGACCAGAAACTACTGAAGGGCAAGGACAATGTTTTATTCTACCTCAGAGCCCACATAGCCATTTTTAACAAATATTTGCTGAGTTGAATCTACAGCAGTCCATGAACTGGCCAGTTCTTGGTGGAAGAAAGAACTGGCCAGTTTTCTTCCACCAAAAGAAGCCCCCTTTGTTTATGTATCTCTAGTATATTGGATTTGCATTGTGACTTTTAGGGTTTGGGATGCCTAAGAAATGTGTAAGTGAGTGAACCTTTATGCATCACTTGCCTAGGCAACTATGGGAGCCTGATTTAATCAGGGGTATTCTATTTCATTGTGCTTTTTCTCCCCACTGCTTAAATTGGTCACTAACATCTCTCAAATAATTTGAAAATATTTGTTGAGTATGACTTCCATAGAGGATACAGAGGAAGAAAACTACAATGTGTTGAACATACACAATACTTTATGCCAAGCACACACAAGATATATAATTTAACCCTCAAAACAATTGTGTGAGGGCGCTGTTATCGATATTCCTATTTTATAATGAGAAGACACAGGTTCAAAGATATTAATTAAGTAGCCTAACATCACACAGAACGTAGCATAGCTGGGGTAGAAACCTAAGTCTGTCTAGTTGCAATGTCTATTGCACAGGAATGAATATTAATTTTACTTTAATTTTCTTGAATCTACACAAATTCTGTGCTCCTACTTCTAGGATCATAAATAGGACATTACTTCTAATTTCTCAGTTAATTGTTCAGTAACTTACTCAGCAAGATTTTGCCTCTGACATCCTAACGGAGTTCTGATATGGGTTTGGTTTTCATCCTCATAGCAAGCAGTCCTTCATAGAAATCCACAAAAGGTCTAAAGTGTGCTGCTCTTATTCTCCTTCATCTGCCAGGCTTCCTGAGAAATTCTACAAACTCCACACTGGTCACAATCTGAGCAAACATGTTTTTGTAGAAACAAATATATGGCATCCATATCATATAATTCCTCTGCTCAAAACTCTCTACTAAATCTCCATCTTGCTCAAAGTACAACATTTTTGGCTTTCCAATAACCTAGAGGGCATTACATTACCTGAGCCACCTCCCTTGCCTCTCTGGTAGTCCCTTCTCCTGTTTTCTCCCTGGCTCATGTTCTCTGGCCACACTGCCCTTCATGCCTTCCAGTCTTGCACCCATATCAGAGCCTTTGCATTGGCTGTTCCCTCTGCCTAGTGCCTTCTTCCCCAGATGTGCAGACAGTTTACTCCCTTACCTTCTTCAAGTTTTTGTTCAAAAGTCACCTTCTCAATGATATCTACCGTGATCCCCCTATTAAAAATTATAACCAAACAGTCAAGAATTCTCAGTCTTCTTTACACTACTCAGCATTTTTAGGTAACATTTATCACTTTCTAACAAACTATATTTCAACTGTTTTTTAGGCTCATTATTTATTATCTGTATCCCTCTACTAGAATATAAGCTCCACAAGGACAGGGATTATTTTAAATTTCATGCATGGATGTATCCCAAGCACCTAGAAACAGTGTATATAAGAGATGCTCAATAAATGAATAAATATGCATGTAAACACATACATTTGTGAACTCTTAAACAACTGAATCTCTCAGGAGTATCACACAATATTAAGAATTATAATAATTACCTGATTTATGAGTTAGATTCAACCCACCCTACTTTATAGTTCTTTTTAATCAATAAATTCAACAAGAGTATGTTAGCAGTGAAAAAATAGATCCAGCTGCATACATTCCTTTAAAAGGCACTCAGTAACATTGAACATTTTCTTTTCAGTAGTAAAATGACTTATTTGAATCAGAGACCTTAAAGTCCATTTATGGGGAGGGAAATACTCTCACATAAACTGAAAAGTATATGCAGGTCAACATATAAAGACTGGTCAGGGCTTCCCTGGTGGTGCAGTGGTTGACAGTCCGCCTGCCGACGCAGTGGACACGGGCTCATGCCCCGGTCTGGGAGGATCCCACATGCCGCGGAGCGGCTGGGCCCGTGAGCCCTGGCCGCTGGGCCTGTGCGTCCGGAGCCTGTGCTCCGCAACGGGAGAGGCCACAACAGTGAGAGGCCCGCGTACCGCAAAAAAAA
>NW_006789313.1:1781608-1793987 GCF_000442215.2 Lipotes vexillifer
AAAAAAAAAAAAAAAAAAAAAAAGACTGGTCAGACTCTAGTTTGTATTTTCATCTGTCTCTCTCCGGCTGCCTGCGCATCGTTCAGCTTCCTGCTGCCTCTTTAAATCTATGCTCTTTTCTAAGGTGTAGTCCTCTATCCCTCCAAGCTCAAGAGGAAAACAGTCTTCCATCAAACATGGTGCTCAGGCTCAGACTTCCTTAAGCACTGCATCAGATTTATTGCTGGCTTCATCACTTATCAATAAAACCGGCTTACACACCTTGCTCTATCTTGACAGCCGTCTCTCCAGACATCAGGAACCAAGGTTTACATAGACTCTGGACTTTATCTGGGCCCTGTGATGTACAATATCATGGCAACAAGGCCTTTTCTCTTTGTTCTGGGGAAACTTGAGCCGTAATGTGCCAGCCTGGTGTTCATGCTGATTGTGATAAAGAGCAGCACACAGCTTTTTCTCTCACTCTTCTTTCTCTTCTCTCATTTTTTTCTCCTCTCTCTTTTAAAGAAACAGGTGTTGGCATGGATTAGAGAAAAATTACATCATCTTGAAGAGAAGAGGAGAAATGGAAAGGAGGGAAAAAAATATGAAAAAAAGTGGCAACCAGACCCAAATACATTTGCACATATAAAGCTGTTCTAATGAGAGCCAAATTGATTTGACATTCAGTGGCAGTTTGAAGCCAAGAAAAGCAAAGCAGCCTACAAAAGGCCTAGCTCATTGTTTATGGAGTGTCATACTCTATCATCTGTGAGACCAATAACAGGGATGGGAAGGCCTTTAAAGGCAGGGTGTGTGCTGGGAAGGGCTGTGTGGATACCACCAGTGTCAGATCTGATAGACTGATTGAACGTGGCTTCCTGAGCTGAGATGGGGTTTGTCAGATGAGGCGGATATTATCTGCAGATTACACATTAGCCAGCAAATTTATAAAGTATTAGCATTCTTTGAAGATGTGTACAATGCTTAGGGAGGCACATTTTACACTGGTCTAGGGAGAAAAAATTCTCATAAAAATACTAACCAATGAAAGACAGTAATGAATTATATGTCATTCAAATGGAACTATATGCATAATATAACAGAAGCATCATTATCATCACAAAAAGAGTATGGTTCCCTCATAGCAAGCAACGTACACTGCAGGTATGCACATGTATACAGTTGACAGAATGAAAAAAAATCATACTAAAATAGAAATTTTTTCCATTAACTTTATTTTTCAAGAAAGAATGTTTGGTCATTTCAATATTTGTTAACTGGCCAGGGATTTAGCATTCTGCAGCTCACTGTTAAGAATACCTGGGGAGGAATGAGGTGTTTATTAAATGTCAGCACATGACAAGGTGGATTAAATAAGTCTTTCTAGAAATGTGAGAAATGCTAGTGTTACAGTCTGTGTACAAAGAAGAGTTCCCCTTTCTCCATCCCCTCCAGCCTCAAGCCCAATCTAAGTATTACTTTGATATTAGATTCAGTAGAAGATTCGGATATTAGTGTTTACTTTTGGGCTTCACAAAGGAAAGTTGATTTTATTGCAGGGTATTGCTGAGTGATATCAAATCCAAAATTTCAGCCTCTTTCATCTCAATTTTCTAAACACTTATGGGGTTAAAAATAAAATTTGACCTTAAGTAATCTAGACTTCACTGCGTTTCTCTGGTATAGATTTTATGGCACCATAAAATACTGTGCATATGAGACAAAGATTAAATATTAAAATGGTGTCAAAGGAAGCATATTAATACACCATGAATACATTCAGAACTCCTATTAATTTAAGCATATACATCTTTAATATAAATTCAAAAAGAGAAATGGAAAGTATTATTGATAGGAATAACAGTGTAGATTAGAATTTTGTTATGCACATTTATCTCATACAGCTATGAGATCTTACTTGATATTCCTTGGGACTGGATAGGCCTTGATGCTTCTTTGCCCCATATTGCTGAAGGTCAGGAGGACTGGGGGTTCTGAGGAATTACATGTAAAGAACAACTGGAATTGTTTACCAAGCCCACTGCCCCCTAGTTACCTGCATTCAGATAGTGGGTTACAGGATTTTTATAGAACCCTTATGGAGCATAAACACCTCACTCTAAACCCAAACAGAATCCCTTAGCCTGTACCCTGTGCAGGATATAAGGATGAAAGCTGCGGCAGCGGCCAGGCTGGAACACGGTGTTCAACATACAGCTTCTCTCCCTCCCTGCCACCACAAGACCAATGGAGTCACCACAAGGAGTTCAATTCCACAGACATTTATGCTGGGAATACAAGTTAAATAAGATCCTAGTCTTTACTCTCAAGAAGTTTAACATAATTTACAGAGTTCCAGGCAAGGACAACTCTTACTTTCTCCAAATCTCAGGCCCTCACGCCACCATCAGAGCTTATGCTATCTGGTGGCATATTGTATGCCTCACTGAACAGAGGGATAAACATTTCCTAATAGGGATTTGATGGACCTAGAGTCTCAGAGAGTCTAAGTGGACAGATATGGAAGCCTAAAACTAAAACAGTTACCCTTACCTATGGATTACATGGCTAAGGAAAATAGGGGTTCAAAATAAAAATATAACTAATTGTATAGTGGTTGTTTTCAAAATGCTTTCACATAGGTAATTTACTGTGATAATGTCAAAGAATTTGGCCATTTGATGGGACAGTTAGGATTTGATAGATGGATTATAGTTATACTCAACTGTTATAGACTGAATATTTTTGTACCCCCCAAAAATCATATGTTGAAACCTTACCCACCCCAAGTTGATGATATTAGGATGTGGTGCCTTTGGGAGATAATCAGAATTAGATGAAGTTATGAGGGTGGAGCCTTCATGAATGGGATTAGTGCAATTATAGGAGTCACCAGAGAGTTTGCTTCCCCTCTCTGCTCTCTGCCATGTGAGGATACAATGGGAAGCTGGCAGTCTGCAGCCTGGAAGAGGGTCCTCACCGGAACCCAACCATGCTGGCACCCTGATCTCAGACTTCCAGGCTCCAGAACTGTGAGAAATGAGTATCTGTTGTTTATAAGACCCTCAGTCTATGGTAGTTTATTATAGCAGCCTGAATAGACTAAGACATCAAACTAAAAGAAAGATCTGGCATGATTAGTGTAGACCCCACAGATTGCTCATTAAAAAAATGAAGATCTTCAGGAAGTTCTCTAGCTTTAGACAGGATTTGTTCTTATTTAGATCCAGGGGCATACTTTCTATGAATATCAATAACAATAAAAAATGATTTGAATTCTTCTAGTTATAGGTATTAGATGACTTTATGAAATATTTTAAGGACAATTTGGGTAAAACCAATCAGTCTATGTGTTCTGTAAGGAAGAACAATTAATACAATGATGCTTCCAAGTCTTTGTCATATAAACTGATCCCTGCTGATTGTTTAAGCTAAAATAGCTATCAAAATCATTCTGCCCTCACTTGAAAATTAAGAGCAACCTGCCTGTGCACCCTTCTACACTGTTGGTGAGAATGTAAATTGGTGCAGCCACTATGGAGAACAGTATGGATGTTCCTTAGAAAACTAAAAATAGTTATGATCCAGTAATTCCACTCCTGGGCATATATCTGGAAAAGATGAAAACTCTAATTCAGAAAGACACATGCACCCCAGTGTTCAGAGCAGCACTACTTACAATAGCCAAGACTTGGAAGCAACCTAAATGTCCATCAACAGATGAATGGATAAAGAAGATGTGGTATATATGTACACTGGAATATTACTCAGCCATAAAAAAGGATGAAATAATGCCATTTGCAGCAACATGGATGGACCTAGAGATTATCATACTAAGTGAAATAAGTCAGAAAGAGAAAGACAAATATTACGATATCATTTACATGTGGAATCTAAAAAAATGATATAAATGAACTTATTTCCAAAACAGAAACAAACTCACAGACACAGAAAACAAACCTATGGTTACCAAAGGGGAAAGGAGGTGGGGAGGGATAAATTGGGAATTTGGGATTAACAGATACACACTACCGTACATAAAATAGATAAACAACAAGGACCTACTGTATAGCACAGGGAACTATATTCAATATTTTGTAATAACCTATAATGGAAAAGAATCTGAAAAAGAATATATATATGTGTATATATATATATATATATAAAACTGAATCACTTTGCTGTACACCTGAAACATTGTAAATCAACTATGCTTCAATAAAACACACATACACACACAAAGAGCAACCTGCCTGTGTTCAAATATTGCCTCTGCCTCTTTTTAGCTAGGTAACCTAACACAATTTAATAAGCCATTTTGTGCCTCAATTTCTTCATCTGTAAAATGGGGATACTAAAGGAGGTGCTATAAAGATTAAACAAACAACACTTGTAGAAGGCACTGGACATATATTAAAATAACAATGCTAACAATAATAATGTTTTAATTTAAGGAATATTCTAGCAACATATCTAAAGCAATTCAATAATTGTTTCACTAGATTTGTAGTGAATTGTTTCTTTTTCAGTTTTGGAATCTCTATTTCTTTAATGTTGATGGTAATGTTAGGGAAATATAAAGAATGATGGCAGAAAGTTTACTGATCATTTCTACTAATCCAATAGTATTCCTTTTAAAAGTCCTGGATTCATTGTACTTACATCGTATCCATCCTCCTACATGTATCTTTTCTGGTACATGAATATGTAATACTTCATATTGACCAAATTAATAGTCTTTCTTTCTGGTGTGAAATATTATCAGCTCTTTGCGGGGTTTCTCACTATGTATGCTGTCACTGCTTTTCCTCATAAGCCATAGATGCCTTTCTGTAAAGCTGGCCACCTTATTCTTGGTTGAATTACTTTAAAACCCAATATCAAATAAACCTGTATGTTGCTCTTTTTCAGAAGGAAAAACTATAGATAAAGGTTCATGTTTTATTTTCTCAATTTTGTTTAAAAAGTGTCACTGGGCCAAAATACAACAATAATAATAGCTACACTAACTTAGTGCCAGGGAGTAGGTATTATTACCATCTCTACATCACAGATGAGTAGGGAGGAGTGTAGAATAGAAAGGAAGCATCATACAGCTGTTACACAGCCAAAACAAGATTAGCTCCAATCTCTCAAGCCCTTAACCCCAGTTGTACTGCCTCCTGGGATTATGTCTGAACTGTCACCTCAAAGGAATCAGAACCCTCAGTGGCTAAACAATAAATGGGCATCTCCTAGAGATAACAAACTGCCCTTTCAGAATCAACGATTAGTGACTGTAATTTGTGGCATGTGCAGCTCCAACAAGTCCAAGGGTTACAGAGAGAGATAAAGCAGCGCATTGGAACATTTTTTTGTACATGTTGCGAGTTAATCTTCAGTAGTTGAACCTATATTTTTGGTTATAAAGTTTAGATGAAATGCCTCAATAAACATATAATTAACAATAAAATATGATAAAAATAGATTAAAATATCCATCCAAGACCACTGACCTAACCATAAATCTGGCTCTCTACTTTTATTTTTTTTATTTTTATTTTTTTTTATTTTTTTTTTTTTTCTTGCGTTATGCGGGCCTCTCACTGTTGTGGCCTCTCCCATTTGCGGAGCACAGGCTCCGGACGCGCAGGCTCAGTGGCCATGGCTCACGGGCCCAACCGCTCCGCGGCATGTGGGATCTTCCCGAAACGGGGCACGAACCCGCGTCTCCTGCATCGGCAGGCGGACTCTCAAGCACTGCGCCACCAGGGAAGCCCTCTACTTTTAAATTTATTAATTCATGTTTAACATGGGTATTTTTTGTAATCCACATGGTTATGCTTAACAGAGTGCTATAGTCTAAATAAGTTTATAAAGTAACATTACTAAGCACTTGACAAAGTTATTTTGTCATTATTTCCACTCCCATCCCCTTACTTTGCACAGACTGCCATGTTAAGAAACAGTGTGTGAAATAATGGAAGACACCTGAGTTCTAAATTGATTCATGAGCTTGGTGCTCTGGAAGAGATAGTTTAGTGTTGAATCTCAACAAGCTGAAAGCCTTATGCCTCTTCCCAATACAAAGAGATGAATTCCTGTTTGGCAAGCCAGAACAACAGGTCCATTATTTCTGACTCTGTTATCACAGGGAAATTTATCATATTTAGATCTCAGATATTTGAAACTTTAGTTATCAGGCAAACAATCTTAGGTCACAGCTTATAACATTGAAACCAAAAAACAAACAAAATCAAACAAACAAAAAAAAATGCCCGTGATTACACAAAATGTCCCAAAATCCATCATTGTAACTTATGCATAGATGAGAATCCTCAGAACATATTTACACTTGCTTTTTCTACAGTTGAAAAGAGCCTTTCTTTCCCCATTTCCAGTCCCACAGTCGATTAAATACAACAACTTAATGGGTGATGGTTGCTATCTGCAGACACACTGAAAGTACAAGAATGTGCTAGTTAGTGGTCTGATAACAAGAGGGAATGTAAAGAAATATAAAATCAACTTGAACCATATTCCCACCTGGGGCCATTTAATGTTGGAGAAAGCAGCTACTTGAAATTCAAACCCCACAGTATTATGTGGATCATTAATATATTATAGAAAACTATAATTTACATCCATGATGACTATCTTGTATAAATAGGATGTCACAAAAATTATGTTCAGTATATTCTTTAAAAGAAGGCAAAAGTTTTTAATATATTTAAAGAAATATTTCCATACAAAATGCTTCACATATTGGCTTAGCTTTGATATTTAAAGGATAAACACTAAAATAACCAGAATACTCCAATGAAAAAAAATCATGCATTCCCTGAAGGCTCTAGACTATTGTGGTTTTATTAAATATAATTGTTTTTGAAGAATAATACTGGTATGTCTGAACTGCTTGGTGCCCTTAACAGCTCCCTCTCTACCCACAAACAAGGCCAAGTGCTTTCTATAACCACAATTCCAATACATGTTCCAAAAAATATTTCTAAGCTCTATTTCCTACCCACCCTTCCAAATCCACTAGCTCTGGCTTGGTGTCCCTAGTCACTACCCTGTTGCCTAGTTCCTGCTTTGTGTTTCAATTGCTTATTTAGTTCCCAACTCTGGCTTTAGCCCTGGATGTAATTCAGATATCCCATAGCTCCATGCCCCAGAATAGCACTGTCTAAGAGAAATACAATGTGAGCCACATACAAAATTTTCAATTTCCAGTCACTACATTTAAAAAGTGAAAAGAAACAGAGATAATTAACTTTGTAATGCATTGTATTTAGCCCAATACACTGAAAACAATCATCATAAAAATATTAATGAGATTTTTAATATTTTTTCAATACTAAGTTGGAAATCTTGTGCATCTTTTACACTTATAATATATCTCATTTTGGACTAGCAACACATTTCAAGTGTTCAATGGCTACCTGTGGCTAGTGGTTACCGTATTGAACCATGCAGCTATAGAGCACTTAGGTCATAATCACTCTCAACTCCCAGAACTCCCACCCTGGCTGGAGCTTCAGATTACCTAATGGTCTCTGAGGGTAGTTCTTAAAGTATGCCACATTATTGGCTAGAGGCTCCGTGTATGCACTGGTATGTACCTAATAATAATCTCATTTTAAACAACTTTGTCTTTTATAAGTTTCACACCAAAACACTTTCAAACCTTTTTTTCTTCCAATGGCACCCACATCAACTATGTGATGTAGATAAAGCAGGCATGAATATCCCCATTTTATAGATAAGGAAACTGAGACTCAGAGAAACTTAGTGATTTATTTAAGGTAGCCCAGCAAAGATAACAATTCAAGGGGAAGTTTGTGATTTCTAGTTTACAGCTGTTTCTACAATTCCTTATTACTCCTTAAACAATTAGAGGATGAATCTATTTACTAATTCTTGGATGCAAATTCCCAAATAATGCAGACATCTGGTCATCAGTAGCCTAACTCTCTCTCTTGAGCAATGATATCAAATATATATTGAAACATGCACAGTCAACCCAGAGATATCAGGGATAATAGAAGAAAGTCTGCGTGAAATATGTGGGAAAGAGGTTTTCTTTTCATGTATAAGTAGAACTAACACTTGGGCAATGATTAAATCACATTGAGAAACCTCAAAGACACATAAAAAGGGAAATTCTTTGGGGGTTTGCTTATTGTTTATTTTTCAGAAATGAAGTGATCTAAAAAGAGAGGACAAGTTCATTCAGTTATAGCTTTCATATAATTACCACAAACTCTAATGCAAAGTAGACTGTAGGTCTGCTCAATGTACATTTCTGTGTTGCCAAATTATGTTTGGCAGTGTGGTCAAGCAAGAACAGATGCACACTAGGCCGAGTTTTCTTGGGCTGTTCAAAAATTAGGAGGACCATGTATTATAATAAACCACATCCCCTTGGCTAAGATTTGGATGCAAATTGCACACTAATTCACTTCCAAGTTTTTTGGAAGCTCACCAAGAGAGATGAAAATCAGGGAAATATACTGTTTACTTCAGGAAATTTGTTTAAAAGTAAATATGGCTCATTTATAAGAGGCGTTGGGGAACTCCATAAGAAATGTAACAATAGCTTTTTTCAGGTTCCATTCTGCAGGAATAAGGAAATCCTAAGAGGCTCCTTTGAAGAGGTGTCCTGTGTTAAATGCCACTTCTAACCATCTTCTTATGAACGCATTGGAAGAATTCTAAGTGGATGATAAACACTCGTATTTGTAAAATATCATGTTGCTCAAATGGAGGGTGAAATAAGTTCACCCTCAGTGAGTGAGGCCTTGTCAATATTTTATGCTACTAACTGATAGGTAGCAGGCTGCCTCAAATTTGGAAGTGGGTGGGTTGAAACATTTTTTCTGCAAAGCCAAAATATCCATTATAATAAAAGCCCTTGCATCACTTCAACTGGTATTGCTTAGTAATCCAACAATTGCAAACACTATCTAGAAGGAGGTATTTTTAAAAAGGCAAGACCTAAAAGACCAAAGTCTACGCCATATTCCCTGCATATCTTTTTCAACTTGCAGAGAGAAGCCAATGCCTTTCAGCATCACTCTTGTTCTTAGATGAAATTACATCTAATCATGTTGTTAAGAAGAGCTGCATGTGTGTTCTGTCTCATTCCCCAAATTACATTTTTTGACTACTTACTTGAGTTCAATATTAGCTCAGTCACTGACCTGGGTCTTTGTATGCCAACTGTGTCAACACAGAGATACACTGCCTGAATCCTCCTTCCAGGCAGGACTTGCTGCCCAGCTGTGGGGAAAGCAGTCAGCAGACAGCCTGAAGCTGCCAGCTTTTTCAGGATCTGTCTCAGTTACAGAGACCCACTTCACCTGAGGTCATGCCCTCTGAGGGCTGCCTACATTTGATGACTGAGTAAGGCCACTGGGTACAGCTCAGGATGACTCTGCAAAGCAATACTCCATCCAGAGCTTGAGTCTACTTAATCCTTCACTTTTCTTTCATAGGTGTCAATCCTTAACAAACACCCTAAATTCCATCTCATCATCTGCTTCCAGAAAGTCTAGCCTACAGTCAAGCTTCTGCTCATGTCAGTGCCCTTCTGCTCAACCTGGACCTATGACACAAATGCTACCACTTGATCATGTCCTCCAACTGGACTGAATATTCCAGCCTCTAATCTTGGCATCCATTCAGGATTCACAGTAAATCACTCCTTTCAGCAGAGTTCCCAACACTTTATGACCTGATCCAATCAGTCACTTGATATCATTCTCAGGCAAGTGTCTGCAGAAATGGTAATACAGACTCCTGTAGTGGATTCATAATGGTAGTGAATAATCATTTTCTAAGTTTTTATTTTGAGATAATTGTAGATTCACATGCACTTTTAAGAAGTAATTCAGAGAGGTCCCAAATACCCTTCAGCCAGTTTCCCTTAATGGCAACATCTTGCATAACTAGAGTACAATGTCACAACCACTAAATTAAGATTGATAAAATTCACTGACCTTGTTCAGATTTCATTAGTTTTATATGCATTCATTTGTGTCTGTGTATGTATGTAATTCTATACAATTTTATCACATATGTAGATTGGTGTGATCTCCCTAACAGTGAAGATACAGAACAGTTCCATCCCAAGGCTTCCTGGTTCTACCATTTATAACCACAGCAGTGTTTCTTCCAATTCTCCTCCCTAAACCCTGGAAACCACTAATATATTCTCCATTTCTATAATTTTGTCATTTCGAGACTGTAATATAAATGAAGTCATCCAGTATATAACCTTTTGAGAGTGACTTTTTTCACTCAGTATAACTCCCTTGAAATCCATCCAAAGGATGTAGCAATAGTTCTCTTGATTGCTGAGCAGTGTTCCATAGGAAGCATGTACCACAGTCTGTTTAACCATTCATCCACTGAAGAACATCTGGCTTATTTCTACTTTTTTGGTTATTAAGATAAATCTACTTTGAATATTCATGTATAGGTTTTTGTGTGAATGTACATTTTCATATCTCTTGGACAAATGCCCAAGAGTGCATTCACTTGGTCATATGGTAAGCACATGTTTAGCTTTGTAAGAAATTGCCACACTCTTTACCAGAGTGGCTGTACCATTTTAAATCCGCACCAGGAGTGAGTGAACCAGTTTCTCTACACCATTGCCAAGATTTGGTGTTATCATTTTTTATTGTAGCCATTCTGAAAGGGGTGCATGATATCTCATTGTGGTTTTAATTTGCCCTTCCCTAACAGCTAATAATGGTGAACATCTTTTCATGTGCTTATTTGCCCATCTGTTTATCCTCCTCAGTGAAATGTCTGCTTATGTATTTTGCCCATTTTCTAATGGGATTATTTGCATTATTACAGTTGAGTTTTGAAAGTTCTTTATAGATTCTGGATACAAGTTCTTTGTCATAAATGTAGTTTGCAGATATTTTCTCCTAGTCTAGAGTTTGTCTTTTCATTAACAGAGTATTTGGCAGAGCAAAAGTTTTAAATTTTGATAAGGTCCAATTTATCAATTTTTGTTTTAATGGATTGTGCTTTTGGTGTCTGAGAAATCATTTTTCATTATGACTTTTTTTTCATTTTTGAATGTGTAATAAGAATTTTATTCTACCTTTTACAAGTTAGTATACGTACAAGGTAAAAATAAAATTCAAACAGTCCTGGAAGGTATAAAATCAACAATGTATGTGTTTTTATGGAGCATATACAAATTATTTTTTAAATCAAAAAGCAGGAAGCTTTACAAAGTGAAAAAATTATAAAAGACAGCCAGCTTGTACAACAGTGAATATAATCCCATATTTTATTACAGAATATTTGCAGATGATCTATTTCTTTCCAATTCAATGAGATTCATGGTTAACTTATGAATGGGGATAGCTCACATTGTATTCAATATTTATTCATTTATTCATTCAACCAATATTTTGAACAATTACTACACGCTGGGCATAACCTGTCTCACTTTCATTCCAAAACCCTTAATGATGTAGTTTTACATCGATCTTAAACCAATGGTATTTCTTTTACATTGCATTAAGTCTGCAGAAGATGTAAAGTTAAAAACTTTCAGTTTTGTTCTAAAGCAATTCGTAATTTGTTAGAGGTAAAGGAGCAGTATCTGTTTTGTGATGGAAAAAGGTCAGTAGTAGGTGTCAAGTGATGGCATAATTTACTACAAAGGCAATTGATATGTTATGTATTTAATAAACTGTTCAAATGTAAAAATTATTGACAGCACCAAGCAATTAAGTTGAGGCAAAGCTGAGAAGATATGATAGCTTCCAGAAAAGCCTTAATAATGTCAATTAGACAATGTAATGAAACAAAATTGAGACCAGATGAACATAAAGTAATACACAATGGCAGGAAATTTTTAATTATATCTGTACACATGTGGGTTCTAAATCAATTGTAATCACTCAAGAGCAAATAGACATCATTACAAGTCAATCAATAAAACAATAATAACAGTGGACTTTAAAAGTGAGTGGGACTTTAGATTGTGCAATGGTAAAAAAAATAATGTGGAGAATATTTTGATACTAACTATATTGCCATATGAAATAGTGAATTCAAATTAGTATTCTTACCTACCAAGCACTATTTAAGTTCATCAAGATTTAATAGCATTAAGCATATTATTGAAAATAGGTAAAATAATATTGTTTCAATAATATTTAATAATATATTTTCTAGTAATCTCAAAGTGTTTTGCAAATAAATTCATTTTGTAAAGGAAAATACTGCAAAAAAAAGAAGTTTCTACAAGTCAGTGGAACAATAATATGTAAATCTAGCAACTGTGGAGTGGACACATTTAACCATACAGAATGGAGAAACAGAGAAAGCCAGTCCACAGAGACTGACAGAGAGATGCAGATATAAGAGATAGGGGAAGAAAGTAT
>NW_006789313.1:1793997-1817515 GCF_000442215.2 Lipotes vexillifer
AAGGTTATAAATTCCTTATTCCTAAATCTTGGTTGTATTTTTTTCCTTGAGTTTTTTTATATGCCCTTCTATACAATAAATTCCCCCCTCCCTTTTATTTTTCATTTAAAACATATTATGCCCAACCATGATAAAATATTAGGTACTCAATTTACCCCATATCAGTAAACAACTTATAAAAAAACAGATAAAAGAGACAGAAAAAAAAAAAACCACACACACACACACACACACACACTGAACAACAGGAAGCACTAGACAGTGATCCCTGAGAGAGTAGAAACAAATATTTGATCCCAATAAATGCCTTAACTCACTATTTGAAGAGATTTTCCAGGTCACCGCACAAGGAGGGTACACCAAAAAGAGACTGAAGTCTTGCTGAGTTTCAGAGAAATAATTCAGAGTTTGGGGAGGCCAAAGTGGGTATAATTTTCAGAGCAAGGAACCAAAGAAAGAGGAGGTTGCCACTAACAGGAAGAACTCAGGAGAGCTCCAGAAAAATTCCTCTTGAGTCATTGGCTGGGTGCTGATCTGCACATGAGTGTGAGGCCAGGAAAGCAACCACCAGAAAAGAAGAAGCAAATCAAATCCTTGAAGGCAAAATTGGCCCAGAAATAGGTTCCATTCTCAACATAGTAGAAAAACTTCCTAATACATAAAGGGGGTAGAGTCTTCAGAAGTATACTACCTAAATAATGATAGCAAATTAACCTAGACTAAAGAATGTCTGCACTCATGTTAACAAATCTTGAAAGGAAACCCCAAAGGATAAAATTGGATCCAAGTAACTTAACTTTATCCCAGAACCAAGCTCCCAAATATTCAAAGTATTACCCCCCAAAAAATCCACAAAACAACAACCTAAAATCCTAAAATCCTAGCTAGCTTCCAAAATTTACCAAACATGCAAAGAAGAAAATTGACCTAAAACCAAGAGAAAATTATTAGAAACATAACAAAAATTACACAGAGAATAGAATTAGTTTAAAAAATAGAATGTTAAAACAGTTAAATATATATATACTCCATATGTTAAAGAAGCTATAGGAAATCATGAATATTTTGGAGAGAGAAATGGAAAATCAAAAAGAAAAATTAAATTTCTAGGGATAAGCAAAAAAATATATGAAATAAAAACTACACCAAATGAGATTAAGAATAGAATAAGCTTTACAGAAGAAAAAGTCAGTGAACTTATAAACAGAGAAATGTAAATTACACAAAATGAAACACATAGAGAAGAAAAAAAGTGAAATTAAAATAAAAAAGAGCACCAGTGGATTGTTGGAAAATAACAAGAAACTTAACATAAGGGTGATTGACATCCCAGAATGGGGTCTGGGAGGGCAGAAAAAATATTTGAAATAATAATGGCTGAAAAAAATCAAAATTTGATAAAAACCATAAATCCACATATCCAATAAGCTCAGCAAAAGTCAAACAGAAGAAGGGGGCTTCCCTGGTGGCGCAGTGGTTGAGAGTCCTCCTGCTGATGCAGGGGACACGGGTTCATGCCCTGGTCCGGAAGGATCCCACGTGCCGCGGAGCGGCTGGGCGCATGAGCCATGGCCGCTGAGCCTGCGTGTCCGGAGTCTGTGCTCCGCAACAGGAGAGGCCACAACAGTGAGAGGCCCACGCACCGCAAAAAAAAAAAGAAAAAAAAAGTCAAGCAGAAGAAAAAGAAGAAAACTATACAAAGGCATATCATAATAAAATTAATATAAACTTTAGGTGTGTGGGGGGTCAGTCACAAAGGCAGCCAGAGGGAAAAAAAGACACATTGTGTACCAAGGGAAAAGAATGCACTTCTCATAAGAAACCATGCAAAGCAACATAGAAGACAATGGAATATCTTTAAAGTACCAAAAAAACCCACCAAAAACCACCTGTCAACCTACAATTCTATACCCAGCAAAATATATTTTAAAATCAAGGATGAAATAAATAGCTATTAAGGCTTACCAAAGCTGAAAGAATTTATCCCCAGCAGACTAGAACTACAGAAAATACTGAAGGAAGTTCTTCAGGCAGAAGGAAAATAAATCTAGATGGAAATGTAGATCTACTCAAAGAAATGAAGATCACAGGAGAGGTAAGTATGTGATGAAATATAAAAGATTTTTTTTTTCTCTCCTTAAAGCAAAAGTAATGATCACACATTGTGGGGCTGGTGGATCTGGAAGTACAACGTATTATAAATATAGCACAAAGGCTGGGAGGGACAAAATGAAAATACATGATTACAAGTTTCTTACATCATATGCCAAATGATATGACATTATTTGAAAATAGACTGTGATAAATTAAAAGTATATAATGTAAACTCTACACTGACCATATAGAAAATGAAATAAAGACACAAAGCTAACATGATAATAGTGGAATAAAATAGATTTATTAGAAAAAAAAAAGTAATCTGACTAGAAAAAGTAACATAGAAAAAAAGAAACAAAGAAAAGATAGGATAAATAAATCCTAAATAGCAAGGTGGCAGATTTAAACCTGACTGTACCAATACTCATATAATAGCTTATACTCATATAATACAATAGCTCAGTGATGGAAAATTTTATTATTTGACTGTTGTGATGTTTCCATGGGTGCATATATAAGTCAAAAGTGATCTAATTGTATACTTTAAATATGTACAGTTTATTGTGCTTCAATTATACCTCGATAAATTTGTAAAATAGGTAATGAAAGAAGATAGAAAAAGAAAGAAAATAATGCAATTTTTAAAAGTCTCAAAAATATAAAATACTTAGAAATGAATTTCCAAATATTCCAAGTAAAAGGCATACATTATTAAATTACATGAAAAATAAACAATGTCAACTTTATACTGCATTAAGGAAATTCACTTGATATATAAAGTTATAATATGTTAAAAGTAAAAGCATACCAAAAAGATATACCATGAAAACACTTGTCAAAGAAAGCAGAAGTGGCTATACTAATATTAGACAGAGTGGACTTCAGAACAATGAATATTACCAGGGATAGAGAGGGAAATTCATGATGATGATTGAGTCAATTTTTCAAGATGGATTAATTATTATGTTTTTGTACTTAATATCAGAGATACAAAGTACATGGAGCAAAATCTGATAAAACATAGACAAATCCATAATTATAGTTAGAGATTTTAATACTCTCAATAATTGATAAACAAGTCAGAGAGAATATCAGTATGGCTATATAAGACTTGAACAACACTATCAACCAACTTAACCAAGTGTATGTTTATACAATATTCTAAAGCAATAGTAAAATGCATATTTTTTTCAAGTGCACATAAATCATTTAGGAAGGATAGACCATTTTTTGTCTTCCAACAAGACTCAATAAAACTTAAAAGATTGAAAAAATACACAGTATGTTCTCTGATCACACTGATTTACATTAGAAATCAAATTTTAAAAATAATATCTGGACAGGGCTTCCCTGGTGGCGCAGTGGTTGAGTGTCCGCCTGCCGATGCAGAGGACATGGGTTCGTGCCCCGGTCCGGGAAGATCCCACATGCCGCGAAGCGGCTGGGCCTGTGAGCCATGGCCGCTGAGCCTGCGCCTGCATGAAGATCCCACATGCCGCGAAGCGGCTCGGCCCGTGAGCCATGGCCTCTGAGCCTGCGCTTCTGGAGCCTGTGCTCCGCAACGGGAGAGGCCACAACAGTGAGGGTCCCGCGTACCGCAAAAAAAAAAAAAAATAATAATAATAATATCTGGACAATCCTAAAATATTTTAAGTTAAATGACACACAGCTAAGTAAATCCTGTCACAAAAGAAATCACAACATTAATTAGAAAATTTTTGTAACTATGAAAATTAATATAAAATATAACAATATTTCTGAAGCAGTGCTTAGAGGAAAGTTTATAGCATTAAATACTTATGTTGGGAAGAATCCAATCAACAATCTAAGCTTCCACCTTAAGTAATTAGAAAAAGTAGAGAAAATTAAACTGAAGTAAGGAGAAGAATTGATATCATAACGATCAGAGCAGAAGACAATAAAATATAAATGGAAAGACACTAGAGAAAATCAGAGCTGCTTCTTTGAAAAGAACAAGACAATTGATAAACCTTTAGTCATGCTAATCAGGAAAAAAAGAGAAGACACAATTTACCATTATCATGAATGAGAAACAGGACATCACTACTGATTCTATAGTCATTAAGAGATTAATAAGGTAATTTTATGAACAACTATATGCTAAATAATTTGATAACAAAGATAAAATGGGCAGTTTCCTTGAATGACATGAACAACCAAAACCCACTAAAGTAGAAATAGATAAGCTGAATGTTCTTATATATCTATTAGAAAAATTAAATTATTACTTTAAAACATCCTACAAAGAAAACTCCAGGCCCAGATTACTTCACTGGTGAATTCTACAAAATATGTAAAAAGGAAATAAAACCAATTCTGCACAAACTCTTCCTATAAGTAAAAGAGGAGAGAATTCTTTTTAACTCAAACAAGGAGACCATCCTACCTTGATACAAAAACCAAAAAAAGAAATTATAAGAATGACCACTCTTACCACTTTAATTCAGTAATATAGTGGAGATCCTAGCCAGGGCAATCAGGCCAGAAAAAGAAATAAAAGGCTTACAAATTGAAAATGAAGTAAAGCTGTATATATTCGCTGACAGCACAGTCATCTGAATTGAAAACCCTAAGGAACCTACCAAAAAAAGCTATGGAATAAATAAGTGAGTATAGCAAAGCCATAGGATACAATGCAAAATAGTATTTCTACATACTAGTTGTATTTCTACATACCAGCAAATTGAAAAAAAAATCAATTGCATTTCTACACATTAGGATTGAGCAATCAGAATCTGAAATCACAAAAATGTTTCTTTAAAAATTGAACATTCACATGCCATACAACCAAGCCATTCCACTTCTAGGTACTTACCCAAGAGAAACAAAGGCATATGTCCTCACAGAGATTTGTACACCAATGTAATTCACAGCTTTATGTGTAACCACTGGAAACTGGAAACAACCCAATGTCCATCAATGGGTGAAGAAAGAAACAAATCCTGGTGTAGCCTTACAATAGAATACTACTGAGCAATAAAATGAAATGAATTATTCATACTTGCAACAACATAGATAAATCTTGATATCATTATGTTTTGTGAAAGCAGCCAAAAGTGATACTATTAGATGATTCAATTTACATAAACTTCTAGAGCATACAGACTAATCTACAATGACAGAAGTTAGGTTAGTGGTTGTCTGGGGCTATGGATGGGGAAAAGGATCAAAGGGCGTAAAGAAATTTTGAAAGGTGATGGTAATACTTTTTGTCTTGATTGTGATGATAGTTTCGTAAGTGCATAAATAAGTCAAAACTGATAAAATTGCATACATTACATATGTGCATTTTGCTGTACTTCAATTATACCTCAATAAATGGGTGGACAAAAATAAGTAAAAGAGATATAAAAACACAGAAAATAATTCAATTTAAAGTAACCTTTAAAATATGAAATACAAAAGGGATACATTTTGTAAAAAAATCCTAGAGTAATGGAAATAAAAATAAACAAATGGGACCTAATGAAACTTCAAAACTTTTGAACAACAAAGGAAACCATAAACAACATGAAAAGACAACCCTCAGAATGGGAGAAAATATTTGCAAATGAATCAATGGACAAAGGATTAATCTCCAAAATATATAAACAGCTCATGCAGCTCAATATTAAAAAAACAAATGACCCAGTACAAAAATGGGCAGAAGACCTAAATAGGCATTTCTCCAAAGAAGACATACAGATGGCCAAGAAGCACATGAAAAGCTGCTCAATATCACTAATTATTAGAGAAATGCAAATCAAAACTACAATGTGGCATCACCTCACACCAGTTAGAATGGGCATCATCAGAAAATCTACAAACAACAAATGCTGGAGAGGGTGTGGAGAAAAGGGAACCCTCTTGCACTGTTGGTGGGAATGTAAATTGATACAGCCACTATGGAGAACAGTATGATGGAGGTGCCTTAAAAAACTAAAAATAGAACTACCATAAGACCCAGCAATCCCACTACTGGGCATATACCCAGAGAAAACCATAATTCAAAAAGACACCTGCACCCCAATGTTCATTGCAGCACTGTTTACAATAGCCAGGTCATGGAAGCAACCTAAATGCCCATCGACAGACAAATGGATAAAGAAGATGTGGTACATATATGCAATGGAATATTACTCAGCCATAAAAAGGAATGAAATTTGGTCATTTGTAGAGACGTGGATGGATCTAGAGATTGTCATACAGAGTGAAGTAAATCAGAAAGAGAAAAACAAATATCATATATTAACGCATATATGTGGAACCTAGAAAAATGGTACAGATGGTACAGGTTTGCAGTGCAGAAATTGAGACACAGATGTAGAGAACAAACATAAGGATACCAAGGAGGGAAAGCAATGGGGGTGGGGGTGGGGGTGTGGGTGTGATGAACTGGGAGATTGGGATTGACATGTATACACTGATGTGTATAAAATTGATAACTGGGCCTCCCTGGTGGCGCAGTGGTTGAGAGTCCACTTGCCGATGCAGGGGACACGGGCTCGTGCCCCGGTCTGGGAAGATCCCACATGCCGCGGAGTGGCATGTTAATGTAACATTGAAGATCCCACATACCGCGGAGAGGCATGTTAATGTAATACTGAAAAACTACAAAATGATAGTTTCCTCTTTGCCAGTCTACTTATAAGCAAAGAGTAGTGGGTAAGAAGGGATATGAGGAAAAGTTGTTAAACTGTTTGAATTTATTTGTGTCAGAAACAAGATCCCTCCAGGTAGCAAGAGTATGTGCCAGGGTAAAATCTAGTTAATAATCAACCCTAGAAACCAGTGAGATAGCAAGAATGAAATAGCTGAGGGTTTGTTTTTATTGTATACCCTGATTTCCCCCAACTGAATGCTGGAAATCAGGATGTATTGCATCTGAAGGAAAATCACAAAGCAGGCACTTTGAAAATAACTCTTTTATTATTACAAAAGTAATGCATGTTCATTTTAGAAAAAAGAGTTAAACACACACACACACACACACACACACACACACACCAAAAGAAAATAAAAATTTTCATAGTTCCACCACCCAGAGATAATTACAATTAATAGTTGGGTATCAATCATCTATGTGCTGACCCATCCATAACACCAAAATGCAAGTAGGCAGTACATATTGTTTGTGGTCTTGAGAAGTACATTCTCTTGGTAATATATGGATGCCTCTGCTGTTCCAGCTATTATGCAGGATGAAATTCAGCAAGCCTTAATTAAACATGTGGTCCCAAAGAAATGTAAGAGTAGATTCCTAGCCAAAAAGAGTTCACTTACACCAAATATGTATGTTGAGAGTTTGGTAACCTGATTTATCTGATTACAACAACCACAATTGAACTGTGTCTTTTCCTCCTTGCCACCTTGTATTCTAAACATAGGGATACCATTTTTAATGGCAATGTCTTACTTATCTATCTCCAATTCTCTCCATTGGAAACTACAATTTCCCACTTAGTTGCAAAATGGATATTAATTATCAGCAGAGATCAAAGGATCAAAATTTACCATCCTTACAGAAATTCAAGTTCCTTCCTACTTTGTCATGAGTCTTTGTCCCTAAACTGTAGCAGAAATGACTTTCTCATATTAAAAAAAAAATACTATACAAACAGAAATTATTGTTGCTCATTCCTACTGTCCTTTTTCCACAACCATAGGGAGCCAAATTACTAATTCTTTATTGGATTTGTCATTGGAAATGCTGCCAACGTGGAATTAGAAACAGAAAACAATCGAGCTTCTTAAGAGCACAAATCCTCGAATTAACTCTAATAATTAAGGCATCTTGTGAGGGGCTTCAATGACAGGATAAACTCATCTGTCCCTAGCACAGGACCCATATCAATTACCCTGGGCATGGAGAGGCTGGTACACAACAAAAGGAATCAAAATACAGAGGCTGACAATCTAGACAAAGCCTGACTCTGGTCAAAGGCAGCCTCTCCAAGTGTTATCTTTAATCCAAGTGGTTTTAAATAAGTTTAAATACCAATAGGGGGTTAATTTGCACCCAATTTGATTTTATTTCTGAATTAATGCTTTTAAAATCTGCTTTTATAATTTCTGCTTATCAAGGATTGCCCTTCTGGTATAAAAACTGAGCCAAGACTCAGTTATCAAATACTATGAAGGGTTCTGTTAATTAGATAGTTTATCTGTGATGAGTTGTTGACACTGAGATGATGTGTTAAATAATTTTAAAATATTCTGTGGGGCACTAACTTGGTGGCTCAAAGCACTGTTCTTCCATTTTTCAGACCCTGATTTGAGTCAAACTAGAAGCTCTTAGTAAAAATTAATGTGACGGTTGTAACACATTTCTTAAATATAGAATCATTCATATCTCAAAATTATACATATGAGAGAATAAATCTTCTGGCACTCTTTATTAGGCTGCTCTAGACCATCCTAATTCTGCCTCTCTCACATGCTGGTTGGTCTTTAACTGCTCAGTACAGACTGCCAGGAAATTCATCCTTGCTGTTATTAAACACAATTCTCAGGATTTGCTCTTTTCATAGTGTTTCTTTTAAAAGCTTTTTTTGGTGATTTTTCCTCTGGCTTCTCTTTCTACCTTCAAATCAAGCAACCGAGGAGAAATCTCAGAAAATGAAATATTTTTTCCCATGTAGGTAAATTAAGGCTCCAGCTGTTAAGGTTTTTTTCTTTCTGTCTGTCAATTTTCTTTTTCTAGTTATAGTCTGTGACAGCAGAGGCCAAGAACAGTCCACAGGGGATGGCTTGGAGCCTTAGAACAAGCTGGTATCTTTGTATTTTCCAGAAGAAAAAATATTGGACACTAGTCTTTAACATCAGGAAAGCTGCTAATTAATGAACCCATAATCGTTAAAAGCCCAAATCACTATTATCTATGGAATTTCATTTTAAGTTCCATTTTAAATATTGATTTTTATTTATAATTTTGTTTAAATTTTTGCTATTTTCTTTCCTCACTAATTCTCTAAGACACATGGTATACTAGAACAGCTGTGTCTCATGGAATCTGGAGCCCTAAGCCTTCCTTGTCTTTAATTTAAATTAATGGCCATAATGTGTTCAACCATTATGCATGTGGCTCAGAAGAAGAGATGGCTCTTCCAAGGTAGTGAAGATCTCTGCAAGTCACTAACCTCAGAGAAATGCTGAGTTCAGATCCCAGTGTTACCAATGTCTGTGTCACCTCAGGCAAGTTGACTCTCTCGGCCTTGGTTTTTATATTTGTAAATAAGGAGATTAGAATCCATAAATACCCCTTTCAATTCTAATATTTTATGATTCTTTTCATCAGAGGAGCTTACTCTTGTGAAAGAATAAGAATGGAGCTCACATGAGAAAAAACTTGGCAAGCAGCCATTCTAACCTGGCTTTGTTCAGTTTCTTCAGAGGAGGTTTTGAAGAAAATTATCAGAAAAGAAAGGAGAACATTAGGCATCAGGTAAAAGGAAAGAACACTAGAAAATGAGGAGGTATCTTGTTCTAGTCACAGTTGTGCCATTAGCAACTTAGTAATCATGAACAAATTATGGAATTGAAACCTCTGAGGCCAAAGATTGGACTCAAAATTGAAGAGTTTTGATTTTATTATCTCTTAGTCTCTTTCAGTACAAAAATTCTATGATTCTATAAAATGTCCCAAAAGTCATGGAGGAGGTGTACCTGAAAATGTTCTAACAACTATTGACAATGAACTCTGCTCTTTTGATCCAGGTTGGAGAATGTTGTTCAAAAGCATGCTGTCCCAGACTGTCAACTCAGAAGCAAAACATTAGCTTGGGGACGCTAAAGAAATGCTAAGGGTAACTTTCTGAATCTATAACATCTTAGTTATCATAATGGCAATTTCCCTCATGCCCACTCCAAGAGTTAAGGATTATAAACAAAGCTGTTCCACGCATTTCTTTTATTCCACTTTGTGATTTCTTCTGTCCACTTCCTTACCCAGAATATAGCTGAAATAGCTAATAAGAATCAAGAAACAACTAAAAACATTAAGTCCTAGTGGTACATCGCAGGACCTTAGGGCATGTGAAGTGCTTGCTCTTCCTGCAAACCTTCCTAGACCCACTAGGCACTCTCTACAACACTGAATTTGGCAAAGCAACTATAATACTAATGCATCCTAGCCTTTTAGCAAGAGAAATATCATCATTAATATTTTTCAAGTTCTAGTCCAGTTAATAAATCTGAAAGAACCAAGTATCAAAGAGAAAAAAATGCCAAAATAATGGTAGTAGGAAGGATAACTTCCAGATTTCAATAATTTACCAAGTGAAAAATATAAAAGGTAGTGGGATTTTTTCTCCTGAAACATCAAGTACTGGACACTGCCCAAGGTAAGACTATGAAGGCAGATGGTGTCATCATCCATTCCAGATAGTCAATTCTGCTTTTTTTTCTGATCGCCTCCTTGGAACCCAGCCAAATGCTTTCCTTTTTTCTTCAGGACATTGACCCTTACCCTTAGTGTCTGGAACCTCCACTTTTTGCAAGCCCTACTTATAGGATAAGCAGCATCTTCCAATAGCCCATGCTTTGAATCACAGTAAAGAAGACGGAGATTCTGGTCCCAATTTTCTATGAGCCTTATATGCTACCTGGGCCAAATCCCTTTAACCAACTCCTAGTGTCATGCTTTGATTTTCCTTTCATTGGTAAGATAATAAGTGGCAACATTTGAGTGCACTTAAATATGCATTAATGATTATAACACATTGTGCCCAGAACATGAAACTCACAGCTAAAACTTTCGTTAATGAATAAATAAGAAATCTGTACTTTAAATTTTGATCCATAGAGCTCTTGAAACACAGCAAACAACCAACTGATCTTAGCCTCCTACACAACTCTACCATTTCCCAAATGGGAAACTGGAACAGAGGTTAAGGGAATTTCCTTAGGCTACAGTTCAGGTTCAGGGAATAACTTCTTTGCTCAATGTAAGTAATTCACTTTAAATTTCCCCAAGTCAAAAGATTTCCAATATGAATCTCTAACGTATACAGAGCACCCACCATGCATGTGAAAAAAATCTCAAAATACTCATTATTTGAAAATCAGCAATAACCTAAACTAGGTTATAATGCCAAAAACTGTTCCCTCAAAATAAGCTCTCATGTTGTACTCCCAGTGCTTGGTACATAGTCTGGACTTTGCAAATGTATGCTGAATGGATGATGGTTGGTGGTAGTCTTAAATAAGTTAGCAAGAAGATGGGAATTGACGAAAGTGGATGGTCTATAGAACTATTATAAAGAAAAAAATTTTTTAAGTTGGTAATTGGATGTAGAAAATATGTTGAAGAGGGGGGAATAGAGGGATTTCCTGGTTTCTGACTTACATGACCAGATAACGCCATTCAATAAGATAAGAAACACAGTTAAGGGGGAAGTAGGTGAGTTGGTGCATAATGAGTTCAAGGTTAGATGTGCTAAATCAAAAGGTTTGTGAACATCAAGGAGATTCATTCAGTAGGAAACTGGATATATAGATTTGAGCTTAATATAGACACTCTTTACTTGGAGCTCACCATCATGTAAGTGATAACTGAAGTTATATCCATAAATGAAATAAACCAGGAATAACTGTAGAATAGTTTATCAATGTCCAGTATAATTTTAAATGGTTGGAAGGGAGAGCCAATACATGGTTGTTAAATTTTTTTTAAGGTTGTTAAATTTTTTTTAAGGACATTAAAAGTATATATAAGTAGCCATGTACTATCACTATTATTTCATAGAAGAAGTAGAAGACATTTCAGCTTTTAAAAATATGGATAACATAGTCTTAAAAAGAAGGATAATTTTTCTAATTAACCAATTAAGGCACATAAAATGCTCACTACATTGTCCTTTATCACAAAATGACTCTATCATGAAATGATATCATTTACAGGCCAGCATTTGGGAAACACTGATACTGGTGAAAAGGAACACCAAGGACAGATGCCCAGGGAACACTCATCTTTAAGGGTTCATCAGAGGAGAGGAACCCACAAAGGAGACTGCTTCTAATGGAGAATCAGGAAGCAAAGCCAGGGAAGTGTGGTGTCCTAGAAGGAGGGAGAGAAAATATTTCAAGGAATACATGGTCAACAGTTTAGATGCCACTGAAAGATCCAATAGATTTATTAACAAACAGTTTACTGATGTTCTGAGTAAGAATGGTTTAACACTGAAATTACATGACATGAGGACTTCATCTCAGGGTTGACTCAGACAATACAGTCTTTTGTTATGACTCCTAAATTCAGGTCAATAAGTATTTGTTGAGCACTCAACGTGCCCAAATCAATTTAACAGGTCCCCTGAGAGATTAAAAGATTAATAACAATTCTATCCTGAAGAAACCTGTAGTCTCAGAGGAGAGATAAGAAATGAACATAAAAGTCTATGGAACAACTCCAAAGATACACAAATAGCCAACAAGCACATGAAAAGATGCTCAACATCATTAGTCATTTGGGAAATGCAAATCAAACCCACAAGAGATGTTACTTCATATCCACTAGAATGGCTACACACACACACAGAAAATAACAAATGTTGGTGAGAATGTAGAGAAATTGGACCCCTCAAACATTGCTGGTGGGAGTGTAAAGTGGTGCAGCTACTATGGAAAACAGTTTGACAGTTTCTCAAAATGTTAAACATAGACCTAAGGAGTATGAAAATAGATCCTTCTCCAGTCAAGCCTCTGGTGAGAACCCAACCCTATCCAACAGCTTGATTGCCGCCTCGTGAGAACCTAAACCAAGGACCCTGTTAAGTCATGTTCAGACTCTCAGCCCACAGAAACTGTGGGAGATAATAAATGTGTGTCGCTTTAAACCATTAAGTTTGTGGTAATTTTTTATGCAGTAATAGAAAAATAATAAAACCTCCAAGAAGTACACTGTTTAAAACAGATAAGGGAAAACACGGTTATGCAAACAACAAAAACATGAATTAAGTAAGTACAGCTGTGGGCTTTTTTACTCTCTCTGCAGGGAAAAAGAAATAGCATGAAACTTATTTTATTATCAGTTAGAGAAGTGAGGCTTAGAAATGTATATAAGTTCTCAATGTTAGGGAGCCAAATAAAAAAGAGTATCACATCATGACATCCAACAAAGTAATTTAAGCAGCATTAGGAAAGTTCCTATGGCACTAATTCTCCTCAACCCAATAACAGAAATACACCCTTCATCATTTTAGCCTAAGACTTCGGGTTCTAGGCATATGTATATCTTCCTCAGAAGGAAAATATTTGAAACTATTGTCAACATTTTCACTTATTGAGAATGAAATTTTATATGAGTCAAGAAGAGCATAAGAACCTGTTAGTCAGGTCAGCTCTATCCTTTTAAGTCTATGCTCTTAACCTAGCAAAGCTTTCTAAGACCTGCATAAAAGCAACACCGCCAAAGATACTACAGGTTTTCAGACCTGGATCTTGAATCATTCACTTCAACAGCACATTTCCCTGTCCTCTCTCTTCCTCATTGTGTTTTCCTGGTTAATGTCTCTGCCTTATCTTTCCAGTTGATGTGTTGTTTGATTACCTTCCAATTTCCCCACCTCCAAGCATGGATCCATTATTGCTCTTATTTTTCCTACCATTTACTCTGATACTCCAAGGGTGAATTTCCAGATAACATCCCCTAGGACTTTCCCTGGTAATACTGAAGCACTCTCCTAGCCAGCATCTCACTTGGGCAAAGTCCATCCCCCAAATAAGATCCAGATATAGGCACCTGAGTAGAGAGGGAAATAGTGCTCAGGAAGAAGGAAAGACCATGAAAACAACTTCACCTACTGCAGAATTTTGCATAATTCTGTGGGGTTGTTATTAAGTTATCTACACAAGCAGATATTTAGACTCAGTTGAACTTGGTCTTCTTCCTCTCCACTGTCTGGGACTCAGCAGTGGTATTTGTGGGAAATAAGGAGAATAGAAAATTATCTCTCTCTTAATTTCTTCCAACATTTATGAAATGTAAAACAGTTATATGCAAGGCACTTTGTAAAGTGCTGTTAGTGACCTCAAAATGAATAAATCATGTCCCTTCTGCTGAGGTGCAAGAGGGGAGGACATAACTTATATAAGTATAATGCAAAGCAGAAAAATAATTCTATGATAGAGTCACAAAGAGATAGAAGGGAAAGATTATATAAGATTGAAGCAATCAGGAAAGTATTTTTGGAGAAAGGAAGTTAAAAGCAGTTGACCAGTGATCCATTTCTTTCTCAATTACCATAGGGATGCCTCTAGAAAAAGAAAGAAGGCAGTGACTCAGTCTAATATTCTTGCAAATATGATTACTGGAATTCTGGGGAAATAGACTAATGATGTAGGATGTTTCTGGTTTAGGACTGGTTAGGATGAAAAAGCCTATAATCTATGGATTTATCATGCTTGGTTCCCTGCAGAATGTGATATAAGCTAAACACCTCTCTGGAGTGTAACATGGAGATGTTTCCTAACTTAAATGCTTCCCACTGTGTAAGGTGACCTGCAGTCCGCATTAGAGACCTCATCTATTATTCTGGGCTGGAGAGCACATCTACCAAAAAAGGGACGTGGGGAATCTTGTGGGATGTCTCAACCTTCTCTCTGCCCTGCCTGTGTCTTTTGAGTGCTTTTATTCTTGAAACTGTATCAAAGCTTGATACTGGGTAAGAGCTATGATTTGTGTGAGTCTTGTTTGACAATCTCATCCTTGGTGTTAACTCAGTCTTCATGGAAGAGGCAGAATTTGAAATGAGTTTAGAGAGGTGTTTAGGATTTTAAAAGGCAGAAATGAAGCAAATGGCATTCCAAGCAGAGACACTGAGAAAAGAAAGTAGAAAAACATAGGATATATTCAGGCTACAATACACATCCTAGTTTAGCTAGAGTATATGCTATATCTAAGGGAAGAGTCATGAACATATAAAGCTTGAAAAGTAAGTGGAGGCTTTGAATTCCAGGCTGAGGGCATTATACTTAATTCTGTAGAAAATGAGGAGCCATTAAAGGATTTTTACAAAGAGAATAACAGCATCACAGCAGAGCTTCAGTAGATTTTTCCAGCAGATCTGTGCAGGTTGCTTTGGAAGGTGGAAAAATTTTCCAGATTGAAGCTTGAAATGGCTTAGCTCAATGATTCTCAAATGAGGTCTATGAACTCAGTGGATGTCTAGGCACAATTTTAAGTTCTTTTTGATGGTTTTGCTGTTGTTATTATTTGCTTTTTGTTTGTTTGTTTGTTTTTGTTTTTGTTTTTGCGGTATGCGGGCCTCTCACTGTTGTGGCCTCTCCCGTTGTGGAGCACAGGCTCCGGACGCGCAGGCCCAGCGGCCATGGCCCACGGGCTTAGCCACTCCGCGGCACGCAGGATCCTCCCGGACCGGGGCACGAACCCGTGTCCCCTGCATTGGCAGGCAGACTCCCAACCACTGCACCACCAGGGAAGCCCGATTATAATTTTTTTGATTCATGTAATACTGCATGCCATGAAATGGCCTTTTTTTTTTAAATTGCAGTATAGTTGATTTACAATGTTGTGGCAATCTCTGCTGTAGAGCAAAGTGACTCAGTTATACACATAGAGACATTCTTTTTTAATATTCTTTTCCATATGGTTTATTCCAGGAGATTGGATGTAGTTCCTTGTGCTCTACAGTAGGACCTTGTTGTTTATCCATTCTAAATGTAACAGTTTGCATCTACCAACCCCAAACTCCCAGTCTCTCCCACTCTCCCCCTTGGCAACCACAAGTCTGATCTCTATGCCTGTGAGTCTGTTTCTGCTTTTGTAAATAGGTTCATTTGTGCCATATTTTAGATTCTACATATAAGTGACACCATATGGTATTTGTCTTTTTCTGACTTACTTCACTTTGTATGATAATCTCTAGTTGCATTCATGTTGTTGCAAATGGCATTATTTTGTTACTTTTTATGGCTACGTAGTATTCCATTATATATATGTACCATATCTTCTTTATCCATTCATCTGTCAATGGACATTTAGGTTGTTTCCATGTTTTGGCTATTGTGAATAATGCTATGGGTAAAAGCTATGATTTGTGAGAGTGAACATAGCGGTAAATGAACATAGGGGTGCATGTATCTTTTTGAATGATAGTTTTGTCCGGGTATATACCCAGGAGTGGGATTGCTGGATCATAGGGTAATTCTATTTTTAGTTTTCTGAGGAACCTCCATACTGTTTTCCATAGTGGCTGCACCAACTTACATTCCCACCAACAGTGTAGGAGGGTTCCCTTTTCTCCACTGATGATAATTTTAAAATACAATTTATGTTCAGCTAGATGAACATATCATAATTAAATATGCCACAAATTTCAGTGCTTATGTCTTCCTTCTGTTTATCATCATGTTGGCACTAATTAAAATTTAAATTGTCATGGACTACTAAGAAAAAAAAACAGGACTTCAAATGTAAATTTGTATTCATGCCAAGGGAAAGACAAATATTTTTTACTCATTTGAATTTTTAAAAAAATATTAGAGAGAACTATGTCATCACAAAGTACCTGATAGTACATATTGAACTCCAAAGAATTTGAATAAATATTTTTCTTTACCTCTCTAGACAACTCTCTCTACCCTTCTCCATTCTATTCTGTGCCAATAACCTTCATCAAGGGGTTTCCTTGATCTCTGGTTTCTGACTGGGCTCAGCAAATGGGAGTTAGTAGCAGGAGGCTGAAGAATGAGAAGGGTAAGATCAAGGTATTTACTTTGATGTCTTCCTCCCTGCTGGATTCCTGCAAATTCACTGTATCCCTCTAACAAAGAGCATAGCTTCTCTACATTGTTCTCCTATAACTGCAGCCACTCTCTCCAAGCTGTGATGATCACTTCTTCATTTGCCCTTACAGTCTCACAGTGTTAGTGGCTCTTCACTACTAAAATACTCAATACTCTTTAGTTTCTTCTGAGCCTGTCTACACCTTTGTATATATTTCTGTTATTAAATCCTCTTCAAATACAGCTAAAATAAATGCCTTTCATTTTCCACCATGATTCATCTGATACAATGAATCTCAATGATCAATACTCTGTTTGTATTACAAGCATCAATTTGGTTTCAGCAAAACAACATCTGTCACATTGAAATAAATATATTACTCTGAATTTGATTGGTTTTATAGTTTCATTTTATTTAATTTATAAAGTTATTTTTGTTTATGGTTGTATCTAAGCTCTAATCATAAGAAGTGTATACCTAGTTTCATGTTTGTATGTTATTTAAGAAAACTAATAAATAATAATAATAATGTCAATAAACACTAAGGAGGTCCTTGAATTTTTTCTCCTTCAAAAGAAGGCCATATATCATTCAGACCTGAGACTCACTAGCCTAGCTCATTGCTTCTACCACAGCTTCCAAAACATCTCTTAAAAGCATCATAAAAATTGTCAGAGTGTGAAACGGACAATTGATAGTGAATGCATACCAAAAGCCAAGAACTTCATAAAGCTCATTATGACTCCAGAAGCCATAGCTGGAAACAACTGCATATTCTCCTACCCCCACAGCGCTCTGTGAAGGCCTACATGAACCACTATGGTTTTTCATGAATTCCAATCTTTAAACTCCAGATTGGAGAACTGCATTCGAACGTTTTCTTAGTCAAGCTAGTAAATTCATGACTTGACACACCCCTCTACCACAAACATATAGCAAGTTTGAAAAGGAAAAATAAATAGGCTTTTTTTTTTCAAAAGGTAAGCATCTCTGTGAACCAGAATTCATAGTGGTATGTGGGGCTGAAGCTCCTGACTTGCTGGGTACCAGGTCCAGAAGAGACAGGCAGGAGGTAGTTCAGCCTCAGAAGCATAAGGTACTCTAGATGAAGAATAAGAGTCAGCTTCACAACTTGTAGCCAGAGGTTGGAGAACTTATGGTGATCGCTGCCTGGGACTAAAGAAGGCCTCAGGCCTATGGAATTAGGAGTATAGAGACCAGCCTTCTAATATGAACTGAAGCCTGCCTGCTGGCTTGGTGGATTAATCTTCAATATCTCAAATATCATAATCTTCAATATCTCAAATATCATAATAGGAACTTTGAACCATCATTTTATAACCTAGTTCTGGAATAGAGGTTGGGGAAAAGGGTAGGTTGGCATGTGTATATCAGCTAGGGCTAAGTTATGTTGCAGTAAAAAATTAAACCAAAATATAACCAGATTTAGATGACATGGAAAAAAATTTATTGCATGTTCACATCACCATCCATGCAGGTCAGATGATCCTCCTTGACAGCTGTTCTCCAGCAGTGATAATGGGAATCTGGGATGATTCCATCTAGTATCTCTGCCAATTCAGTGCTCTTTACACCCATCAATAAGATAGAAAATGTGGCTATCCCACATATGCAGACCAATGTTTCTAAACATATGAAGAAATTTACCAATAAGAAAAAAACAGAAAACAACAATCAGAACATGCTGATTGTTGCTTCATAGGAAATTAATTTCTTAGAAGAGTTTGACAGACTTCAGAATAAATATATTTTGAATGCTCATAGAGATATGTGAGTTAATAACTTCTATTTAGAAATTAATTATGTAAAAGGAAGATTTACATCAAAAATGACCAATTAGAAACATCGGAAATATAGCCATTAAAATTAAAAATGCAATGGTTGGATTAAACTGAATTATATATAATTGAAGAGAGAATTAGTGACAGTAGGAAAAAGGAGCAAGGAAGCCACGCAGTATACCAGAGACAATGAGCTTTTTTAAATAGGAAGAGCAATTTTGAGAATGTAAGACAAATTGAGAAACTCTCACATTCATCTAATAAAAGTCACAGAAGAATAATATAGACAGTATGAAAGAGAAGCAATATTTGAAGAAATATTTGAAGGGAATTTTCCAGAATTGAAGACAGACATGAAATAGGGAATGTATCCAAAATAACAAGAAGATTAAGCTCACACCAAAACCTATATTAAATGTAAAATATCAAAAAATTTAAAAGCCATCTGAAAATCTACAAAGGAATGAAAATAGATTAACAATGATACCTCATCTAAGGCAATAGAAATCAGAAAACAATGGAACAACACCTTCAAAATGTTGAGGAAAAAAGTTGTCAATTTATAATTTTATATCTGCTTAAAGTGTTACTTCAGAATGTGGGCAAAGTAAACACATCATCAGACCTACAAAGACTTAGAGTTTGCCACCCACAGATCCTCACCATAAACATTGATAAGACATGCACTTCAGCAAAAAGGAAAGTGAACCCCACAGGAATATATGTGCTACAAAATGTGTGAGGACAAAAACCAATAAAATTATAGTAACAAAAAGTAACTCTTGTCCATAGAAAAGTAACAATAACTAGTAATTTATATTTAAAAGGCAAAAATAAAAAATTTAAATATCATAACAAAAAGGAGAGAATATCTAACAGTAATTAAAGAATGCTAAGACCCTTATCATAGTTGCCTTCTGTTGCTCAGGATTTCAGTATTAACTTCAAAGCTTTTGCACAGCAAAGGAAACCATAAACAAGACCAAAAGACAGCCCTCAGAATGGGAGAAAATATTTGCAAATGAATCAACTGACAAAGGATTAATCTCTAAAATTTACAGGCAGCTCATGCAGCTCAATAACAAAAAAATAAACAACCCAATCCAAAAATGGGCAGAAGACCTAAATAGACATTTCTCCAAAGAAGATATACAGACTGCCAACAAACACATGAAAGAATGCTCAACATCATTAATCATTAGAGAAATGCAAATCAAAACTACAATGAGATATCATCTCACACCAGTCAGAATGGCCATCATCAAAAAATCTAGAAACAATAAATGCTGGAGAGGGTGTGGAGAAAAGGGAACACTCTTGCACTGCTGGTGGGAATGTGAATTGGTTCAGCCACTATGGAGAACAGTATGGAGGTTCCTTAAAAAACTACAAATAGAACTACCATATGACCCAGCAATCCCACTACTAGGTATATACCCTGAGGAAACCAGAATTCAGAAAGAGTCATGTACCAAAATGTTCATTGCAGCTCTATTTACAATAGCCCGGAGATGGAAACAACCTAAGTGCCCGCCGTCGGATGAATGGATAAAGAAGATGTGGCACATATATACAATGGAATATTACTCAGCCATAAAAAGAAACGAAATTGAGCTATTTGTAATGAGGTGGATAGATCTAGAGTCTGTCATACAGAGTGAAGTAAGTCAGAAAGAGAAGGACAAATACCGTATGCTAACACATATATATGGAATTTAAGAAAAAAAAAATGTTATGAAGAACCTAGGGGTAAAACAGGAATAAAGACAGAGACCTACTGGAGAACAGACTTGAGGATATGGGGAGGGGGAAGGGTGAGGTGTGTTAGGGCGAGAGAGAGACATGGACATATATATACTAACAAACGTAAGGTAGATAGCCAGTGAAAAAAAAAAAAAAAAAAGAAAATATTAGGAGTGGAAAAAGCATTCAAGAGTGATAGATCCATGCCTATCTCCAAGTAGGTAGCTGTGGTTGTCTTTGATAAAATACAATTTTTTGTGTGCCTTGGTATATTCCCTCCATCCTATTTATTTTAAGTGTTGAAAGAGAATACAGTCTGATATGTTTTCCAATATGTCTTTTAAAATGTTTTATATCAATCCAGATGAGTGATTGTATTTTAATGATTCATAGAAAGTATGAGTATTCTTGAGATTGCAGAGAGGTGTTATATTTCTGACTTTTGGTGGGGAGAAGTACATAGTATCTTTGTCCACTTCTCTCCATGGACCACAAAATTACACGCACACACACACACACACACACACACACACACCCCACACACACTGAATTATAACGGGCTTTTACCTATGTTGCTAGGTTCTGTAGCTTAAAAACACACAAAAAAAAAACTGCATGAGGCTTTCCAATTGCTTCATAATGGCATCTTACTTGAAATTTAATTTGTCATCCACAGGTGATAAAGATGAAAAGAATCTGATAGGTTTCCTAGTCTGAGTTAGCTTGTGAGTTAAAAAAAAGAATGTTTTGTGGTCAGGAAAAGTGCTATGTTATATCCACCATTTTGAGCTTTAGTTACCATAATTGTTTGGGTTTAGTGATGGCCGCTATCAAACTTTAAATATTTGGGGTCTTTTTCTCTAGCTAAACTGGCTTTGGTAAGAAAGGAGTGAAAACTTCAGGAAAGGTGATGTGTAATTGGTGTTTGATTGAAGGATGAAGCAATTGAAATAAATTCATCCATAGCTCATTATTATAAGCAGCAAGTAAGTCTGTTGCTTAGTGACAGTGATTATGTAATAGAGATAAGCAGAATTTTATTGTAGAACAAGTATTCATTATATAAAATTTGTTATAACAAGATCATTCTTTTATAGAGAAGCTCATTGAATGGAATAAGCTTTGTTATACAGAACATCATTTGTAAAGTAATTTGATACAATGACTATTTTTACTCTTTTTTTAATCATATTTTAAGCCCAAATCATATGAAATGAATGGTCAGTTTCTTATAGCTCTTTGATCTGTGTCACAAGAAAAATGCAAAAGTAATAAATTATTGACTACATCAAAGGAACAGAGAATTCATGCAGTGACAATGTAAAACATGTGGGAAATGTGGTTCAAAGAAGACCATGACTTATAAAAGTTTGGAATTTCAGGACTAATTTCTTGAAGTAGGAAAAAATCTAATTTTAGCAGCTTTCTTTAGTAACAAAGATTGGAACTGGATTTTCAAGAACCTATATAATTAATCATTGTTCTCAGAGGCATAGATGTGGCTTCCACTAGTTTACAATTTAAATTCAATACCTTTTGAGAACCAAAATTCCTAACCATGTAGGAAGTGGGAAAATATCAGATTTCAGTTACCATGAATCAACTCAAAATCATTTGACAAAACTGAGCTACTTCTAGCCTGTTACTTCTAGACTCCTGATTCTTAGTAAAAGAAGCATGAGTGAGACTACCAGTGTTTAACCCTAATCAATTAGCTACTAAATTGTTACTTGTTACTCCAAGGTATGGGGTGAGCAATACAATGCAAGTGAGGCTGAAACTAGGAGACAGGCCTGAGTACCAGAAGTTTAGCAAAGTTGTAACAAGATATCACAAGTTTGCAGGAAGGAAAAATCAAGCATCCAAATATTGTATCAAGTTAAAAGTACAACACAGATAGGCAGAACAACACAAGAAAACATTGATCTTGTAGATTAGGGGATTTATCTTCCATATTCTTTATCTTTCTGATAAGATGCAAAGTGGTCACCAGGTAGAAATAGAAAAGAAATATAATAGAAAAGCTTTGCATATACATACATTTATATATATAAAGTTAAACAGAAAACAAAACAGTTTGCAGTTAAATGCTAAATAATGATAACATATAAGACTGAGCCTAAATAATTTTTAAGAAAGGTCTTGTTTACTTGGCTCATTTGAAGCTTACGTTTAAATATGCTGTTTGGCTATTGTTTCTTGGGAGGCAGGCATCATGTATAGACCAAAATTACAATCAACAGACCCTTTAGCTCTTGTCTTTCCAAAGTCAATTTACCATAGCAGCTACTATAGTTTCATCTAGCATGTAATTTTTTACATTTTACTGTGCTATTATAACCAATTACCTGTTATTTTAAAGATAGTCTAATAAAACCGAACACATAGCTCTAAATAAAGAATCATTAGCAGCTTTCACTGCAGAATGTAAGAACAATGGAGAGGCATGTTGATAATACTCAACAGTTTCACCTCTGAGATGTGATTTTCTGTCTGTGCGTGATCAAAAGCAAAACAAGCTTACTGATATTAATATAGCCCATTTTTCAAATTCTGCCTTAAGCTATTCAACTTCAAGCTTCCCATTTTCAAAGATGTTGGGTCTTAAGGGACATGTATTTTAAACTACTATGTCAAATTGATCAATTTAAAAATATATCTATGATGCACATCTCTAGCAAAATCCATAAGAAAAAAATGGACAGTGTTTGTTGGAATCTAGATAAATAACTCCACTAGAACAATATTTTGGCTTAAATTCAAAAGCATCCTAAAGACTTAAGTTTCCATGACATTTTTCTAACTTTCAAAAGTTCATAAACAGGAACAATATAAGATACTCTCCCTTTCTCTCTCTCTCTCTCTCTCTCTCTCTCTCTCTCTCTCTCTCGTGTCCACTCTAACTAGTATTTCCATTTTTAGCTCTGAAAAATTGATGTATCTGAAGTTGTACCATTTTCTTCTAATTCAAGGAAAGATTCAAAATAGTAGTGTCCATATTATTTAGTGTTAGGCAATACCTGGGCATTTTACTAACAAGACAGAGAATTTGTGCCCTCAAGCCCTTTAATTGCCTGTGAGTTAATAAGTACTCATAAATAGATTTGAGAAAGAAACACAAAATTCCTGC
>NW_006789313.1:1817526-1820602 GCF_000442215.2 Lipotes vexillifer
CCTGCTGATTATCATGTGAGTGCTGGTGCTAACCCTGGTAAAACATAAAGCAAGTAAAGTTTGCTTTAGAAGTCCCATCTCCCCATCAGCTCCATCACTCCAGTTCTCTTCACTCCACTCTCCTTCCTCTACCCATAATACTGACAACTTTAACTCATCTTCTGTAGAAGAAGACATATACAAGTATTTTGAAGAGAGAAAAGATTTTCAGCAGATAGGACTCTATGGCAGTAACTCTGAAAACAAATCATCTATGTGATTGTGTTAGGATGCTTCAGGAATCCTTTCTGAAACATTTTCAATTATTGCCCTGATCTTTTCCAAAAAGCATTTAATAATTCAGTCAATAAATATCAATGGTATTAATTATGTTTACTAGTAAGAGGGTGTCTTTTATTCCCCTGATTCTATAAATTAATTACATTCAAACTATCATTTAATGATAATTCCCTCTTTTTAAGTGGTGTTCGACACTGAGTGCCAGAACTGGCATCTAAATACTCCATCTTCTAAGTTCAAAGGAATGCCAGTAATTGGAGCCAGCATCATCTTCCACATAGGGCCTGTAGAAAGGCACTCTTTCAACATAACCATAAAGATCACCTCCACCACAATCACTACCAATATAAGAGAAAGACTGGGTTTGGGAAATGAGGCATGGCTTTTATGGAGCGTGCAAGAGTTATAAATTTTAAAATCAAGGCTATTGCTTTCCCAAGGAAGAATAGAGATGGCATACTTCTTACCAAAACAGAGAGAGAAGGGCTCCAGGAGAATTACTCTCAGTGACTGTCTGAACATTCCTTATTTAAAAATTTCTAGGCTACTAGGCCAGCAGAATGTCTGATACTGAGTGTGGACAAAGGGCAAGAAGAAGATGGCATGTAAGAGAGGTCAGTGAAACAGCCTGCATTCCACTGTTAAATGTGGACTACAATCCATGATTTCCTATGTAGACACTGAGTAGGATGGCTGGCTTGAGTTGACTTGCTGGTATTAACCCCAAGAAGGCTGTCTATTAACTAAGAGGATCCCAGCAGTAAGAAGATATAGAGTGGGTGGCTTGTGAGAAGGGTTGACCTGGGAGGAAAAGATTAAAGCCAACTTGGATCTCCCATTCCAGGAGATTATAGAGGAGGCATTCCTAGGGCCCTCCAAGAAACCAAAGGAGAATGATGGCCAATCAGCATTAGATGGAGATTAGCCTGTTGAAAAGAAACATATAAGAAACCATGTCCATCAGAATAGAAGTGCAGGAAAGAGGGAAGGGAAATGAGTCTTGTCTTGGTCATTTGAGGCTGCTATAACAGAATACTATAGATGGGTGGCTTAAACAACAAAAATTTATTCCTCATAGTTCTGAAGTGTGGGGAATCCAACTTCAAGGTGCAAGTATGGTTGGGTTCTGGTGAGGCCCCTTTTCCTGATTTACAGACAGCCACCTTCTCACCGTATGCTTGCATGGACCAGGCCTCTTCTTATAAGGGCACTAATCCCATCGTGAAGACTCCACCCTCATGACCTCATTTAAACCTAATTACCTCTCAAAGCCTCCACCTCTAGATACCATTACATTGTGGGTTTGGGTTTCAGCACATGAATTCTGGTGAAGCAGAAACATGCAGTCCATAGCAAGTCATAAATCTAACTAGAGCTGTGGGGGAAATGGGAAAGTTTTGAATTGAATGTGAGATTGAAGTTGCAAAACACACAGGACTGAGTTTTAAAAAACTAGAAAGACTGTTCTGATAACTGAAAAGACTGTTAAGTCATAGAATTGGAAGTAGTACCTCAGCAAAAAATAGAGAGGTCAGCATAGTACAGAGTTACCAGAGAAATAAATCTAATTCATGTTTATCCCTAACAAGTTGAAGCTCCTCAATAAACTCATTACAGATTTAAAAGTTTATCATATTAAAACAAATTTTAGAATAAAAATAAATCCCTGAAAATCATACTACATTAATACATTGATACTATTTTATAAATATCCTTTTAGTGTTTACACATATAGTTACATATTTTACATAGCTATATCCACAATATAATTTAAATTTTGAATCTTTTTATTTCCTGTATCATATGCTAGCATTTTGTTTGTTTGTTTGTTTTTGGCGGTACGCGGGCCTCTCACTGTTGTGGCCTCTCCCGTTGCGGAGCACAGGCTCCAGACGCGCAGGCTCATGGGCCCAGCCGTTCTGCGGCATGTGGGATCTTCCCGGACTGGGGCACGAACCCATGTCCCCTGCATCGGCAGGCAGACTCTCAACCACTGCGTCACCAGGGAAGCCCATGCTAGCATATTTTAATCATCCATTGTAAAAGACATATTACATTCCATTGAACTATTATTTTATAATTTGTAACTATTGTGCTTTTTTTCATATTTGCTTCTAAGTTTTGCTACTATAGAAAATATAGCAATTACTCTTAGTTCATGTAGCTTTTAAGATTTTATTTAGTGATTTCTTAGGATCACAGGTCATAAACCTGTCTCTAAGGCTTTTGATATAATAAAATGATCAAATTTGTTTCCAGAAGTTTTACATTGCAGCCAGCAATAAATACAGATACTGGCTTCTCCACAATCTCACTAGCATTACATAATATCACTTTTTAAAGTTTTACTTACTTTAATAGATATAAAATGAGCCTTTATTGCTGTTTTAATCTGCATGTTTTGGATTCCTCCTGAAGGTGAACATTTTCTTTATTTCCTGCTTTTATTTTCTCCTGAATAATTATCTCAGTAACTTTTGTCCATTTATCTATATGGGATCTTGATGTCATTCTATGTATTTAAATGAGCTTTTTATAGGTTGAAAATATCAACTCTGTTCCACTTTAAAGCTGGTTAAACTTCTCTAGTACTAGCCCTCCCTTACAGCATGCATATGCATGAGCATGGCCACAAGCATCCCTAACTCTAAGGAGGGTCCCCTTATATTTAATTGTTTTTTCCTGCTAAATTATTCAAGACTTCATGCCATTTGGGAGGAAAGGTTCATCATTAAGTATATGATTCCGACTCAAGTAATTACATTCTGCTAATTGGGGCTATTCTTGTGGCATTCCT
>NW_006789313.1:1820612-1879237 GCF_000442215.2 Lipotes vexillifer
GCATTCCTGAGGGATGGGATTCTCTGAAACTGAGAGACTTATTTTGAACAGTCAGGGACAATGTGCTCCATGTAGGGGCAAAGAAATTCTTCTCTAACGTTTCTTACTCCTTGACAATTACTGGAAAAGATCCATTTACATTTATTCTACACATCCTCATCCCCCACTCCCACCCTAGGGCAGAAAGTTTGGGGCTATTACATAGTCCAACAGAGAGGAAGACCCCACACAGCCTCAGAAGGAGGCCTGCATGGGAGATAATAGAACAGAGATGAGAGGGTGTCCTAGAGCAAATAACAGAAGAGACAATGCCCATTCAGATGTCTCTTGTCCAGATACACCTAGAGCCCAGGTTCTCGTTCTCTAAGGGTAAGGTCTTCTAGCAATATGAGTAAGGAGAGGGTGGTGTACATTTCTGTGAAACTTTAGAATGAGAGTTTCTGTTCATATTATTGAAGAATAAGGGTCCCTCAGAGCCCTTCTTGTAAAATCAAGGAAGTTGTTCTGGGATCTGTAGCTACACTCCCTGAGCCTGGCTCCCATGCAGAAACAACACTGCTTCAATAAGAAGTCAATGAATATTTCCCATAAGCCTTCTTCTTTGCCAAGAATGTTAAGCCTGCAGGCAAAAAAGGAAAATTACAGGACCAAGCGGGGTGGTGAGAGTAAATACATAATAAGTCTGTGTGGTTTGTAGGTGAAGACAAATTGTGTTGAAGACTATAAAGACTTTCTGGGTGCACATACAACATTCATGAACACCTGCAACGACAGCCTCCACTGTTTTAGTCATGAACAACTTATTCCCTCCCCTCTTTCTAGTTTTCTTAAATTTACAAAGGATGAGCTTACATTATATCTTTCTGCCAAACATCTCCCTACATTATGTTAATAAAAGGCTTGGCCGAATATAAAAGTAATGAAACCAAGGAAAGGGCCAGAACCTTAACAAAGATTTGAGCATCTCCAACTCCTAACAAGTATTAAATTGCTCATATTTCTATGAGCAAGGAGTCATAGGATTACATGATTCACGTAGGTCATCTGCTAAAGGAATCATTGTTCCGTTGGCACACTGTCAAGTATTAAAGAGAGAAAGATTATTATTACCTTTATACCACTCTTGGTAAATAAAAACAAAGTTCAGTTCTTAGATAAGAAAGACAACTGCCCAGATGGGTGACTACATAACTAAGGTTAAGTTTCCTGAATTCAAAAATATCTCTCTTGGCCACTTTTTCTGAAATTAGAGCTAGAGTTTTAGGCAATTATCCCATTAAACCTCAAATAGCCCCCATACAGGACAATATAGAAAGACACTATCAAACATTAACATTTGGGTATGAATTTTTTTATAATACTCCTTCTCAGAGAGCTATTTAGAGAAAATGGTTTTGAAAGGAGAAATAAGGAAGAAGTTGGTCCAGATAATAGAAGACTTTAAGTTCAAGGCAGTAGAACGGAATTTTTTTTCCCTAGGCCACAAATACAGGATGAAAGTTCATCAAGAAATCATCACCTATTAAGCTATTTATGAAAACAACAAAGTCTGAATTAACTCAATCATGAAAGAGTAGAAAGGACAATGCCCCGTAGAACTACTTTAGTCTGAATTTACTTTTAGAAGGGTGAAATCAGAGGAGCACTGTTCAGATTTTATGTTATGACTGACTAATTTCTTCACTTCAGTCCTGGGGCAGACATGGCTAGATGCCTACCCAATGTCTTTCCTCACTTCTGCTTTGTCTAATAGGACCCTGGCTTTTTGGAGACGTAACAAACTGTTTAGCTAAAATCATTTGCTTTCCCATACTCCATGGCAATCTAATCATGTGGCACAGTCCTGCTCTATGAAACGTAAGCAGACATCTGCTGGGATTGATGGGAAATCTGTTGCTTCTTGATGCAATCACCATCCATGCCTGACTCCCTCTTCACTTTATCTTTCCTTTTTGTCTGATAAAATATTAGCATAAGATATGGCAGCAAGCATCTTTCTTGCAATCATAAGATGCCAAACTTGAAAGCAAGAGCCTGCAAACTATGTTTGGCAGAACAAAAAGATGGAAAGAATTGAGGTTCCTAGTAGAATTACTGAGCTGCCATACCGACCCTGTACTACCTACTCCCAAACTTCTTGCTGCAGAAGACAAAACCTGGTCACTTAGGGCCACTGTGGTAGTTTTCTGTTATTTGTAGCTAAATACATCTCTAACAGACCCCTTTGACCCTTCTGACCATAGACAAATATCAGATCAGAACAGATATTAGTACACCCTTTATTAAAACTTGCTTCAAGTCTTCTCTGGATTTCTGAGCATACAAACATAGAGAAATATACTCCACTGTGATAAACACATCACCTGTTCAGAGCTGTGTTCTCTCTCTGACATGTCACAAACCATTGATTTCTTTCTCCCATTCAACAAATATGTATTGAACGCCTCCTATGGTCTAGTCACTAGCAATACAATAGTGAGCAAAATATATAAATTCTGTCTTTTATTAGCGCATATATCTAGTTTCCATAAAAAATATCTTGTTTTCTAAGAAACATGCTCATTGATTGGAATAGCATTAACTGAATATTTCACTTTTTAACTGGTTAGCCTGGTAACATATAGAACTCAAAACATCCCTTCTATATATAGGTTCAAGAATATAGTGTTTAAAATGGAAAGTATTTCTAATGTTATATTGAAATTTAAAAGCAGGGTATCCATGAATGAGTGCTGCAATTTCCAAATTAAAAAACAAAATCTTGTCTAAACAATGGACTTTTAGATACTTATGGTTTTACTTTTTTCCTTTCATTGGTCTTAATTCTTATATTAGTCTGAATAATTTAGTAGGGGTGGGTGAAAAACAACTTTTGCTGATGCTCAATAAAGTATGTTTGTGTGTTAGATACTGTGGGGAGTGTTTGGAGAAGCAATAGGCTTGCAAAAGATTTAACCAGCCAGGCTCCCCAACTTCATGACAGCTTAAATTATCTACTCCAAACTGCCAGCCACACTCTTCTTGAGACCAGCTATTAGACTTAGGTGGGGTTTCAGGAGCATCTGATGTTTAGGAATCAGCATTTTTTTGTGCATTTACATAGGGACTAGTTTTTACTTTGACTTTTCCCCAATGGACAAAGCATTCTTGGACTGGTCCTGAGTGTTCCCCTGACTCCAAATGCATGAGTCCCTTATGGAGACATCTGATTTGGGAAGAGGCACAACATATAATAACCCAGTGTAAATTATAAGGAACTGGAGTGGAATCCAGGCATAGAGTAAGTCATTCATGTGTACAACTCAGAATGCTTAAGGCTGGATGCATTATATTTCCACCAGCTCGGCTCCCTGCTATGATTTAGATCTAATAGGATACACATGCTGTTTGTTTGTATTTCTATTGGCAATATGCTTATAATGAATTGTACGGCTTCCATGAGCATACTAAGGATTGAGTAAATTAATTTTCCTGTTTGGTGATACCAGCTTGTCCTATTCCAATGCAAAGTGTCAATGATGTCAGAATTGTGCTTGAGCATGAAGTATGAATATGTGTACTTACGTTTGAATATAGGTCTATGGGCTCTTTTTTACTAGACTATTAGATGTGTGTATACATACACACACATCCTTACATACAAATATATAGCTTGTTCTTAGAGTGGTCCATTCAAATCCTACACATTAATGTAGTCTATATATTCCTTTACTTTCCCAGAATAACACATATTGATTTCAAAGGAAATTAATTTAGAGGTAAGCTACATGTTCATTCTCTAAAACTTCTTGTCTGAAAGTCTAGAGGTAAAAATCCTACCATGCATGACTTGGTCAGGGAGCCACACCTGAATAACCATGCCTGACCAGCAGTCTTGAGGTAGCATGAGTTCATAAATATTCTTTAGACCATAGTGCTCTAGTTTTGACAAAAATTACTTTAAAATTTCTATCTTTGATCTTTTTTCAATGATGTGATTAAAACACAACATTATGTTTAAAGGATTTTGCCATAAGTCTAAAGACAGGAGAGATATTAAAGTTGTGTGTGCCATCTTTCCCCAGATTTCACACTCATATACCTGGAGATCCACTCTGACTGGTGAGACTATCTTTAAAAATTAGAGACATATGAGGATTGGGGAAGAATTTAAGAATAATTTTCAAAATCAATATACAAAATAAAACAGTTAAAGAAAATAAACATATTTCTCTAGGCAATTCAGCTTTAATAGATTAACTGATGAATGGTCTTTTTCTTGGCTTGAAAAAGGAAAATAGTAAATTTTGCTTTATGACATTCAAGTGTTTTGTCACAATATACCTGGCTGTACTTATTATCTTCCCTTGCAACATTACCAAACACACACATACTCTGTCAGAATAAACCTGAAGAAAACAGGTGCATGCCTGAGTGGCATTCTAGTACACATTGTAATCATTTTAATATAGGTTATCCAGTCACAAATGATGCATAAAAATGGGAAAGAGATGAAACTCCTTCCGGTCTTCTCTAAGAGATGAATAGAATCACAACAAGAGCAATACTAATTCTCAACTCAGAAGAAGAGGTCAAAGGGTGGGATGCTCTCCGAAGCAGGAAAATATCAAATCTTAACTGAGGACCAGGTAATGCCACCATGTTGGAGAGCATATTCGTTCTCCAGGGAATATACATTATCATTGCTGTTGTTGAGTCTATTTGTATTATTGCAACTATTCCTGTCACTGATCGACATGAGGTTGTTTGGCATACTTCCTTATACGTGAATCTCTGTTCAGAATAAATAAGTATCTGGGACTATGTACAGGGCTTGATATAGTTTGAGCAAACCAAACTTCTAAATATATGTTCTTGGTTCTGATAACAGATTAATCTGGTGAGCTCTCAGAGTCAGTTCCTAGGTTCCTTTGTTCCTCTTTACTTAATGTCAATATGTCTGAACAGCAGGTCTGATACAACTCACCATAACACTCAAAGTTGACATATGCAAATAAATACTACTTTTCAAGTCAAATTCAATAGAGAGACAATGATAAGAATATGAAAAATATTGCTGGTAAATAGAAAAAATAGTAGCAACAATAGCAGTTTTTTACATTTGCAAATCATTTATAGATTAACAATTTCACGATTAAGTTCTTAAGTCAGAAAATGCCTCCAGTCATTATAAAAGTTTTTATTAATTTACAATAGAAATGTCTTTGAAAGTTAGTCAGAAGGTAGTCAAAACCAAGCCTTTACTGTGGATTTAAAAACCTACCACCAAGTCCACTATGCATAGACTTTAAACTTTTATAGAGTTACTCCCCTCAGTTTTTCTAATATACCTGTTAAAATTTCATCCGATGAAAATCCTCTAAAATGTGGCTGTATTATTCTGCTGGGAGTGTGGCAACTCAAGCAGCAGTTCTGACATTAAAACTGCTGTTGGTGTTTTATCTTCCTTGCATCACTTACCCCAAACAGGCCTGATAGCTACTTGCCTGGAGCTAGGTCAGGGGAGAGAAGCCTTCTGAGCTGGCTCACTGAGGATGCTGCAAGCCCAGTTCCGACCTTTCTTCTCCAGCAGTAAGTGGGCTTCCTCTGTGCCATTTCCACACTTGTAAATATTTCAGATAGTAGGATCCCACAGGAGCAGAAAAAAATCTGACCCTTGCTTCTTCTTTCTTCTCACATCTTTTCCTCCTCAGAGTTGGGGTGGGAAGCTGGGGGAAGGGCTGGTTAGGCTTTGATCCTGAGAAAGGCCAGTGAGGCTTTAAAAACTTGGTACTTTTCAATAAACAATCAGATATTCCTTTCAGAAGCTTTCCTCTTAACATTGTTCATGACAATGTCAATGTTAATGATAAAAATAAAAACCGTTTATTGGTTGGTGCTATAGGTCAGGGATTTCTAGATTTTCAAATTTTATGAACCTAAAAATTAATCAACAATAGAAAAAACTGGGAAAGTGATATAAAGCTGCCAACTTTTCATTTCCTATGAAAGGTAATTTGAATAAATAAGTTCTATCTTTTATCACTGTTGTATAAAGAAAAGATAATTTGATACCAAAATTGTAGGAAGAACCCCTGAATAAGATGTAGTTTCTTGGGGCTTCCCTGGTGGCACAGTGGTTGAGAATCTGCCTGCTAATGCAGGGGACACGGGTTCGAGCCCTGGTCTGGAAGGATCCCACATGCCGCGGAGCAACTAGGCCCATGAGCCACAACTACTGAGCCTGCGCATCTGGAGCCCGTGTTCCGCAACAAGAGAGGCCGCGATAGTGAGAGGCCCACGCACAGCGATGAAGAGTGGCCCCCGCTTGCCACATACAACTAGAGAAAGCCATCGCACAGAAACGAAGACGCAACACAGCAAAAATAAATAAATTAATTAATAAACTCCTACCCCCAACATCAAAAAAAAAAAAAGATGTAGTTTCTTATTAAATTGAATAAATTTGGCTAAACAAAATTCTCACTATTTTTTATTTTTGTTTTTGTTTTTGCCAGCCTAATAATGTCATCACCCACTAACCCCAACTGATACGTATCCAAGATATAAGCATGTACACAATGAGGAAAGAGATGATATGCTGTCTCTTTAATTAGTGCTAAGTTTTCCATTATTCTTTTTATATTCAACATTGTATCAGTGCTTTAGGGCCTAGAAAGAATTTGACTAGATGGCTGCTTCTCAGAAACAGAGACCATTAGAATTTCAGTGATCTTCCAAAATCTACCTGTTTTAAGGCCTTCATTTTGTAAGTAAAAAAATCAAGGACCAGCAGGGCCTAATTTCTAAATACCACACAACTTCCCTCAATGAAAGGTGTTAGCCTCCATCTGTCTATAGCAATATGGTCACCTTTCAAATTTATAGTCAACATTTGTCTAATAAGCATCAGATATGTCTACATGTTATTTCAGTTACGCTTATAGATTGGTTAACCTTTTTGGTAGAAGTTAGCAATCCCGTTACACAGATAAGGAAAATAAAATCAATATGTAATTAATCCAAGTTCATACTGCTAGGAAGTGGTAGGGTTGCCATTTGGTGAGATCTTCTCCAAGTTAAATGTTTGTTATTCCTTACCATATAATTAGAAGGTATTTATTGAGTGGCTCTATGGGCCCAGCGCTCTGATTAGTGCTATAGCATTTGCCAGCTAGGTTGAGAATCTTAGGGCTGTCATGAGAAGGAAAAGGGGTGCCTTGAGCTTCAGTTGCTCTCTTCTATTTATTAGGAGAAGAGAGTGAAAAAAATCTATTTTAGTAAGAGTAATCCAGTGTGGTACGTGTCTAGGAATATAGGGCAAGTCAGATAGATGCCCCTCCAGACCCCAGTACATTGGTTCAATACCTCTTGATTCCAGGCCATAATGATGGCTCCCTCCCCCCAAATTTTTATCATTTCATGGTTAATTCTTCTGGTACTACCTGATGATATCTCTATTGTTAAATGAAATAATGATTTACTTTATGTCACTATACACATTTTCACGTGCTTAAATGAAGTGCCCTACTCTCCTCATCCTAGTGCCAGCCCGGTGCTTAAATCTCATTTCCCCTTGAGGACAAAGAACAAGAATCACATTTTAGGCATTCTGGCGCGCAGCTAGCGGGTCTGGCGCTGAGCGGGAGTGGAGCTCAGTTCCCCCCACACACACCCCTCCCACTCAGGCGCGAGCCCCACCCCTCCGCCGGCCAGGCCCACCCCGACCAAACTATCCCCTGCGGCGCGAGCCCGGGGCGGCTGCGGGCGCCCCCCAGCAGAACCCCCGCCCTGGGCAGCCAGAGCTCCAAGTCTCCCCGGGGCGACGTGAACGCGGAGGAGGCAGCAGGCGCTTCCCCCCGCTAAGATCAACGGACAGGAGAACGGCCACGTGAAAAGCATTGCAGACTTATCCCCCAAAGGTGAAGGGAGTCGCCCCCCCGCCCCGTGAACGGAACAGAGGAGGCAGCCGGGGCCACTGGCGATGTCATCGAGCCGGCACCCCGTAGCCAGGGCGCTGAGGGCAAGGGGGAGGTCTCCCGGAAGGAGACCCCCAAGAAGAAGAAGAAATTCTCTTTCAAGAAGGCTTCCAAATTGAGTGGCCTGTCCTTCAAGAGAAATCGGAAAGGGGGTTGGGGGGATCCGTCTGCTTCCTCACCCACAGGAAGGGCAGGAGCAGGGCGGGTCGGTGCCTGCAGTGAGGAAGGCATTGCCCGGGAAGGGAAGGCATGCGCCAGCCCTGAGAGCCAGGAGCCCCAGGCCACAGGGGCAGAGGCTGGTGCTGCCTCCAAGGGAGGAGACACAGAAGAGGCAGGGCCCTGGGCGCAGAGCCATCCACCGCTCTGGGCGGAGAGGGGCCCTACACCAGCGGGTGGGTAGAATGAGTAGCTGGGTGGGGGCAGGTGGGTGATCTTGAGCTGCAAAAACTGTGCTGTCCTTGTGAGGTCACTGCCTGGACCTGGTGCCCTGGCTGCCTTCCTGCACCCAGAAAGGAAGGGGCTGTTGCCCCCTAGCCACGTTTCCTCTCGTCCTCTTCCTCCTGTGGATTCTCCACTCATCCATCTGGTCTTCCTCTTAAGGCCAGCTGAATATGGTCCCTTGCAGTTTCCCAAGTTAGGTTAGTGATGGGAAATGCTCCTGCCCCTGTCCCTACCTCCTTCCCTGTCCCCACCTGTGCAGAAGGCAATTGCTGGTTTTCTTCCCCAATTCTTTTCCAAGTAGGTTTTGTTTACTCCCCAAATCCCTGAGCCAGATCTGGGGGTGCCTACACTCCCAAACCCTGAGTGTCCAGCCTTCCCCTGTTGAGTTTTTAGTCTCTTGTGCTGTGCCTAGTGGCCCCTGGGCTAGGGAGGACACTGCCCCCGTTTAGGTTTTTAGAAATGTCTTACTCGAGCTCAAACCTCCAGCTTGTGAATCAACTGTGTCTCTTTTTTGAGTTGGTAAGCAAGTATTAAGCTTTGGGGTGGGGGAGAGGTATGTAATGTGAAACAACTTCTTGTTGTCTTTTTTTTTCCCCTCCCATTGTTGTAAATAACTTTTAATGGCCAAACCGCAGATTTGTAATTTTTTTTTTTCTAACTGCTAAAACCATTCTCTTCCACCTGGTTTTACTGTAACCCTTGGAAAAGGAATAAATGTCGTCCCTTTAAAAAAAAAAAAGAATCATATTTTGTTTGTTTGTTTGTTTTCTTGAATCATATTTTGAATGGCACAGTCCTTTAATGTAGAGGCCCAGAAATTATTTATTAATTGCTTCTGTTTTGGTTGAAAGTACCAGGAGTAGGCAAATTGTGTAATAGATAATGTTTGTCTCTGGCTGTATTATCTCTTCTTTCCATACTTTCTCTCCTCTTTTGTGTTACTCTCTTCTACACCTACACCCCCCAGCCCAAAAGAATTTAGCCCCTTAATACTTCCTACTAGATAAAATTATGTAGCCCTTTCCAGAAAATTTGTCTTCCCTCTGATTAAAACTCACATTACTTCTGTGCCCAGATCTCAGCTACATGTCACCTGTCCCAGAAGTTCAGCTGATAAGCCGATTAGCACTAAAGTATGATTACAAGAAGTAGTTCATTAATCTGTTAATGGAAGCATTAGATTATAACTGGGGATATTTGGAGACACAAAATTTGAACCTATTCACTCAACTTTTAATTAATATTTGAGTACACATTACGGTTCTCAAATTTTTCACCATTAAGTAAAGCTTTTTAATTCGTTAGACTCCACAGTCCTTATGTTTTGATATATTTTGTTTAGCAAACAAAATTTATTTTAAGCAATATTTGGTTTCCTGTTTTATTACACATACATATCTGTTAATCAAAGTTTCCGGTCATCATGAAGTAACCAGGATATAATCTTACTGAACTGGTAGAATCCTAGCCAACAGCCAAGAAACTCATCTCTTTAAACAGTCTGTGCAGTCTTATCATTGTAGATGGATCATTTTCTTTGACATTTTAGAATACTGACTGTAAAACACATGGATTCTCCAATATTATCATCACATCCCTGGTGGTCCAGCAAACCCAGGGTTAAAATCACTGGTGGAACACTCACTGTACACTAAGCTTGGTGCTAAGTGCTCAAATATGAAACTAAATAAGCCAAGGGCCCTGCCTTGATATTCTTAGGGTCTACTTTCCATTGTGGATAACTTTGGCTTTTGCGTGCACAACACCTGCCTGGATTTCTAACTTCCCCCATTTTTACTCTGTCTATTTCTTAACCACCTAGGGCTCTCCTCAGGACAGGGCACTTAACACTTTTATCTTTTGTTATCTTAAGCACTATGCATAATTCAGGTACTTTTTGCATAGGAGGCAGTCTAGTAGCTGCTTCCAGGGAGAAACCAGAAGGCAGCAGAATGTGAGGTTAAGATCACTCACCTGAAGTGGACACTTCTCTGGATTTGAATCCCAGCTCTTCCACTTTTGAGCTAACGGAATTAGGGCAAGTTTCTAACCTTCTTTATGCCTCCCTTTTCTTATCTGAAAGACAGAAATTATAAGAGTACTAACCTCTTATTTTTATGAGGATTAAATGATACAATGTATGTAAAGCATTTATCACAATATTAGCACATAGGAAGTGCTTAATGGATTCCATCTATTATCATTATTAATACTACTCTTACTAAAGGGGAAAAGAAGAGAAATAGAAATATTAGGATACTGAGGCTTTAAAAAAGGGATGCATTCTTAATGGATCTTTAGCCAGAGAAGTATCAGGTTTGAGGAGATCATTGTTTTGAGAGTTTAAACAAAGGACAGGTGAAGGAAGATGGGAAAGAAGAGGAGAGACAAAGAGCAAGGAAAGTGAAGTAACAGGGCAGAAAAGCTTAAATCGTAGACCATGGAACTTGGTGTCTCTCTTTTCCAGGTAATTTTGGGTGCCTATGTCTATAATTTTAACGATCATAATATACTTAAAATGGAATAAAAATAGACACTGCTTGTTTTAGAGAAAAAGTGTTCAGAAATTACAGATTATGTAGAGAGATTTTCCTCGTACATAGTTCTAATAAAAATAAAACTAATAATGAATCTAAATCAGGCCGAGACTTCCAATTTTTGACTCTTGAAGTTATGTCAATAAACTCCAGCACTGGATTAGTGAGAAATCAAAATTCATTCTGTAATCTTGGAATTTGAAAGCTGTATTAGTCTCCTGTTTCTGCTGTAACAAATTACCACAAACCTAATGACTTCAAACAACATGAACTTATTACCCTACAGTTTTGGAGGTCAGAAGTCTAGAATGGGTCTCACTGTGTTAAAATCAAGGTATGGGCGGGGCCCAGAGGAAAGTCCATTTTCTTGCCTTTTCCTTCTTCTAGAGACTGTATGCATTCCTTGGATCATGGTCCCCTTCCATCTTCAAAGATAATAATGGTGGTCAAGTCTTTCTCTCAGTGCATTCCTCTGACACTGACTCTTCTGCCTCTCTCTTCATTATTTCTGTATTTTCTTGTGATTACATAGGACCCACCTGATTAATCGAGGATAACCTCTCCCTAGATCCAGGTCATCTGATATGCAACCATAATCCCATCTGCAACCTTAATCCCCTTTTGCCATGTAACTTAATATATTCAGGGGATCCAGGGATTTGGATATGGTAATTTTTGAAGTGTCCTATTCTGCCTACCACAAGAGTGTACTGACTGCATTCTGCTTTAGCTTTTCATGCTTACAGAAATTAAATAGAATAGATCCAAATTTTAATATATATGGGTAATTAATACCATTAATGGAGGTTACTTCTGAAGTCCGGTTAGAAAGAAGTTCTCCTCACTAACTAACAATTTGGGAAAACCAATTAACCCTTCTGTGCAACAGCCCTCTCATTTTAAATGAGAATCATAATATCTACCTCATATTGTTGTTGTGAGAATTAAATGAGTTAATTAATGTAAAGAATTTAGGCTGACATAAAATGAGCAGTCCCTAAATTTAGTTGTTGTTATTTAGCCAGCTTTATGATCTATTGAATCTCTTAAATGTATGTGTGGTTTTGTACATTCATCAGTCATTATCAATTCATCCATGAATCTAGTCTGTCCATTGATCCACCAGCATTTATTAAACATCTATTTTGAAATGAGAAGCATACCACACATAATAGAAATAACAAAAATACCTTACAATTACATAGCACTTTACATTTTCACCTTTTTATCTTATCTGACCCTACTTAGAAGTTCCTGCCCTTAGAAGTTATAGTCTCCTTGAGAAAACAACAGATTACATACAAACTTAACCAAACACCCTAGACATAGTATTGAAGTTTTGCAACATTGGGAATGGGCACTCACTCAGGCCTGAGATTCATTAAGAGTAAGTCTATGGATTAGTGAGCACCACATGGGGGAATGACAATGTCCACCGTCTCAGTCTAGATTGGGCTCTTCTCTCACACAGGGCTGTGAAGTCTAGACTCATCAGGTTAATGAGGTCCTAACAGTTCAAAAGAAAGAGAGCAACAAAAAAGTAGGCAAAGAAGAAAACAATCTACGGTGTGGTGGCTGTAATACCTCCATGAGTTCCTCCACTAAACAGTTAAATCTACACTACAAATTTCCAGTTTTATTCTTCTTCCAAATAAGCAGGGGTGGAAAACGCAAGACAAAATTATTTGCACAAAATTTCTCAGGTTGTGACCTGAGAAAATTTTATAGGGCAAGCACTGTGTCTCTTTTCCCAGAGTTGGTATTTTGATGTATCCACTTGCTATTTCGTAGGTTGACCGTTGATTCTGACAGTCACTTCGTACTATAGAGTATAGGGTAGCAGGAGTTTGAGTAGCATTCTCCAAGATGAAGAAAAGACCAATAAAAATAGGTGGAATGGGAAACCCTCAAAATAAACAGTAAATGAGGGCACAAGGTTAGAATTTCAGTTTGAGTGTTCCATTCCTTCCACTAACCTCTTGAGTCTGGCTGCCCAGCGGGAGCTTTGCTCCCAGGTGGATTTCTGGGAAGAGAAGGCCACCATTTGCTCGCTTTACCCTGGGGCCACCCAGCTGCCAAGTGTCAGCTGAACAGAGGTGCATCAGAGGCCTGCAGTCAAAAGGCAGCAGGATGGCCAGTTGCCATGAATTTCTGAAGCAAGTCTGGCATCTTGGCATCTTGCTGCTCTCCCCCTCCCCCAGGTTAATTGCTGAGAACCTCCGATTGAAAGCTGCTTATCCTACCAACTTCAGCTGCTAACCTCCTTTCCCTATGCCACTTCAATTCCTACCTCCTAACACTCTGGAAGTGAAATGAAGTCTCTCATACACCTGGCTCTACTCATCAGACCACCTAAGCTCTAATGTAAATACTTCTTTCCCCCTTTACACACCCCCATGGGTAAACGCAGAATTGCCACATCCCCCTTGGACCTGATTGCTAGGCAACACTCAGCCATGTGAATTTGTCACTTCTGTTTGGCGCAAGTTTCAATTTCACCTCCAACTGTAACACTGCTCGATATATTTTAGATGCCACTGTGGTTGGACGGCATCCCAGGAAAGATGTGAAGTGCTACTGCCAGGAATGAATGATTGGCATTGGGTAAAGCAATTCTCTGAACTCAGCCTTGGCATACCATTAATTGTTAAGTCTGTTCAGCTACCACCAACCTCTTGTCAGAATCATGTCTATTGTAAGTCTTTGCAGCAAGAGTCCAAATGGTAGAGCTTTTTCCCTCTGTAAGATCTGAAGAATTATGTCAATAATGAAAGCAGTGGATTTCTCAGCTCACAACATATTACTTCTTCCTACTTTCATCTATTGGCTGCACTTTCATGTGCAAAGAAAAATAGTTCCACGTTTGAATATTACTGAGCTAAGAGCTGCCAATTCAGGTTCTGGCCCTGAACAAAAGATTTACCTTCCCTTCATTTCTTCATCACAATCTGCTTTCATTCATGGTAACAGTTAAATGCTGCTACAAGGAAACATGTTATTAACAGAAAAAGATACAATTAATACTAAACATACTCTGGTGACAATAAATATATAATATTTGACATGTAAAATTTATATACTGACATTGTCAGAAAATATGCAACACAAAAACAATTATAATTTTTGAATAAATGCGTACCATCACTGGCAAGATATAATGCTATAATTCCCAAAGCCTCCATCTAATGTGGTCTACCCAATGTTTATATATATATATATTGACACATTCAATTGCCTAGCCACCTACATCGAATATGCTTAAATACTACACAATTGCTCTATTGACTCTAAGATACTACAGTGTGGAATGCTTTCATTTCTGTGCACTGTGCTAATTAATGATAAAAATAGTAAATCTGTTTTGATTCCCCTTCCGTCCCTCCAGCCACCAACTTTGTAGTCAATTGATTATTTTTTTTCCTCAAATCTAAACATCCTCAGAAAGCTTGGAAATATTTCCCCAGAATGAGTCTAATTAAATAGAAGTCAGTCAGCTATGAGTAAGAATAGTGTTTCAGACTTTACATGCATTCCCTGATTCACTGGAAACAAAAGGAGTTTCTGTAACAGTGTGAATGAACCATGAAGTGTGCATGCTCTTTTAAGAAAGGCCAAGGGTGCAGTTCTATTTTCTTAGCTCTGCTTTCATATTTATGTGTCTCATTTCCAGCTCATTGCTGATGCCTCAGTTGTGCTATCCATCACCACTTTTATCCTCCTTGTTCCTCAAAAAGAACATAAAATCCTTTTTTATGTGGTGGTAATATTATTGCAAATAAAAGCAAATACCAAAATCTTTATTAGTCTGCCAAAATAATAAACTATTTAATAAAAGCATGCTGTAAAAATAAGGTCATTTGCATCACTCAAGTTACTTGTAGGAAATACAGAGAATTATTGGTCAAAAAAGCACAAACTGACAGCAATTATTTCTGTTGTTCATCTGATGCACCATGCAATAGGGTTAAAATTGTGTTTATATTTTGCATATTTTCTGGGTTCAAATGCCTTTAATATTACTTAAAACTGATTGCTCATTGGAAAATGAAAAAAAAGGATCCAATTCTCACAAAATACTGATTTCCTCTTTGTAAAGAAGACTTTTGGTAAAGGGAGAAGGACTAAGTAGACTCTGGTCTCTTTTTGACGCCTTTTTCACAAATATGGAAGTTGACCTACTGATAACCTTGATATTGTAATATTTATATGCCTAAATATTTACCATTTTAATATACAATATTAATTTCATTTGCTTTGGATTTGTGTCCATGCTTTAGCTGTATAATTTTTACCTCTTTGTATTCACCTTTTGTCATTTCTGCATGCACACCAATATAAGATATTTTATTTGGGAAGTTTAGTTTAACAGTGAAAGTTAACAATAAGTGTACTATTTCTAAATAAATGTCTAATGTTTGCTCTTTTAGCCTATTGTAATATAAACCCACCAATTCTTTCTCCCTTGCAATTTCCAACCTCAGCTGGCAGATTTGCAAATATATTATTGATATGTTTGTAACATAGCAAACTCAGTAGTGTGGTGAGAATTAAAATATAATTTGTATAGTCCTTCCGTTGCCAAGAATAACTTGTACACCAATTCTTCTACATTAAAAGCAAACATGACAATTAAACAAATATTATAAATCTTTTCAAAACTACATATTAATTATTTACATTACTTATTCCATGATGACATTTAAGACCAAGAAAAGCTCTTCAAACTACATTTATTACTATTTTCTCTTTATAAAGCCTTTTGTCTGTGGTTGTTTTCTTTGGGCCACAAATTAACCATTGCCAGTTTTATTGACATCAGGTTAACATAGGAAAATGAGGTGCAATTTCTATACAATGTAATGTTTCTGAAGGATAAGTCAAGTATGAAAATTTGGAATTTGAAATAACACTTTTAAGGGCAAATAAAGGCAAGTAAATTCATATACTATGTGTTACGGCCTGAACTATGTCTCCCCCTAAATTCATATGTTGAAGCCCTACCTCCCCCATCCCCCCACCCCCCATACCTAGGAATGTGACTGTATGGGAAATAGGGCCTTTAAAGAAGTCATAAAGATTAAATGAGGTCACATGGTGGATCCTAATCCAATCTGACTAGTGTCCTAAAAAGAAAAAATTTGGACATATGAAAAGACAGTAGGAGTGTGAACCCACAGAGGGACAATCATAAGAAGAGGCTGAGGGCTTCCCTGGTGGTGCAGTGGTTGAGAGTCCGCCTGCCGATGCAGGGGACACGGGTTCATGCCCCGGTCTGGGAGGATCCCACATGCCGCGGAGAAAAAAAAAAAAAAAAAGAAGAAGAGGCTGCAAAAAGTCAGCTATCTGCAAACCAAAGAGAGAAGAAACCAACCCTGCAGGCACCTTGATCTTGGACTTCCAGCCTCCATAACAGTGAGAAAATAAATTTCTGTTGTTTAAGCCACCCAGTCTGTGGTATTTTCTTAAGGCCGCCCTAGACAACTAATATGCTATCCTATATAAACAGAAAATTTTAATAAAAATCTATTTGCAACACCAAACCAAATAAAATATTTATTTTGTCCAATTCTACCACCCAAATGCATTAAAGACACACAATACAACTAATTATTATCAACTCAGTGTTATAAGTTATCAACAAAAATCCAATTTGACGCCCTAAGCTCTGTGTTGTCACACAAATGTCTGAAAATCTTGCTTCATATTTGAAATTCTTTGTGTCTCAATAGTTTTTAACCTGGGGTCCACAGACCACAAAAGCCTCTTGATATTTCTTATACACCACATTTTGTAGGTTTTGCATACATTCACTGTCATGGGAAGGAGTGTGTCATCTCCAAAATTTAAGAACTGGGGTATTGTTTCTATTTGACCACTCAGTAGGCAATAGAGATGTTCTCTAATGGAAAAAAAAAAATCGAATGCTGTGTATTTTAATTAACAGGTTTAGATGGACAATCATTTACCATCAAATGAATGATCTGGCTGGTCCACAGTGAGATGCTTGACTCAGTGAATAAGTCATGTGCAAATTTTGTCAGAGGACAAGATAAACCATTGTTTTCTGGTAACCAAATGTTTTCTAAGACCGTTTACTGGTTTGTAGCTTCTGGGCTCATAAGGATCGCATAAATTCTAAAGAATCTGCAGTATGGTAGGTTCTAAGGAAGATGTCTGCAAATTTGGTGAATTCTATTTTATGCTGAGAGGAGCATTGAGATTACATTTCTGATCTGGGCCAAGTGCTGTGTCTTAGTGACACTATTGGATAGTTCTTAGAAGGTCACAGTTCTTTCTTGATATAATCTACAAGAAATTAAGAAGCTCTTCTAAATAGAGCTGACATCTCCCAATTAATATTTGGATTTGTCAACTGTGGGTTTATCTAAATTTTACTTGGCATTATCCTTCTGGATTCATCAAATTCAGTACTGGTGATAATGACCAGGGGAAAATAATCGTGTGGGAGAATCAAACGAGCTTAAAAACATAAAATCTTCAGGATGCCCCTTTGTGGCCAGCTATCTGCTATGGAACACACCCTGACTAAGTGTAACATGGAAAGAAGGACATCTTTCACCTTCTGCCTGGCCATTCACCTCAAGAATCCATTCTTGCCATTTTTTTTTCTTGAAGACCCAGTGTAGATATGCTCAGAGGGCACCAGAGCATGTTGCAGCCTGCCTCAGAAGTACTGCAGGCAGTGGAGGTAGCACCAGGGCCTCTGGGACCAGTAGATACCAACATTTTATAAGGGGCCAGCATTGTTGAAATCCAGCTAGAGGCACCATCTGATTTGCTGCTCCATTCTCAGGCAGTGAGTGGAGACGAATTCTCAGAAACATTCGATGAGGGGAGCCTCTGGAAAAAGGATTGGAATTCCTGATTCTAAAGAAAATGTGGACTTGGAGCACGTGGTTATAAATAAAATGAGACCATTTTTATCGCAAATGGCCCTTTTAAAAAATTCTTATTTTATGCCGGAGGAAACTGTAATCCAAAGAGGATAAAGGTCTCAAAGTTTATAGTAGATCTAGGATTCAAACTTGGATTTCCCTGGCTCCAAAGCCAGTACTTTTCCACAGCACCAAGAGTTTCCCTGCCTGATCCATCCACTTTTTGCTTTGTAAAATGTGGCAGGTCTCTATGCTTGTATTTAAGACAGCTACCTAAAAAGTAATATCATCTTACCTCAGATTAGCAAATTAAAGTGTGCATGTCTGAAGTGGTAAATTAAGCATAGAAAGAAAGCTAAAAGGGTCTCCCACTAAATGCCCATAGCTCTGTCTGAATTCAAGTCTCCACTCACTGCCTGAGAATGGAGCAGTAAATCAGTTTTGGACACTGGGATGGTGGAGAAACCTTATCAGTTTGTAAAATTTAAGCAAACAGATCCCTATTTTGACTACGTAAACCAGATAATAATACTTTCCCATAACCATTTCACGCCATAGCACATGGCTAATTTAATTAATTAACATGTGTGACATTACATTAGTTTCCTGTTGCTGATGTAACAAATTACCCCAAACTTAGTGACTTACTGGAAATTTATTCTTTTACAGTTCTAGAGTACAGATGTCTAAAATCAGTTTCACTGGGCTAAAATCAGGATGTCAGGAGGGACTTGCTCCCTCCGGAGACTCTAGGGGGGAGTCTGTTTCCTTGCCTTTTCCTGCTTCAAGAGATGCATTCCTTTCATTCCTTGGCTTGTGGCTCCTTCCTCTGTTTTCCAAGCCAGCAAAGTAATAATTTTGCTATAGGCATCACATGGCCTTCTTCTGTATGCAGGTCTCCCTCTGCCTCTCTTTTATAAGGACACTTGTGGTTACATTTAAAGCCCACCCAGATAATTCAGGAAAGTCTCACTATCTCAAGATCCTTAATGTAATCATATCAGCAAAGATGCTTTTGCCATATAAAGTAACATTCACAGGTTCCAGAGATTAGGATTTACCTGGATCTCTTTGAGAGATATTATTCAGCCTATTACAGGCATTCATACAAAACCTCTTTTTAAGGTATACTGGAGAACTGAAGTATTTTTTCAGATATTTTAACAAAAGTCTATGCTTTTAATGGCAGAGTAGTAATATTTACTGAGTGCTTACTTTGTGCCAGGCACAGCTCTAAATATTTTAAATATATTATATAGGCTAGTAGTAACAGAACAAATTATGAGATGGGTTCTTTGTTATTTCTATTTTAAGGATGGGGAAACTGAGGCACACAAAGAGAGATTATCAAATTTGCCCAAGGTCACAACTACTTCTTTAAGTTATCCAGATTAAGTATCTGCATATATAAGCAAACTCCTTAAACTATCATTTCATATTGCCCATGTAGGTATTCTAGAACACTATGCAATTTATAGACTTGCAGCCACAATGTGTTCTTTGTATCATTTTCAGACAAACGTTAATTTCCTTGCTTTGGTATTCTTTCTTAGAATGGTTTCTAAACAATAAACCCACTAGTCTCTCATTTTGCTACCAGCAATGATAATCCTAATTTTATTTCCTGAGTATCTTCCTTTCTTCTAAAGGTCATAAAGTTCAGGATAGGGTTACATAGTAAAGGGAAAAAAAGCAATTTCTCTCACCAAAGAGCCATGAGATAGGGGGAAGGCCTTGGCATATGCTCAATTCCTGTTGTTACCCACCTCATTAATTGCTTGTTTTCATTTGAAACTCTTCTCTGAATGTGTCCCTTATAACTTTTAAAACTTCTTTTCATACCCTTGTTTTCAATGGCCCGTTATAGGCTTACAGATGGAAATCTGTTTCCCTTATCCTTATAGGTCACCCATGTTCTTGTTTTTCTTTGTAGCAAAGGAGGGAGAGTGAACAAATACAGCTCTGTCGTTCAAGATCTTTTACACACATTCCTCAACTTTTGGAGCTTTCTCTAAGCCTTAGCTATGTAATAGTGTGTGGGGAAAAAGAAGATTCTTTTTTTTTTCTTTAATTTTTTTCTGGAGTTTTGAAGAATCCATCTTAAATAGTGGAAAAGTTGTAGAATTTGAAGACTCAGTGAAAAGTTAAGTTTGGTCCCAAACCCACTGGCAAGGATTATGGGTTTTATTTTGTTTAGATATGTTTCAAGTTACATCAAGCATGTTATTATTGTGATATTAGAGTACTTCCTTGTAACATTATTAGATTATATAATTGTCGTGACCTATTCAACTTAACTAAAAACAGTGACACTAATGGTGAGAGTTCCATACACCACACCATGTAGGAAGAAGAATGGTTTACAGTAGACTCTGGCCTTTTAGCATCTCTTAACCCATGATACTATTAGTGGTTTATTACATTTCTCTCTACTGCAAACAAAGGAATAAATATACCATGATACTATTATGCATGAAGACATAGTGTCTTAATAAAATGGTGGACTAAATAGCTCTATAGTGATTGGTCAAGTCATACTCAAATGAAACCTATAGCGAAAGGTTGATTTAATTTTTAAAACTATGAACAATACTGAGAGCAGATGATACTGAGAGAAGGAACTGTATGGTCGACAGAGTCTTGAAATTTAGAAGTTAATTAATACATTGGTAGATATCCATGAGATAATTAGAGAAATGAGACAGATGTTGTATTTGTAGCTTTATTTCAGCCTGTAGGACAGCACTTATTTTAATAAATCTGGAGAATTATAGACATATATACACACATAAGAGAGGGGGGAAATCTAAAAGCATTGCTCTTATGACTCTAAGTTTAGGGTTCTCTGTAAAGACTTAATTAAAAAGTTATTGAAGAAGAAACATCTGAAATAGAACAGGGAGCAGGTTCCTCAAGTGACTTAGCAGTTTGCAGTAGCATCAACTGTTGCAGTGAAAACAAAGATTTCTAATCTTAGAACTTGGCAGGTGAGTGAGTAACAGATTTCTCAATATAATGTTTTGATTTTTAAGAAATAAATGAATTTGTCACTTTTTTCTTTGGCCTGCTTCACATTCAGTCGCATGTTTTATTAACCACTTGGGAGGTTGATTATAAATATTTTTAGTTAAAAGAATTCTTGGTTCTCTATTAACTGAACAATTTCCTAGACCTTGCACCTCTCTGGGGATCTGTAAGGTAGTTCAAGCCTGAAAAAGTGAGTATATTTTTGAATATGCTGATATTAAGATATATGTAGGTCTGTGCATGTGTGTGCTTGAAATGGAAGAGAGGATATAATTAAGAAGTTGAGGCTTTTAGTGTTAGAGTTCCTTTTTGAACATGATTGGTTTCTGTCACTTTATTAATTTCTCTCAACTCTTTGATTATACTGATTGCAAATGTTGGGACGAAGGTGCAGAGTTGTTTGAGATATTTTTACCCCCTGCAGCACACCATCTTAGGTTTCTTTAAGTGCGATGAATGTTGTATTAATGAGGACTGTTGTCAACGCTATGCCAATAAAACTGCCAATTAAGACAAGAAAAGGTACACCTAGAGATTTTTTAAAACATAAATTAGCTAGGTAGTTGGGCTGTATAAAAATACATTAAAAAATAAATTTCTCACTAATAAAATGCTTTTGAGTCGAATGGATTCTACCTATAAACTCTACTCTTCCTCATAGTCTCTACACCAGTCTTGCAAATATTCCCTTATTCACTTGTCCATTGCAAGTAAACATGGGGGCTTCAGGAGTAATAAAGACTATGAATTTACTGTTCAAATATATTTCTCCTGAGGTGACGGCAGGTAGGGAAAACAATGAACAAGTCAATTTTTGAAAATTATTTGCAAGGCTGCTATAACACACTTTACAGAGAGAAAACAGATGGTCCTTAGAATTTGCCTTATACTGACAGGGCAATTCTAACCCAGAACACTAAGGCCATTTCTTACTATGGTGGCAAAATGATAGAAGCCAAAATCTCAGAGAATATGGTACCTTGCCCTGACAAAGTAAATTGTGAAAATGCCATATTTCTACAATATGACATCTTGCAGAATGAAGTTATCTAACAGTAAATACTTTTAGTTGTCTTTCTTCAAAGGGTCAGAGTTCTTTACTAATTGTACATTAATATTTAGAACACAGTATGGTTTATTTTATGTGGAGCATTTTATGCCTAAAACTCAAATACTTTCAAACATCAGCTTAATTTCCCTTGATCATTAACATAAATTTAAACATCACTGACAAAAGTTTTTTCATAACATACATAGCTGGAACAAACTTAATTGTTTAGAAATGGTATAAAAATAACCACACCCTTTGGTTATGGCTATTTAATATTAAGCCAATTCAGTATGCATTTTGCTTCCATAAACTGGGCAACCCTCTGAAAAATCTCCTCTTATACTACTGTGGACTTGTTGGTTTGATTTAAATGTTTCTTTTTTCCCTTCTCTATCAAAAGAAAATTACTTCTTTAAAATTGCCACTTTTCACTAGAGATTTAATTCTTTTCTCTGTTTCATCTCAGACAAAACATAGAGGCCTAATGTCTCTGTGTCAGTGAAGAATTTTCGTATAATTTAAAATATTTTATCTTTCCTTTCTTTCGTATTACTCAAACTAGGTTCACCCATCTACCCACCCACCCATCCACTTAATCATCCAACACTGATTAAATGCTTACCATGTTAGGCACTAGGACTAAAGAAATAACAATACATAATCTCTTCCCTTAAGAAATGTGTACTATTCAAGGTGCTATTAGGGAAACCAAAGAATTTAATACATGAAACATTTGTAGATGTGTGTGAAGAATTAAAGAATCAGCAAGAGATGTTGAGGTATTCAGGGACTGGCAATTGTGGGAAGCCTAAATCATTCCTAAGCTTGAAGAGGGAAGAGGAGGAAATGGTGTTACCAGCACCTAGTGAAGTCTGGAGCTAGGCGAGCAGAATTATGAGGCAGAAGAGCACAGCTACTGCCAGAAACACAGCATGAAAGCAGAAAAAAAGCAGGAAAAGAAATATTACTACTATATTTCTATTTCTCTTTCATCTTGTATTCTTCTGCGTGGACTTGCCATTGGTAAAACCCAACTGAAAGCCAGAGGGTATGAGCCTGAGTGATGCAGTCCAACTGAGATCTGTATCAGGGCAGAATTGGGCAAAGAATGAATTGAGGGTATGAGAAGCAGCCTCCAAGTGGCTCCCAATGATCATTGCCTCCTGGTATTCATTCCCTTGTGTATCCTCTCCCTGAAGTGAGGCTGGAAAAGTCGTATACTTCTGATGAATAGAATATGATAAAAGTGTTGAAAAGTCACTTCCATGATATGATTCCATCTTGGCTTCCATCATAGGCTTCCATACTGGACACCATCCCTTGCTTTCTCAATTCCTTACTCTATGGGAAGCCAGCTGCCATCTTATGAGCTGCCCTATAGAGAGTCCCACATGGCAAAAAAATGAGAAAAGTCTTCAGCCCAACAAGGAACTGAGGCCCTCAGTCCAACAACCCTGAGGAACAGAATCCTGCCAATAGCCATGTGAGTGAGCTCGGAAGTAGATACTTTACAAGACAAGTCTTTAGATGGGCTTCAGCCCTCCCAGAGAACCTGAGTCAGAGTATCTAGCTAAGCTATGCCTGGATTTCTGACCCACAGAAATTATGGGATAATAAAATATTGTTCTTTTAAGATGCTAGGTTTGAGGGCTTCCCTGGTGGCACAGTGGTCGAGAGTCCGCCTGCTGATGCAGGGGACACAGTTTCGTGCCCCGGTCCAGGAAGATCCCACATGCCGTGGAGCGGCTAGGCCCGTGAGCCATGGCTGCTGAGCCTACGCGTCCGGAGCCTGTGCTCCGCAACGGGAGAGGCCACAACAGTGAGAGGCCCGCGAACCGCAAAAAAACCAACAACAACAAAAAGATGCTAGGTTTGGGAAGTAATTTGTTATGCCATAATAGATGGGAAGGGGGGCAGGACAGCGCATAAACAGCTTAGTTTACAATTTTTGCCTCATAGCATTAATTTTTGCCTCTCCATCACATGAAAAATCTCTTACCCCTCACACAAAAGTGACATCAGCTATTCCATAACTATGGAGTGATTTCAGTTCATTCATGCCCCTTCCTGAAACTTAAATTATAATTAACCTCCCATCAGAACTTTTTATATTCAGTAGCAGAGAAGGGGGGGAAATGAAATTAACATAAGATACAGCCAGTATAATATCTGCTTTTGTAGCTGGTCATGAGACCTAAAATTATATCCATCACTTCTTCCATGTATTTTTCTGATTGGGGTTATTTACCTGGAAGGGTGACCTAAACCTTTATTTCCACAATTTAAAATTCTTAGTGGGGTTTCCCTGGTGGTGCAGTGGCTGAGAGTCCGCCTGCCGATGCAGGGGACATGGGTTCGTACCCCGTTCCGGGAGGATCCCACATGCCGCGAAGCGGCTTGGGCCCGTGAGCCACGGCCGCTGAGCCTGCGCGTCCGGAGCCTGTGCTCCGCATCGGGAGAGGCCACAACAGTGAGAGGCCCGCGTACAGAAAAAAAAAAAAAGTAAAATTCTTAGTGGTGCTGACTTTATTGAGATTTCACAGTTTCCCATGGACCATTCTTATGGAACAGTAAGAAGTTCCTCAGTGAAACCCCCGAGTTCCACACATGCTTTTCTTGCCTCTACTGTATCACAGTAACCCAGTTTCCACATAGCAATTACCTTAGCCAATAGAGTAACATCTTCCTGTTGGTTCTTCAGCATGAGAAGCCCCAAAATAGCCAAAAGATTGACTCAGCTCTTAATTTAATGGAACAATGACTATGTTTCCTGGCAGAAATTGCTCTACCTTGAAAATTAGGATTTCTAAATATTCTGAATACTTAATTGAGATATGAGATACTAAGACAGGTAACTCCCACCTCCATTCTTTGATTCCTGCATCTCTGCATTCTGGCTAAAAGGGCACTATATATCTAATGTTAATTTAAGGCATATACTACATTCTATAGCATAGCAACCTAAACTCACCAGTTGTTGTTTCTAAGTTGATGCCTCAGCTGATAAAAAAAAGTCTATTTTTTAATATATTCAGAAACTGTGTAAATAACTACAGGATGGGTCTGTGGACATATTGAATCCATTGTCAGATTAAATGAAGTCAAGATTTCATTTATCACTTGACCTCCATTAAGTCCATACTCTGACCACTGGGCCATAATAGTGTTTTGTCTCCTAAGGACTAGCATTATCTCAAATTCACTATCTAAAAACCCCCAGAAGGACTGGGGATTTCCCTTCCCCAGTAAAAATCATCCTGGTAAATGACCACAGGTTAATCTGGAAAAGCCATGGATGCCATTTGTGGCCATATTTCAGGCTACATTCTTCCTCAAAGGGACCTGGCCTGCTCCTTAATTAAAGGACTTCAGATCTGTGAATTGGGAACTGGGCATGAGGCTAATTCTCACTGACAACTTAAATTGGTTTTTATTTTATATAAGTCAAGAAACACCTTACAAGATTGCCCATATATTAATTGCCAGTGAGCTTGTGATCAATTAGTCACTGGCACATGTCCACGTTGGTCAAAACACTCTGTAAACTGTATCTAATAAGATATTATTATTAATAATAAAATATATTGTTCTTAATAATAAGGTATTATTATTAATAAGGATATTGGGATAATTGTGCCCACCTTGTCTCTGACAGTTAAGAGCAGCCACTTGGCCCTGCTACTCAGGGAGTTCATTTTCATGGCAACATTCTCATGTCCATCCTCAGCGGTTAGGGATGACAGCACAGAGGTTTTCAAGGGTGCTCTCTTCCTTCCATCGCATTTTAGTATGTTTTGAATGAAGGAGGTGTCCTCCAGGATGTTCTGGAGTAAGGAAGGTGAGAGGGTGTGGAGCAAATTGCACATTTTAAATCTGTTCTAACATTCTTATTTCTCTAAGCCATCAAGCTTCCTTTTCCACATTATGTCAAGATTAATTCTGTAATCTTAAACTCATTAACTACAGGAAACTGTTGAGTCCAGGCTTTCATTTACCAGCCAACTGTTTGACTCACTCCCAATTTTTCTACCTAAAATACTAAAATCTCATATTCTAGTAGAGGCCACATACATGCATTTAGCATATTCCAATGGTTCTCAGATTTTAACATGTACCAGATCACCTGGATGATTTGTTAAAACAGATTTCCAGGCCCCATGCCCTAGAATTTCTGATTCATTAGGTCTAGGATGGAGTCTAGGAAATCTGCATTCCTACAAGTTCTCAGGTGATGCTGGCTGGTCCAATGACCACATTTTGAGAATCACTGGCCAATTAAATCTTACAGTTCATTCACTTTGACCTAATCTCTTTAGCATTCAATCTAATTCATGCTTGCCAGATTCTTGTTTATATAAATTGGCGAGATGATCTCCCAGAGCAGACCTTGCAATTTTCTCTCAGGATTATGCTGGGTCTCATGGTTATGTTGGGATATAATTCTCATTATGGTCCTGGAGGCAATAAGGCATGGTGAATGGGGCAGGAGTGTCTTGAGGAGAACAGGTACCCCCTTGAGAGGCAACTGCCCCAAGCGAAGTTATTGAAAAGTTCTTCTGGAAGGAAAGACTGGTTTCATTAGACAGTGGGAGAAAGCATCTTCCATTGTCAAGGCATCTTCAAAGGAATTTGAGTTTCTAAGTTCTCAGCCTCATCTATGCCTGCCCAAATGTCCCTATTTCAAATAATAGTTTTCACTTCTTCCCAATAAGTTCCCCTAACTTAGATAAGAAACATGAATTCTTAATGTGGATTCTAGGTTAGGAAATCTTGCTTAAAGCTTCCATAGAAGCTTTCTGATATTTTCTTCATGTCTTTGGTTTGAGTTCAAGCACTAAGCTTATTTTTTTCTTTTTTATAAGCTTTACAACACAGAGATAATCAGCCCATCCCACAGTCTCTTAATCATTGTTGCCATAGTGATCAAATGCCACAACCACATGATCTCCTAATGCCTTGCCCCAGCTGACACTCCGCCAAATATCAATACCAGTGATAATTTGAGTAATTGTGTGTAACTGCATGCCATGAATTACATTTTCTGACTCACCTTCTTCACTTAATAATCTACTCAAGAAACTTGTTCAAATTGAGTCCCCTCAATTTTGCATACCAATACGATCTCTTTCACGATTCCTTCCCCAGTTACTTTACTTTTTAGTATTCTTCATAGGAGTTCAAAATTTGGTTTAAAAGTATTTTATATCAATAGCTAAAACCCTCTCATGACAATATTCAGTGACAAGACAACTTATTGAAGTAAACTAATTTCCTAAAAAAGCCAAGAAATGTAGCCTGATCTTAGCATCCATATTAATTACTTTGCTTTTAATGTCTATGTTCTTCATTCTTTCACCCATTAAATATCTTTAAGTATTCCCTATGCACCAGGCAAACAAACAGGAATTGGGAATATAGCAATAAGGAGGTGTATGGGTTCTTCTGTTTGCCCTTCCAAGACCAACCCTTCATCCTACTCTGCCTTCTCTGCCAACCCCAAAGGGCTGATCTCTCTGAACTGTATCCACATGCTTCCTTATCCTCTTCCTGTGAAATTCAGCCAGTGGAAGGCACTGGTAGGAGATGGCAAAGCATATGCAAAAACAGATCAGTGATTTCTCTTATTTGGTGCACTATTATGGTAATGACCGATTCCTCTATCACTATGGCTCCTATTGAGTGACTGACCCCTCTTCCATCACTCCAGTATCTAAAAAGATCCAATGACACCATTTTCTTCCTTTGCCTCTTTAGAGTTTGCTGCTCATGCAAATTGGCAGGATTATCTCCTCCCTGAGATAACTTGGTGGACTTCGAATTTCAGTGACCTCTAAAATCTCAGTGGTTTGCAACAACAAAAGTTTACTTCTTAATCATTCTAAGTATCCATCCCAAGACAGCCAGGGGCTTTGTTTTAGGACTTAAGCTAGTAGAGCAATGAGCAGTCTGATTACCAGTCCCTTGGCAGAAGAAAAAGAGAACCAGTGAACCATGTACTGGTTCTTAAAAGTTCTTGCCAGAAGTGACTTCTGTCACCTCTGCTCATTTAATTGGTCAAAACAAACCACATGATCTTTGGGCAGAGATTAATGGTCTCTCAGCAAGGGACTTCAAAGGGAAGAAAAACAGAATATTTGGTGAACAGTAATAAAAGCTACTACATTTACCAGATGGGATCTTGCCAATGGATGGGAAATCATCCATTGATGATTGAAAAGTCTTCATAAGTCTTAGGAAGCAAAAGTCTTTTCCATAAAATACAAAGTTAATGTTGAGTTTTTAACTAGGACTGATATGGGCAAAATGTTCCCAGCCATCCACACATCAGTGTTCTGCACTAATAACATTAGAATATTTCAACTGATTGGACAAAAATTATTGTGCATTTCGAAAGAAAGCAGAATTAAGGGTGTATAAATTTCCTTTTGCCTGAGAGAGAAAAAGGAGTCAGTGATGAAGAAAAACAAAGAAAATCCTATAAACAAATCAGGTAGGTTAACTATTTGTTCTTTATTGATTTATATCTCTACCTTTTATTTATTTATTTATTTATTTATTTATTTTTTCCATATGCGGGCCTGTCACTGTTGTGGCCTCTCCCGTTGCGGAGCACAGGCTCCGGACACACAGGCTCAGTGGCCATGGCTCACGGGCCCAGCCGCTCCGCGGCATGTGGGACCTTCCCGGGCTGGGGCACGAACCCGTGTCTCCTGCATCGACAGGCAGACTCTCAACCACTGCGCCACCAGGGAAGCCCTACCTTTTATTTTTTAAAAATTGGAGGATATTTTAGAGAACGATTCTTCCTCATTATTTTTAATTTCAATATTTTAAAATATCAAATGAAATTAATATCCACTGCATTTTTTCAAAGAATTTCTTATCTATAAAAAGTATTCATTTTCCCAAGTCAGAACACAAAATTACAACCCCTCAAAATAACAATTATGTTAAAATTATGTTTGTATATAGGTACAAACAAAAATTAAATGTGGAAAATTAAAATTAATATTGGTAAGGAGATACAGAATTTTTTTGTTTAATTTCTAGAATTATAATACCAATTGTGTGATGAATAATTTAAAGTGTTCATTGCTTATTATTTATCATCAAAATCTCCCATTATTTTCATTACATTAATGCTTACTTAGTATATTTTGCTTGCTTAAAAATCCTACCTATTTCATTTCTGTCATGTTTTTTACTGTAGATAAATTAAATCATGTCAACTATATGCTCTCCTTCCTCACAGCCGAATAGTTCTCAGATATCACTTATTCTCCAAGGATGTGCACATGCTCAGATACAGAGATGAGAAATGAAAAACAATATTAGAATTATGTACACACATAATCCAAAATACACATTGCTAAACACAATAAAAATTCAATCTATTGAGTTCTACAAAAAGAGCAAAGCCAATGTACAGAAATCTATGAAATGAAAGCTCAAAGAGAAAATGACCATAATTAAAATGTTGTTCAAATTCTAACATATTACTATAATTGCAATGAAAATTTTCCAAGTTTAAATTCTCTTTTTATAGACTGTTTTTTTTCAGTTTTTCTTGCAAATTGCTCTACTTCATAGAAATATAGGTTTTCCATTTAAACAAACACGTTTATTCAACTATTCCTGTTGCCATTCAGTCACTGTTTAGAATTTTGTTTGCTGGATTATTTACTTCATCTAATTACTCAGAAATACACAGCTGGACAGAGAAGTTTATTCATAAGCTTTTACCAGAGCCATGAGATATTTCTATGAATGAGTACAGACTATATATGTTCCATGATGAAAGAGAAGTGAGAGATGGGCATGATGTTTATGATGCGCCCAATATTTTCAAAGCTGTAGTCGACCAGTTTCAAATGATTGATTTAGAGTCTAGGGCATTTATATGTTTGGAGAATAATTTAGAAGAATGAAAATAGGTGTAACATTGAGCCTGATGTCATCACATTTTAAGCTCATTTTACAACAAAGTTCTTGATGAAGAGAATAAGTGGTTGAATACGTATTCTCTACATTTCTTGAGAAATGTTCTTTTCCAATGAGTTTAGAAGGAAGATTTTTTTCTTTTTTTAATGGATTATTATTAAGCTCTAGAAATTCAGAATGTGTGAGAGTATATGCTATTACTTTTGCAAAGCTGCAGAGGTGACAGTTTTATGATTCTGAAACTTATAATCTGGCTTGAACGTGAGGAAACCTGGGTTCTAGTCCCAGCTCTGTCACTAGCACACTTTGTAGGCAAACACTAATTACCTGATATATCTTTGTTTCTGTTCTTTCGTTAATAAAGTGAAAAGACAATATTTTCTTCCTATTTCAAGGGGATATTATTAGGACATATGAAACAGAACTTGTTAAAGTACTTCGCACTTGTCAAAAGAAAGATGATCCACAAATCCCCATTACAGTTATACAACACTATATATTCCACCAGACCAGAAACATTTTCATAAATAAGAACAATGTATAAAATTATAAAGAAGGAATCTGGAAAGAAAGTTTTTGAATATGGAATATTAGAAATATCAATTTGTCACTAAATAACTCTAAGTTTCTTCTACGATGCAAGTTTAGAGACAAAACGTCTGGCAATGGAGACTGAAATCGGATGCACATATTAGTCTTATTGGCAGTACACTGAATCAGTAGCAATGAACTTCAAAAAGAATTTCATTATCTATCTCCAACTTACTGGGACATCTTGAGAGTGTAATCTATAAGACTTGATTACAGTTTGGGAAAGGATAAGGGAGAAGGAGAAGTTAAGAATTACCTTGGAGACTAAGTTGGTGGAAGCTTATGTCTTCAAAAAACAATAAGCTGGTAGAAGTGTGAGTTGGTGTAATGGTGTAGGAGTGTGACATGTTAAGATATTGACCTTACTTTTGAATGTGCTGGAGATGCAGGTGTCCAGCATTCTTTAAATTAGTTACATTCCAATCTTATTTTAGAGGGGCTTCACCTAGCCACATTAGCTAGAATTTGGACACCCTGGTTTTTTTTGATGGAGACCTTAAAAAAGGAATACTTTATTCTTGGTGGGAGGGAGACGCAAGAGGGAGGGGATATAGGGATATATGTATATGTATAACTGATTCACTTTGTGATTCAGCAGAAACTAACAACATTGTAAAGCAATTATACCCCAATAAAGATGTTAAAAAATAAACTTTATTCTTTACTATGCAGTTGATAAAAAGAATGAGATAGATCTATATATAACTGTACAAGATAATGCCCTAGATATATTTGGAAAAACAAAGTACACAATAGTGAATATAGTATGCTCCCTTGGGTGAAAAATAAAAGTGATATATGCTTATATATTCATAAACTCATTCTGGAAAGATACAGAACAGTGGGTAATGTGTTGCCTCACAGGAATGATCTGGAGGACTGGGGGTCTGACGAAGGAGACAGACTAATTTTATTCCTTGCTCTGAAATCTACATCGTCTGATATGTATATAGTCACCCCAGCTTTTTTTTTGAATAGCGTTTTCATAGTACATATTTATATTTCTCACCCTTTTACTTTTACCCTGTCTGTGTCTTCATATTTAAAGTGAGTTTCTTGCAAACATGATATATTTGGGTCTTGCTTCCTTGTCTAATCTTTCAACCTGCATTTTAGGTATTTAAAATTGATATTTAATGTGATTATTGATATTATTGGATTTAAACCTACCATCTTGATATTTGTTTTCTGTCTCATTTTTCTCCCCTTTCCTCTCTTTTTTTGCCTTCTTTTGGACCAATACAATATTTTTATATGATTCCATCTTGACTCCTTTTTGGCTTTTTAGCTATAAATCTTTGCTTCATAATCTTTTAGTGTTTGCTTCAGGGTTTACATGTGACAGATACTGTGACCATTGTGTGTGTGTATGTATATGTATAAAATCCTAACCTCATAAGGTAAAGGTGAATATCTCTATTTCACAGATGAAGGAAAAACATATAGCTGAAATTACAAATGAATGCTTCAGAACCAGAATTCAAACCCAGGTTTTCCTGACTCCAAAACATACATTGTAATATCAGGAAAATTTTATAATAACTTTCAACTTTGATATAATCAGAAGTCTATAAAAAAGACATAGGTTAAAAACTGAATTGTTATTACATTTTTAATTATTGAATATATACGTGAAGATTGCAAAGAGATATAGGGTCTAAACATAATGGATTGCCAGAATTTGGAAATAAATTCAAGAATATGGTACTGTTATCTCTCTCTCTTTGAAGCTAACTATAGTAAAACAGAACAATGAAGAAATTAGCTGTCTGCAGAAGTAAACCTTACCCTTAAGGCAAAGTTTTAAAATATGTTACTGATAATATTAATATGTAGTGCAAATTTCCTTTCATATATTTATAACTGACTAGTGCCTGATTGAAATCACTATAGTATTTGAAAATGCAACTGCCACTAAAGATGGTTTTGGAGGCTTTAGCCCCCTTATAATCTCTTGCCTCCATTTTTAACTGGATAGCCACTCCTAAAACATTTTTTATATAGAGATTCTAGAACTCCTATTGCTCGGGAAAAAGAATGAAAGGAAAAGGGAAAAGGATGCCCCACCAATGAATGTAGATATTCCGGTCTCCTTCAAATTTTAATTCTTATGGTACATATACTCATACATATAATATATATATATTGAGAAAGAGACTCAATGGAATGATACCATTTATCAGATAATAAAAACTGACTCTATCCTTTCCAATAACTTGTTTTGTTAATTAAGATATTAATTGCATACAATAAATATTACCAATTTTAAGTGTACAGTTTGATGAATTATGATAATTACATATAATTGTGTAACCACATCTCCTATCAAGATGTATTAGAACAATTCCTTCACCCTAAAAAAGTCTCCTTCAGGCCTTTTGCCCTTGATGACCTCTCCTCATTCCTGACTCCAGGCAATGCTGATATGCTTTCTATTACTGGTAGCTTTGCCTTTTCTAGCATTTCATAAAAATGGAGTTGCACGGGGCTTCCCTGGTGGCGCAGTGGTTGAGAGTCCGCCTGCCGATGCAGGGGACACGGGTTCGTGCCCCAGTCCGGGAAGATCCCACATGCCGCGGAACGGCTGGGCCCGTGAGCCATGGCCGCTGAGCCTGCGCGTCCGGAGCCTGTGCTCCGCAACGGGAGAGGCCACAACAGTGAGAGGCCCGCGTACCGCAAAAAAAATGGAGTTGCATGAAATATAGTCTTTTGTGTTTGACTTCTTTCACCTTAGCATGCTTTTAAAATTCATCCATGTTGCTGTGTGTTTTGCTGAGAAGTATTCTATGGTATGAATATACCATAATTTATGTATTCATTTGAAAACTGGGGTTGCTTTATGTTTTTAGCTGTTATAAATAATGCTGCTATGAATATTCAACTACACATTTTTACATGGATATATGTGTTTATTTCTCTGAAGCAAATACAAGGAGTAGAATTGCTGAATCATAAGGTAAAATGTGTTCAATTTTATAAGACACTGCCAAACTGTTTTATAAAGAGGCTGTACCATTTTTGCATTCCTACTAACAATGCACTAGATTTTAGTTGCTCCATAACCTTGTCGACATTTATTACTGTTAGTCTTTATTACATTAGCTATTTTAGTGGGTATGTGTTAGTATCTCATTTTGGTTTTAATTTGTTAGGCAATGTTTCAATGAAAGAGCTATATTTCCAACTTGTGCTTTCCTATTGGCAAAAAAACAACTTACTTACGTACATTCTGGTTTATTATTGAGTCATCCATGAAGCTATGTAGCTTCTATCAGTTCCCTACAGTCTTATCTACACTGGATGAATAGTAAAGACTTTTTAAATCTATGGAGCTGAAAACTAGTTCCTATACTTTTCTGTAATTTCATCAGAGTATTGCCTAACCCATGAGACCTAGCCTGAAGCAGTCGGGTATCCTGCCTCTCTTCCTTCCTTCCTTCCACTCTCCCAATCATCCATTCTTCCGAATATCTCCTCTATTTACAAAGATAGGTGTTAGTTTTGGAAAATTAAAATTATATAGAAAGGTATATATAAGAAAGAAAAAAAATCCATTCAGTTTTACCACCCAAAGACTACCACCATCAACATGTTAATGCATTTTTTCCAGATCTCTCTTTATGTAAAATACTTTGTTATAATGAACTGTTTGATTTAATTCTTACAACTATGTGTAGTAGATCATATTTTAACCCCACCATACAGATAATAAAACTAAAGAAAAAAAGGTTTCAGTACTTTGTCTCAAATTACAAAGCTTAGCAAGTGGCAGTACTGACATTCAAATTAAGGCAGTCTGAATCCAGACTGCACTTAACCATGCTTCTGTACTGTCTCTCAAATATGTGCCTATGTATACGTGTGTGTATATTCTTTGTATGTTAATGCAATCATATTATATCTCATGGTTATATTTACATGGTACATTTATTTAACCAATCCCTAATTATCGATATTTAGTTGTTTTCTGTTTTTCAATTTTATAGACAACATTGCAAAGAACATTCTCTGTACTATTGTCCAATTATCTCCTTAAGATAATTCCTACTGATGGGAATGCTTAGAGTGTATGCACATTAAAGATTTAATATGTAGTCCCAAATTGCCCTCCAGAAAAGTTGTACTTACTTCTCTGGCAGCTGAGCATGAGATTTTCCCTTTCCCTGTGTTCCTGCCAGCATTGATCTCTATCCTCCCCAGTTGTGGCTCTTTTATAATCTCCATGAACCTGAAAGTTAAGAAATTATATCACATGTTATTTTATTTCATTTACTTGTTATTGGAGCTAAATTGTTAGTCTTTTAAAATATACAAGTAATACATATATATTCATCAAAAATAGTCAAACAATACAGACTTATATGAAGTGAAAGTAGAAGTCCCACCTCCCATTTTTCTCATAGAAGTATCATTGTAACAGTTTAGTATATAACTTTGTAGAGCCTTTAATATTTACTTATATATTTATGCATATATATGCTTAATTTTCCTTTGATATAAATGAAAACATCTTATGCAACTTGCTTTTTACACTTGAAAATATGTCCTAAATAATTTTTCATTTTTCTTTAACTGTTACATATTATTTCACTGTGTGGAGGTACCATAATTTATTTAACTAGTTCTGTTGATGAAATTTAGGTTAATTACATATATATGTATGTGAATAAATATATAGTAAGTACTTACTATATACAAGGACTGTTCAATAAATGAATAATAAATAATAATATCAATTAATAAATATAATAAATAATATTATATATAAATATATAACAATTTAAAAGTCCCTGTCCTGATGAGATTTCCATTTTGCCACAGTGGACATTCTTACACATTTTTGCACATAGACAAGGGCAAAATATTTCTGTAGCCATGTAAACATTTAAAATTTTGATAAATAAACATATAATAGGCCATCAATAAATAGTAGTTCAGTAAAGGAATAAAGATTATTCTCTAAAGTTAAATTGAAAAATTAGTAATAAGCAGATAAGTTTTATTTGCTGTGCATAGTGATTAAAACTTTTAAAATTAGTTTCCAACACTGAAAAAAGGAGTTAACTAAAATGGAGATTTCTATCATCTCTTGGAAAATTGGAAGATCTGGTAACACTGGGTTCACATTTGCACAGGGCAGCTACAGCAAAGTGATGAGTGAGTAGTGGTTTGCCACAGTCTTCACCATTCCAAATTTTCTTATTCCAACCTACTGCACTCATCTATGTTATCTGACTGGCTCCCATAGCTTCTGAATTTGCCATTCTCCATTATGGAATAAAGAAAAAAGATATCTAAACGAGATAGAATGAGTCTCAGGCCTTTAATGCTTACCCATGACCTCATGCAATATATTAATTCATGTAATACAATTTGTGTCTTTCAAACAATAGCAAACATCAATGAAACTGAAAGCTGGTTCTTTGAGAAAATAAACAAAATTGATAAATCTTTAGCCAGACACATCAAGAAAAAAAGGGAGAGGACTCAAATCAATAAAATTAGCAATGAAAAAGAAGTTACAACTGACACCACATAAATACAAAGGATCATAAGAGACTACTACAAGCAACTATATGCCAATAAAATGCACAACCTGGAAGAAATGGACAAATTCTTAGAAAGGTACAACCTTCTAAGACTGAACCAGAAAGAAATAAAAAATATGAACAGATCAATAACAAGTAATGAAATCGAAACTGTGATTAAAAATTTTCCAACAGGGCTTCCCTGGTGGTGCAGTGGTTGAGAGTCCACCTGCTGGTGTGGGGTACACGGGTTCGTGCCCTGGTCGGGGAGGATCCCACATGCTGCAGAGCGGCTGGGCCCGTGTGACATGGCCACTGAGCCTGCGTGTCCGGAGCCTGTGCTCCCAAACGGGAGAGGCCACAACAGTGACAGGCCTGCATACTGCAAAATCCAACAAAGAAAAGTCCAGGACCAGATGGCCTCACAGGCGAATTCTATCAAACATTTAGAGAAAACCTAACACCTATCCTTCTCAAACTCTTCCAAAAAATTGCAGAGGGAGGAACACTCCCAAGCTCATTCTACGTGGGCACCATCACCCTGATACCAAACCAATCAAAGATATCACAGAAAAAGAAAATTACAGACCGATATCACTGATGAACATGGACACTAAAATCCTCAACAAAATACTAGCAAACAGAATCCAACAACACATTAACAGGATCATACACCATGATCAAATGGGATTTATCTCAGGGATGCAAGGATTTTTCCATATCCGCAAATCAATCAATGTGATACGCCATATTAAAAAACTGAAGAATAAAAACCATCTGATCTTCTCAATAAATGCAGAAAAAGCTTTTGACAAAACTCAACACCCATTTATATAAAAACTCTCCAGAAAATGGACATAGAGGAAACCTACCTCAACATAATAAAGGCCATATATGAGAAACCCACAGCCAGCATCATTCTCAATGGTGAAAAACTGAAAGCATTTCCTCTAAGAACAGGAACAAGACAAGGATGTCTACTCTCGCCACTATTATTCAACATAGTTTTGGAAGCACTAGCCACGGCGATCAGAGAAGAAAAGTAAATAAAAGGAATCCAAATTGGAAAAGAAGAAGTAAAACTGTCACTGTTTGCAGATGACATGATACTATACATAGAAAATCCTAAACATGCCACCAGAAAACTACTAGAGCTCATCAATGAATTTGGTAAAGTTGCAGGATACAAAATTGATCACAGAAATCTCTTGCATTCCTATACACTAACAATGAAAGATCAGAAAGAGAAATTAAGGAAACAATCCCATTTACCACTGCAAAAAAAGAATAAAATACCTAGGAATAAACCTACCTACAGAAGCAAAAGACCTGTACTCAGAAAACTATAAGATACTGATTAAAGAAATCAGAGATGACACAGATAGAGAGATATACCATGTTCTTCGATTGGAAGAATGAATATCGTGAAAATGACTCTACTACCCAAAGCAATCTACACATTCAATGCAATCCTTATCAAATTACAATGGCATTTTTCACAGAATCAGAACAAAAAATTTTACAATTTCTATGGAAACACAAAAGACCCCAAATAGCCAAAGCAATCTTGAGAAATAAAAATGGAGATGCAGAAACCAGGCTCCCTGACTTCAGACTATACTACAAAGCTACAGTAATCAAGACAGTATGGTACTGGCACAAACACAGAAATATAGATCAATGGAACAGGAGAGAAAGCCCAGAGAAAAACCCATGCATCTATGGTCACCTAATCTATGACAAAGGAGGCAAGAATATACAATGGAGAAAAGACAGTCTCTTCAATAAGTGGGAAAACTGGACAGCTACATGTGAATGAATGAAATTAGAACACTCCCTAACACCATACACAAAAGTAAACTCAAAATGGATTAGAGACCTAAATGTAAGACCAGACAGTATAAAACTCTTAGAGGAAAACATAGGAAGAACACTCTTTGACATAAATCACAGCAAGATCTTTTCTGACCCACCTCCTAGGGTAATGAAATAAAAACAAAAACAAACAAATGGGACCTAATTAAACTTAAACACTTTTGCACAGCAAAGGAAACCATAAACAAGATGAAAAGACAGCCCTCAGAATGGGAAAAAATATTTGCAAATGAAGCAACTGACAAGGGATTAGTCTCCAAAGTATACAAACAGCTCATGCAGCTCAATATCAAAAAAACAAACAACCCAATTAAAAGATGGGCAGAAGGCCTAAATAGACATTTCTCCAAAGAAGACATACAGATGGCCAACGAACAGATGAAAAGATGCTCAACATCACTAATTATTTGAGAAAGGCAAAACTACAATGAGGTATCACCTCACACTGGTCAGAATGGCCATCATCAAAACAATCTACAAACAGGTTTCTGCAGAGCTGGAACTCCCGGCTTGGGGTCATTTCCTTCTGGCGTCACGGAACTGCCCCGTAGCCCGAGGGGAGGTCGGCCTCACTGAGGCTGCCGGGTCTGGAGGGGCCCCCGCAGCCGAAGCCACAACAGTCGTGGGGACCGTGTGCCGGGCTTCCAGGAAAATGGCAGAAGAGTAAGATGCGGAAATCACCTTCCTCCCCACAGATACACCAGAAATACATCCACACATGGAACAACTCCTACGGAACAACTACTTAACACTGGCAGAAGACCTCAGACCTCCCAAAAGGCAAGAAACTCCCCACGAACCTGGGTAGGGCAAAAGAAAAAAGAATAAACAGAGACAAAAGGATAGGGATGGGACCTGCACCAGTGGGAGGGAGCTGTGAAGGAGGACAGGTTTCCACACACTAGGAAGCCCCTTCGCAGGCGGAGACTGCGGGTGGCAGAGAGGGAAAGCTTCAGAGCCGCAGAGGAGGGCACAGCAATAGGGGTGCGGAGGGCAAAGCAGAGAGATTCCTGCACAGAGAATCAGGGCCGACTGGCACTCACCAGCCCGAGAGGCTTGTCTGCTCATCCGCCGAGGTGGGCAGGTCTGGGAGTTGAGGCTCGGGCTTCAATCCGAGCGCCAGAAGAGAACTGGGGTTGGCGGTATGAACACAGCCTGCAGGGGGTTAGTGCACCATGGCTAGCCGGGAGGGAGTCTGGGGAAAAGTCTGGACCTGCCAAAGAGGCAAGAGACTTTTTCTTCCCTCTTTGTTTCCTGGTGCACGAGGAGAGGGGATTAAGAGCGCTGCTTAAAGGAGCTCCTGAGACAGGCGCGAGCCGTGGCTAACAGCGCGGACCCCAGAGACGGGCATGAGACGCTAAGGCTACTGCTGCCGCCACCAAGAAGCCTGTGTGCGAGCACTGGTCACTATCCACACCCCCATTCCGGGGAGCCTGCGCAGCCCACCACTGCCAGGGTCCCGAGATCCAGGGACAACTTCCCAGGAGAACGCACGGCGCGCCTCAGGCTGGTGCAATGTCACCCTGTCACGCCGGCCTCTGCCACAGCACGCTTGCCCCGCACTCCGTGCCCCTCCCTCCCCTTGGCCTGAGTGAGCCAGAGCCCCCGAATCAGCGGCTCCTTTATTTAATCCCGCGCTGTCTGAGCGAAGAACAGACGCCCTCTGGCAACCAACACGCAGAGGCGGGGCCAAATCCAAAGCTGAGCTCCTGGGAGCTGTGAGAACAAAGAGAAAGGGAAATCTCTCCCAGCAGCCTCAGAAGCAGCGGATTAAAGCTCCGCAAACAACTTGATGTACCCTGCATCTGTTGAATAAGTGAATAGACAACGAATCATCCCAAATTGAGGAGGTGGACTTTGAGAGCAAGATTTATGATTTTTTCCCCGTTTCCTCTTTTTCTGAGTGTGTATGTATATGCTTCTGTGTGAGATTTTGTCTGTATAGCTTTGCTTCCACCATTTGTCCTAGGGTTCTATCCTTCCTTTTTTGTTTGTTTGGTTTTTAATTTTTTTTCTTCATTTGTATTTTAATAACTTTATTTTATTTTACTTTATCTTCTTTCTTTCTTTCCTTCGTCCTTTAGACAATGAATCATCCCAAACTGAGGAGGTGGACTTTGAGAGCAAGATTTATGATTTTTTCCCCTTTTCCTCTTTTTGTGAGTGTGTATGTGTATGCTTCTGTGTGAGATTTTGTCTGTATAGCTTTGCTTCCACCATTTGTCCTAGGGTTCTATCCATCGTTTTTTGTTTTTTTTTTAAATTTTCTTTCTTTTTTCCTTAGTAATTATTTTTTTATTTTAATAACATTATTATATTTATCTTACTTTATTTTATTTTACTTTATCTTCTCTCTTTCTTTTTTTCCTTCCTTCCCTCCTTCCTTCCCTCCTTCCTCCCTCCCTCCATCCCTCCCTTTCTTTCTTTCTTTCTTTCTACTTCTACTAATTCTTTCTTTCTACTTTTACTCCCTTTTATTCTGAGCCGTATGGATGAAAGGCTCTTGGTGCTGCAGCCAGGAGTCAGTGTTGTGCCTCTGAGGTGGGAAACACAACTTCAGGACACTGGTCCACAAGAGACCTCCCAGCTCCACATAATATCAAATGGCGAAAATCTCCCAGAGATCTCCATCTCAACACCAGCACCCAGCTTCACTCAACGACCAGCAAGCTACAGTGCTGGACACCCTATGCCAAACAACTAGCAAGACAGGAACACAAGCCCACGCATTAGCAGAGAGGCAGCCTAAAATCATAATAAGTCCACAGACACCCCAAAACACCACCAGACGTGGACCTCCCCACCAGAAAAACAAGATCCAGACTCATCCACCAGAACACAGGCACTAGTCCCCTCTACCAGGAAGCGTACATAACCCAGTAAACCAACTTTAGCCACAGGGGACAGACACCAAAAACAACGGCAACTACGAACCTGCAGCCTGCAAAAAAGAGACCCCAAACACAGTAAGATAAGCAAAACGAGAAGACAGAAAAACACACAGCAGACGAAGGAGCAAGATAAAAACCCACCAGACCTAACAAATGAAGAGGAAATAGGCAGTCTACCTGAAAAAGAATTCAGAATAATGATAGTAAAGATGATCCAAAATCTTGGAAATAGAATAGACAAAATGCAAGAAACATTTAACATAGACCTAGAAGAACTAAAGATGAAACAAACAATGATGAACAACACAATAAATGAAATGAAAAATACTCTAGATGGGATCAATAGCAGAATAACTGAGGCAGAAGAACGGATAAGTGACCTGGAAGATAAAATAGTGGAAATAACTACTGCAGAGCAGAATAAAGAAAAAAGAATGAAAAGAACTGAGGACAGTCTCAGAGACCTCTGGGACAACATTAAACGCACCAACATTCGAATTATAGGGGTTCCAGAAGAAGAAGAGAAAAAGAAAGGGACTGAGAAAATATTTGAAGAGATTATAGTTGAAAACTTCCCTAATATGGGAAAGGAAATAGTTAATCAAGTCCAGGAAGCACAGAGAGTCCCATACAGGATAAATTCAAGGAGAAATACGCCAAGACACATATTAATCAAACTGTCAAAAACTAAATACAAAGAAAGCATATTAAAAGCAGCAAGGGAAAAACAACAAATAACACACAAGGGAATCCCCATAAGGTTAACAGCTGATCTCTCAGCAGAAACTCTACAAGCCAGAAGGGAGTGGCAGGACATACTGAAAGTGATGAAGGAGAAAAACCTGCAACCAAGATTACTCTACCCAGCAAGGATCTCATTCAGATTTGATGGAGAAATTAAAACCTTTACAGACAAGCAAAAGCTGAGAGAGTTCAGCACCACCAAACCAGCTTTACAACAAATGCTAAAGGAACTTATCTAGGCAAAAAACACAAGAGAAGGAAAAGACGTACAATAACGAACCCCAAACAATTAAGAAAATGGGAATAGGAACATCCATATCGATAATTACCTGAAATGTAAATGGACTAAATGCTCCCACCAAAAGACACAGATTGGCTGAATGGATACAAAAAACAAGACCCATATATTTGCTGTCTACAAGAGACCCACTTCAGACCTACAGACATACAGACTGAAAGTAAGGGGATGGAAAAAGATATTCCGTGCAAATGGAAACCAAAAGAAAGCTGGAGGAGCAATTCTCATATCGAGAATATAGACTTTAAAATAAAGACTATTACAAGAGACAAAGAAGGACACTACATAATGATCAAGGGATTGACCCAAGAAGAAGATATAACAATTGTAAATATTTATGCACCCAACATAGGAGCACTTCAATACATAAGGCAAATACTAACAGCCATAAAAGGGGAAATCGATAGAAAAACATTCGTAGTAGGGGACTTTAACACCCCACGTTCACCAATGGGCAGATCATCCAAAAGGAAAATGAATAAGGAAACACAAGCTTTAAGTGATACCTTAAAAAGATGGACTTAATTGATATTTATAGGAGATTCCATCCAAAAACAACAGAATACACATTTTTCTCAAGTGCTCATGGAACATTCTCCAGGATAGATCATATCTTAGGTCACAAATCAAGCCTTGGTAAATTTAAGAAAATTGAAATTGTATCAAGTATCTTTTCTGACCACAAATGCTATGAGACTAGATATCAATTACAGGAAAAGATTTGTAAAAAATACAAACACATGGAGGCTAAACAATACACTACTTAATAACGAAGTGATGATGGAAGAAATCAAAGAGGAAATAAAAAAAATACCTAGAAACAAATGACAATGGAGACACAACGACCCAAAATCTATGGGATGCAGCAAAAGCAGTTCTAAGAGGGACGTTTATAGCAATACAATCCTACCTTAAGAAACAGGAAACATCTAGAATAAACAACCTAACCTTGCACCTAAAGCAATGAGAGAAAGAAGAACATAAAACCCCCAAAGTTAGCAGAAGCAAAGAAATCATAAAAATCAGATCAGAAATAAATGAAAAAGAAATGAAGGAAACAATAACAAAGATCAATAAAACTAAAAGCTGGTTCTTTGAGAAGATAAACAAAATAGATAAACCATTAGCCAGATTGATCAAGAAAAAAAGGGAAAAGACTCAAATCAATAGAATTAGAAATGAAAAAGGAGAAGTAACAACTGACACTGCAGAAATAAAAAAGATGATGATAGATTACTACAAGCAACTCTATGCCAATAAATTGGACAACCTGGAAGAAATGGACAAATTCTTAGAAATGCACAACCTGCCAAGACTGAATCAGAAGACATAGAATATATGAACAGACCAATCACAAGCACTGCAATTGAAACTGTGATTTAAAATCTTCCAACAAACAAAAGCCCAGGACCAGATGGCTTCACAGGCGAATTCTGTCAAACATTTAGAGAAGAGCTAACACCTATCCTTCTCAAACACTTCCAAAATATAGCAGAGGGAGGAACACTCCCAAACTTATTCTATGAGGCCACCATCACCTTGATACCAAAATCAGACAAGGATGTCCCAAAGAAAGAAAACTACAGGCCAATATCACTGATGAACATAGATGCAAAAATCCTCAACAAAATACTAGCAAACAGAATCCAACAGCACATTAAAAGGATCATACACCATGATCAAGTGGGGTTTATTCCAGGAATGCAAGGATTCTTCAATATACGCAAATCTATCAATGTGATAAACCATATTAACAAACTGAAGGAGAAAAACCATATGATCATCTCAATAGATGCAGAGAAAGCTTTTGACAAAATTCAACACCCATTTATGATAAAAACCCTTCAGAAAGTAGGCATAGAGGGAAATTTCCTCAACATAATAAAGGCCATATATGAAAAACCCACAGCCAACATCATCCTCAATTGTGAAAAACTGAAAGCATTCCCACTAAGATTAGGAAAAGACAAGGTTGCCCACTCTCACCACTCTAATTCAACACAGTTTTGGAAGTTTTAGCCACAGCAATCAGAGGAGAAAAGGAAATAAAGGGAATCCAAATTGGAAAAGAAGAAGTAAAGCTGTCACTGTTTGCAGATGACATGATACTATACATAGAGGATCCTAAAGATGCTACCAGAAAACTACTAGAGCTAATCAATGAATATGGTAAAGTAACAGGATACAAAGTTAATGCACAGAAATCTCTGGCATTCCTATACACTAATGATGAAAAATCTGAAAGTGAAATCAAGAAAACACTCCCATTTACCATTGCAACAAAAAGAATAAAATATCTAGGAATAAACCTACCTAAGGAGACAAAAGACCTGTATGCAGAAAATTATAAGACACTGATGAAAGAAATTAAAGATGATACAAACAGATGGAGAGATATACCATGTTCTTGCATTGGAAGAATCAACATTGTGAAAATGACTCTACTACCCAAAGCAATCTACAGATTCAATGCAATCCCTATCAAACTACCACTGGTATTTTTCACAGAACTAGAACAAAAAATTTCACAATTTTTATTGGAAACACAATAGTCCTCGAATAGCTAAAGCAATCTTGAGAACGAAAAACGGAGCTGGAGGAATCAGGCTCCCTGACTTCAGACCATACTACAAAGCTGCAGTAACCAAGAAGTATGGTACTGGCAGAAAAACAGAAATATAGATCAATGGAACAGGATAGAAAGTCCAGAGATAAACCCACGCACATATGGTCACCTTATCTTTGATAAAGGAGGCAGGAATGTACAGTGGAGAAAGGACAGCCTCTTCAATAAGTGGTGCTGGGAAAGCTGGACAGCTACATGTAAAAGAATGAAATATAACACTTCCTAACACCATACACAAAAATAAGCTCAAAATGGATTAAAGACCTAAATGTAAGGCCAGAAACTATCAAACTCTTAGAGGAAAATATAGGCAGAACACTCTATGACATAAATCACAGCAAGATCCTTTTTGACCCACCTCCTAGAGAAATGGAAATAAAAACAAAAATAAACAAATGGGACCTAATGAAACTTAAAAGCTTTTGCACAGCAAAGGAAACCATAAACCAGACCAAAAGACAACTCTCAGAATGCAAGAAAATATTTGCAAATGAAGCAACTGACAGAGGATTAATCTCCAAAATTTATAAGCAGCTCATGCAGCTCAATAACAAAAAAGCAAACAACCCAATCCAAAAATGGGCAGAAGACCTAAACAGACATTTCTCCAAAGAAGATATACAGATTGCCAACAAACACATCAAAGAATGCTCAACATCATTAATCATTAGAGAAAAGCAAATCAAAACTACTATGAGATATCATCTCACACCAGTCAGAATGTCCATCATCAAAAAATCTAGAAACAATAAATGCTGGAGAGGGTGTGGAAAAAAGGGTACCCACTTGCACTTTTGGTGGGAATGTAAATTGATACAGCCACTGTGGAGAACAGTATGGAGGTTCCTTAAAAAACTACAAATAGAACTACCATATGACCCAGCAATCCCACTACTGGGCATATAACCTGAGTAAACCATAATTCAAAATGAGTCATGTACCAAAATGTTCATTGCAGCTCTATTTACAATAGCCCAGAGATGGAAACAACCTAAGTGTCCATCATCGGATGAATGGATAAAGAAGATGTGGCACATATATACAATGGAATATTACTCAGCCATAAAAAGAAACGAAATTGAGCTATTTGTAATGAGGTGGATAGACCTAGAGTCTGTCATACGGAGTGAAGTAAGTCAGAAATAGAAAGACAAATACCATATGTTAACACATATATATGGAATTTAAGAAAAAACATGTCATGAACAACCTAGCGGTAAGACACGAGTAAGGACACTGACCTACTAGAGAATGGACTTGAGGATATGGGGAGGGGGAAGGGTGAGTTGTGACAAAGCGAGAGAGAGGCATGGACATATATACACTACCAAATGTAAGGTAGATAGCTAGTGGGAAGCAGCCGCATGGCACAGGGAGATCAGCTCGGTGCTTTGTGACCACCTAGAGGGGTGGGATAGGGAGGGTGGGAGGGAGGGAGACGCAAGAAGGAAGAGATATGGGAACATATGTATATGTATAACCGATTCACTTTGTTATAAAGCAGAAACTAACAAACCAAAAAAAAAAAAAAAAAGAATGAGTTTCTTTTAGGATATAAGATTATAATCAATGTGGGACAAATGATGTGATGGAAAATGTTTACTTTTAATTATAGAAAAATAAAATATTACAATAAAAAAATCTACAAAGAATAAATATTGGAGAGGCTGTGGATAAAAGGGAACCCTCTTACACTGTTGGAGGAAATGTAAATTGATACAGTCACTATGGAGAACAGTATGGAGGGTCCTTAAAAAACTAAGAATACAACTATCATATGATCCAGCAATCCCACTCTTGTGCATATACCCAGACAAAACCATAATACAAAAAGATACATGCACCCGAATGTTCACTGCAGCACTATTTACAATAGCCAGGACATGGAAGCAACCTAAGTGTCCATCAACAGAGGAATGGATGAAGAAGATGTAGTACATATATGCAATGTAAAGGAACAAAATTGTGCCATTTGCAGACACGTGGATGGACCTAGAGACTGTCATACAGAGTGAAGTAAGTCAGAAAGAGAAAAACAAATATCATATATTAATGCATATATATGCAATGTAGAAAAATAGTATAGATGAACTTATTTGCAAAGCAGAAATAGAGACACAGACATAGAGAACAAATGTATGAATACCAAGGGGGGAAGGGAGGAGGTGGGATGGATTGGGAGATTGGGATTGACATATATACATTATGTATAAAATAGATAACTATTGAGAACTGACTGTATAGCACAGGGAACTCTACTCAATGCTCTGTGGTAACCGAAATGGGAAGGAAATCCAAAAAAGAGGGGATATATGTGTGCATAAAGCTGATTCACTTTCCTGTACGGCAGAAACTAACACAACATTGTAAAGCAACTATACTCCAATTAAAAAAAAAATTGTGTCTTTCAGAAAAAGTATTGGTCAGCTTGGAAGCATAGAAAAAGGAAATTCAGGAAGTGAATGATGGCAATGTCCTTCCAAATATATTTTGGAAATAGGATATATTTGCCAAAATAACAAGCTGGCCTTTTCAGTTGCAGATATAGTACAGTGGTTAAGAGCATAGACTTTAGAGCTAGGCTGTCTGGGTTTGAATCTTGATTTTGCCACTTATTAGCTCTAGGATTCAAGGCAGTGCTGCAGACTGAATGTTTGAGTTATTCCAAAATTCGTATGTTAAAGCTCTAATCCCCAATATGACGGTGTTTGGAGGTGGGGCCTTTTGGAGGTAATGAAGTCATGACATTGGACCCTCGTGAATGGGATTGGTGCTCTTATAAGAAAAGGCTCTCTCCACCACGTGAAGGTACATCCATCCACAGACCAGGAAGAGAGCTCTCATCAGAACCAGACCATGTTGACATTCTGATCTCAGACTTCCCAGTCTCCAGAACTGTAAGAAAGTCTGTTATTTAAGCCACCTGCACTATGGTTTTTTTTTTTTTTCTTTTTTCGTACGCCCCCGTACGCGAGCCTCTCACTGTCGTGGCCTCTCCCGCTGCGGAGCACAGGCTCCGGACGCGCAAGCCCAGCGACCATGGCTCTCGGGCCCAGCCGCTCCACGGCATGCGGGATCCTCCCGGACCGGGGCACGAACCCGCGTCCCCTGCATCGGCAGGCGGACCCTCAACCACTGTGCCACCAGGGAAGCCCTACACTATGGTATTTTGTTAAAGCAGTCCAAACTGACTAAAACAGGCAGCTTATTTAACTTCTTTGTGCTCAGTTTTCTCATATGCAAATGGAAATAACAATGTATCCTACTTCATATATTTGCTGCGATACTTACATCACTACACCTAAAACACTTAGGAGAGTGCCTGGCCCATATAAGTTGTCATTATTAATATAAATGCATCAGACACTCATGTAACGATGCCCTTAAATCTTCCAAATAATCACTTAATTCCTTTTTTCCTAAATCCTCACCAGGAAATCTTCCAATGATTCCCTGTATGGCATGACTTCAGAGAGATGCTCTGGCTTGAGTTGTCTTGGTAAATCCTCTCAAGATCTCTGAGAAGTATCTACCTATAGGGTTTTTGATTTGATTATCTAAATCTTTATCAATCAGTACATCCTTGAGATGTGCTGCCAAGGAAGCAGAATTCAGTGACAGCTTGCAACTTTTTATTACCAGCAACAGTATTTGGCTATGAAGAGTCTCCCCTAAGTAAACTGGCAAGGAACTGAGATTTCTTGAGGCTGATTTTCCATTCACCTATTTTGTTGGCTTTATAAACTAATACATAGTCATTTATAACAGTTTGAGATTGTAGGAAGTGAGCTCACAATGCCTTTGAAAGGCGAATCTTGGGCAAGTCATTTCAATATATTATAAAAAGAATTACTTTAGCCTATGCGGGTATAAAATCTGTTATCTTGTTGACATTGATTGGGCTGCAGCTACCTTTACACTATCCATGTAGAATGCTATGCATATAGGGGTCCTGCTAAGCCAACTTTTCTTGCAGTTTGGGCAAATTACTTATCGACAAATGGATTGACTACTTAAAAATGAGTTCTCCTCATTAACTTGTGAGTCTTTTTAAAAATACTTTGTGAAATTTCAATATTAGCATGTTACTATGTTCAAGATTAGTATATTTGTTTCAAAGTAAATTAAAGCATTTCCTTAAAAATACTGGTGTTGAAATTCCTCATTTTGGCTTTCCATGACACTGGATAATCTGGCATCATTTTATCCATCCAACTTATTTTCCCTTCTCTCTTATATACTCTTACAACTTATCAGGCAGGTTTGCCCACTACTGCTGAACACACCATACTCATTCCTGTAGGGGAGGAAAAATTCTCTTCTACCCTCTTAGGTTCTCTGGCTAAGAATTAAACTCATCTATGGCAGATTAACTGGCAAAAAAACATACAAGTTTTACTAAAATTTCTTACATGGACATGGGAGCCTTCACAACAGAATGAAGATCCTCCCCACCAGCCCCCAAAATATGGCAGAACCTACATGTTTTATAGTAGGTTGAACAAAGAGAGGTAATTGTAGAAAAGTAACTAAACTATATGGAGAGGTGAAAGGAAGATAAGAATCCATATTTTTAAAAAGTTCTGTTTGCACAGATTTCTTTTGGCCTTGATTCCCCATTTCCCATCTCTGGCAACGAGAATATCTTTTTTCTCCTAAGTACAGAGAAGGCACATTTTACAATGGGCTTTTATCTCCTGCTTTCAGAAATAAAAAGGAGTTCAGAATGCCCTTATTGCACCTGCTATTTCTCAAGTGCCCTTAACTTAATCAATATGCCAAAGTGGCATTTTTGGAGTGACATGCTCTGAATTCCTTTATCTGTCTTTGTTTGTAAGGTCTACCTATTCCTCCTGTTCATTTCGGCCCATCATTCAAGTCCTATTTTTTTTCTAGAATTTATCCTGTGGATTCAACTCATGGGACTCTTGCCATATGCATTACATAACTTGTTACTTTCAAAATATTCCCTCTTGTATTGTGAATATTTGTTTCACGCAGTTGTCTTATCTCCCCAACTAGACTGCAAGCTCTTTAAATATTTGACTCATTTTGTAAATATCCACAATCACAAAACTTTAAAACTGCATTTAGATGCTGAAATTGGTATGCAGACTGTCACTGCTCTAGTCACCCATACTAAGAATAGCAGAGTTAATGAGAACATTCTAGTATAATAAAATTGAATGCTTACTGGGTACGAGTCCCTTACATATATTTATTTATTTAATTCATGATGGTGACATCATCCTTCATGGTTTTCTTCCTCTCACATCCAATGTTTAGTCCATGTGACTCTATTGGCTCTACCTTCAAAATAGATCTGGTACATTCCCACTTCTCACCGAAGTCACCAGTATCATCCTGATTCCAGGCCCCATCACTTCTCTCCTGGATTATTGTAAAAGCCTCCTAATAGGTGTATTCGCAACACAGCCCAGTGTCATTCTTTCAAAGTTTTAAGTCATACGTCTGTTCAAAATCCCGCAACAGTCACTCACTTCAAAGGAAAAGATGAAGTCCTTAGTGGCCTACAAGAACCTATGTCACTGGCAAAGCCCACTAGGGTCCCACGGAAAAATAAGATGGAATCTAGGTGTTAAGGTCTAACTTCTTTTGTGCTTAGTCTAGTTTCACTTGCCTATAGGGGTCTTGTGCAGAGAGGCCTTGCACCTAATACGTGGAATTAGAGTTCCCAGAGCAAAACTGCTGCGCCCGACACCCCAAATTGCCTGGGCCGTGGGCAAAAGCCCTAGCACACAACACCTCAATTCAAGATGGGGACAACATACCCTGTGCAGAAATGCTGCACCCAGCACTTAAGTCTAAAGTGCCCCCAGGAACACAACTGTGCCCCACCCTCTTGACAAGAACCTCATAAAGCTGCCCTGCCCATGGCCTGTTGGGGAGAGCTTGTCTTCTAGAGCAAGAACTCACACCTCTCCATTCTTTGACCAAAGAATAAAGCTTTGCTTTGCTTCTGAACGAACCAGGCAGGAGGACCCTTGTTGGAGCCCAACTTGAAAGGGTTGGTAATAATAAGACAGGCTGGGACCTGGGACGTGGTACACTTTGCTGCAGTACTTTCACATGGACAAACGGCTCCTTGAGCAACAAAATACAAAGAAACTATAAGGGACTAAAAATAACTGTGTGCATGCTCAGTTGGGGCAAATTATACAAAACAAGATACAAAAAGACCAAAAAAAGAGCTGGGAGCAAAAACACGGTGTCAGGAGCAAAAGCAGGGTGCTGTGCATGCCTCCTGCACGCAACACCACCAAAGGGGTGGGCAAACCACCTAAGCCACCACTCCCAGCCAACCCCTGGACACCCCACTACCCTCACCCCATATAAGGAACTAGCTGCCCCCCCACCCCCTCGGGGAGCGAGCAAGGGAAACTGTTACTTGTTATCAAGGAAAATTATTACTTGTTTTTGCTCCTCCCTGCTTGCCTGAATTTCTTGTCTGGCCTCTTGTCACCTTCTATTGATTGGGCAAGGTCAAGAACCATGGTTGGTATCAATAACACCTATATGATCTCCCTCCCTCCATCACTGGAACCTTATCTCCCACTACTCTGAGGCTTCAGCCACACTGGCCAGCCTTGTTTTTCCACAAACACATAATGCATCTAGGGTCTCGGCTCTGGTTTTTTTCTTCTGCCTAGAGCAGCGGTGCCCAACCGTTTTGGCACCAGGGACTGGTTTTTGTGGAAGACAATTTTTCCACGGATTGGGGGTGGGGGGGTAGCTCAGGCAGTAATGCGAGCAACAGGGGAGCGGCAGATGGAGCTTTGCTCTGCTGGCTGGCTCTCCCACCCACCGCTCACCTCCCGCTGTACAGCCCAGTTTCCAACAGGCCGCGGACCAGTTGGGCCTGTTCCCAACAGGCCAACAACCTCCTTCCTGATTCCTCTCAAGCTCTATTCTTTTTCATAGCACTTAACATCTTTCAACATGCTATGTAACCTTTTGGCAGTATACTGTCTGCTTTCCCCACCCCCATGTAAACTCCAGGAGGGAGGTGATTGGTGGGTTTTTTTGTTTGTTTTTGCCACTCTATCCTTGCAAAGCACACCCGGCAATCTCCCACGGGAGGTGATTGTTTTATTCACGGATGTATCCCAAGAGCCTAAAACAGCACCAGATAAATAAAAGGCACTCAGTAAATACTTGGTGAATAAATTTAGAAATTAGATTTTCTTTCTGCAAGGACACTGCTCTTTGGTGATGAGCCTTAATCAGCTTCTAAGCTTCTTTATTACACAAAGGGCCCAAACCACAGGGAGCTTAGCAGTCTTAGGAGTGGCCCCCGAGGTAAGTTGGAAGCACTGAGGAGACAAAAGCTAAAAAACTAAAGGGTGCAGTTCTTTCTGGGGAAGGGGTGGGTGGCTGGCTGAAGAAGTAAAGACCAACTTGCTTTCCCTATGCTTGTCCACAAGTGTTTCAATGGGCGGCATAAAGGACTTTGAACATTCTCCTACCCAAACAAATCCAGGGCTCCGAGCCCGAGCGCGGCGACGCGGGCCCTGCCCTTCCCCAGGCAGCTTCAGTGCCCTCACTTAGGTGGTTAGGACGCGCCTAAACAGCGTTCTTTTCCGGGGCCGGGACGTCCGTGCTTCAGGGACTAGGCGCCAAGGTGGCGCGTACTACGCGTCCAGGTGCCCCGTGGGCGGCCGCAGGGGCCACAGCACCGGTCGCCTGACAGGCGGCGGAACGAACACCCGGGCGAGGACCTGCTCACGTCACGGAGGCGGCGGCCCGCGCCCGCCTCACGCATGCGCACTGCGCCCAGCATGAGGGTCGCGGCTCTGATCAGGTAACCGCCCCGGTGCCGCCTTCCTCCTCCCTTCCTGCCTCCAGTCCCTTTCTGCTGAGTGGCGGGAGTTGCCGCCGCCGCCGAACTGACGGTGTCCCTGCAGGAGCCGCGTATGGGGGGCTCGGCGGCTCCTCCCGGTAGCAGGAAGAGGCGGAGCCTTCGGGCTGCTGCCCGGCCCGGCTGGTCCCCGGTCCCAGGCTGGCGCTCCTCCTTTCACTCCGTCGCCGCCTCCCTGGTCTTCTGGGCCCCAAACTTGGGTTCAGATTGGTTTCACGATGTCTGGGTCTCACCGCCCGAGGGCTGGTTAAATTACTCTGACCCGACTCGGGGTCGGATTCTCAAAAACTGTAATGGGCTGTGAAGTTTGAGGGGCACTGCTTCACGCCACTTACTGAGTCTCTCCCACCCTTTTCTCTCACTTTTCATCCTCTTTTATAGTTCCCTTCAGTCTTTCTGCCGGTCCTCCGGCCCTGCCTGGTTCCCTAGTTTGTTACCAGCCCCGCCCCCTCCCGCAAAAGACCACCTCTCCCTCGCCTGCCGTCCCATTAGTGACTGGACTGCTTATGGTATAGATGTGTTTTACTTTGGTGCTCAAGGATAGAGATGGAATTATCCTGTTTTATCTTAGATCCAGTTGCCATTGCTTTGAACACTCATGATTGCTTTTAGAAAAGTGACCTTACGGTAACATACTCCATATTCCAAAAGGAGTTTGAAATCTAATAACCCATCATGTTTTTAGGTTTCTAAATTAAGTCCTATGACGACCAAAGATTGGTCAGCTTAAATGTCTCCATACTCAATCTGTAAACTGAAGCAAAAGGGAAAAAAATAAAAAAATGCAAAAGGGAATTCAGACTACTTGAACATTTGATGACTTTTGGATCTGTATAGAGTGAGATGAATAGAGGGCAACCCGTGCGAAGCCCATTGACGATTTCATGAAAGTTTTTGTTCAGTGACCTACGAAATTAATACTGGCTGACAATAGTGTGACCTATTAAGGACTCGATATGACATCTTTTACTTCAATGCCATTGTCAGGATACTGGACTATAATGCCAAAATAATTTTTTTCCAATGAATTTCTTCTGTAAACAATGTGATTAAGCTTCCAACATTATGGACTTCATTTGATCTAGATAAGTAAGAACAAAAAGCAGTCCAGGAAATGAGTAATTCCTATCCACATGCAGTTTACCAAAAGTTTAACCATTAAAGTGAGACACTTAATTAAAGTCTCAGAAATGTTGAAGGGAAGGAGAGAAGAAGATTGGTATAATCCATTACACTAGATATTCTGTAATGTGCATATGTTACTTTTATAATAAAAAAGCAAATTACTTTTAAAGAAGGCAGTGTTGGAAAATTGTTGCTAAAATGTAAGATCTGTATAAATGTTGGAAGACATAAGTAGGAGTACAGAACATAATATGTACATACAAATATGAATGCATACATAATACATATATACATTTGTATGCATATACACTTGAATGTATTTGGATTTAAACTTAATACAGTGAATCTGCTTGCAATAAATATATTTAATGTGTGCACTAAGAGATGGGATATGTGTGTGTGTTCTAGGGAATAAGTGAAACCAAGATTCTTACATTATCTTTAGACCATGAAGAGCATATTTTCCTAATACACAAAAGATTGCATCATTGAATTTTACAGTTGAATGACACCTTGAGGATTAGTTAGACCATTCTCTAATTTTATAATGAAGCATGTGAACCCAAGCACATCGAGTAACTTAGTTTGGTATTCCAGAATTGGGAACTGAAATTCTGATCTTGTGAAGGATGTCTTCCCTAACATATGCTGATGTACTTTGTGATGTTCTAAGAAGTGAGTAAGGTACTCAGCATTTTCCAAACTTAATTTGACCTTTAAAACCTTTTGTTCTTAGAGTATTTGTCGGACACTAGTGTTCCACAGAACACAATTTGGGAAATACTATTTTAAAATCATATTTGAAATCTTAGCGTATTTTAAAATAAAAGGACAAGTTCTGATTGTGGTTGTATACCCTTTAATCTTTAATATTCTAAATATTCTAAAGAATTAGATCATCTTGTCCTGGGGAAATAAAGCAGTGAGGTTCAATAGGAGAAGTTGTGAAAGAGGTACTTGGGGGAAACATCAGAAGCTGAGGGGAGAGAGCATGATGTGTAATTTCACTTTGCCCCTTGCAATCTCCCTCCCCTTGAGAAGTTCTGGAATGACAGTTGTTACTGATCAGAATATGGTAGAGGCTGACAGATGCTGGGAACTAAAATAAAAGGCAAAAGGGCCAGCTTCTAGGATAATCAATCTCTTGGTTTCTTTGCTTATAAATAGGTCTAAACATTATCTGGGGGTACATTTGCAGATTTTAGCAAAGATTAGAATGAAGGGAAACAGGAATAAAACAAAGGAAGAGAGACAAAGATAAAAGAAAGGAAGAAACATGCAAGAGGGTACTAAACTGAAATAGTATAGAGGTTGCCATTCAACCTTGTTATAGATGAATGACTATTGGTCTTGAATAAGTGATTTGCCAGGTAGGTAGATGTGGTACCAGAATTTAGAATTTCCTGTCAATCTGTTTTTTAGATTTATGACTCAGGCCTTGTCCTGCCATCGTATGTAGTGATGGCTGAAAGGTGAAGTACTGATAGTACTGATGTTTAACTTTATCAATGTAATTCAGCATTTTGCTTTCAACCTCTACAGAATTTGAACCCACCAAGTACATCAAACTTTGTCATTTGATTGGATCTCAGATCTTTAATTTGATCCTTTAATTGGTGATGGTGACCGTTGTTAGAGTTCTTAAAGTGGAACAGAACATGTTTTTTTCTGCTTTTTCATAGAAAATTTAATCTGAGAAGTATATATAATAGTTTAACTGAAATGTAAAATTAAATCATATTTTATTTGCAAAACACTTTATATTAAGCAAAGCCACTATCACAAAGTGATAGTTGCCATTTTTTGTTTAGCATAGTCTTTGTTATAATGGCATATAATTGCCATTATAACAAAGACTTGCCATTTTTTGTTTAGCATACTCTTTGTTATAATGGCATATAATTTCATAAGCCCTTGTGAGTAGCAGCCTTAGATAATCAGATTCGTTTGATCAGTTGTGTATGCTATGGAAATTACATGTGATTTTTGCATTCTAATGTAAAATAGTCCCTCAAATATTCTGAAAAGCCGAAAAAATATGTTCTATTTCTATATCTAATGAGTCTATGTCAGATAATGGTCAGTAACCTGATATTTGTCTCATCTATTTCTTTCTTTATTTTTTAGTGGTGGGAAGGACAGCTGTTATAATATGATGCAGTGCATTGCTGCTGGGCATCAGATTGTTGCTTTAGCAAATCTAAGACCACCTGAAAACCAAGGTAAGTGTATAACTATCAGAAAATTCTCTAAATGACTGAAACTCTAACCTCATAAACACATTCTATTGTATGCAGTGTGCAAACAATAAAAAGGAACTCATATATCTTTAGCACTGGTTATCTGCTATGTTCTGTGCTAAGTGTTTTCAATTACATATCCTTTACTCCTCATAAGAACTCCTAGAAAGTTTTATTAGACAAAGATACTGAAGCTTAGAGTTTTATAAATTTGTCCAAGGTGAAATAGCTAGAATAAACTTGCAGAGCTGAGACCTGAATCCTCTTACTTCAGAGTGCACTGCTGTTCCACTGCAACACTTTTCCAAGTGTTGTTGGCAATGCACCATTAAATAAGATACAGCTTCTTGGAGCTTGGGAAGTAAGACATATATTAATAAATGATAATATGTGAATTTTGTTATTAAAAGCATCTAGTTTAGCCACCTTAGATGTAAGGTAAATGTGTGAGACTTGAGAGAGCCGTAGAGCAATGTATTTCTACTTTTTATTTGTCTGTGGTAATAAGGACATCTACAAATAATCCATAGACCTTATTTTAGCTACTTTTTTCGGTTTTTCTCCAATGAAATTTCCCCATTTAGAACTGTTTTTTTCTCTGTGTCCATGTCAGTGTCCAGATTTCCTCTTTTAATAAGGACACCAATCATACTGGATAAAGGCCTTACCCTAATGACCTCATCTTAACTAATTACATCTGCAATGACCCTATTCCCAAGTAAGGTCACATTTTGAGGTATTAGATGTTAGGACTTTAACACAAGAATTTGGGAGCGACACAATTCAAACAGCAACAATCTCTTTTTTTAAATTGAGATATAATTGATGTATAACACTGTATTCGTTTTAGGTGTATAATATAATGATTTGGTGTATATATATGTATATATACATATATGTGTATATATATATAGTGAAATGATTACCACAATACGTTTACTTAACATCCATCACCACACATAATTATAATTTTTTTTTCCCAATCAGACTTTTAAAAAAAGAAAAATATTCACTGATTTGCTTTTTATACTCTTTTATTATACCCATACAACCATAGATATTAACTGCTAAAATGTAATAGGGCGAGATTAACACTTGTCTAACTCTATTACTACTTTTCTAGTAAGATCTTTTTATCATCCCCTTTACTCAACTTCTTTCAAGATTCCATGCTTTTGCTCTACTATTATTTTAGGATGAATTATTAGTGAAAACCCTAATTATAGTTCCTGGCATGAAGTAGGCACCCAGTAAATTTAGTTGAATCTGGATTTAGCACTAAATATTTCCTTCCTTCCTCCCTTCCTTCCTTCCTGCCTTCCTTCCTCCCTCCCTCCCTCCCTCCCTCCCTTCCTCCCTTCCTTCCTTCCTTCCTTCCTTCCTTCCTCAGTGCTGCCAGTATATTGAATTTTTATATCATTTTACAATTGTTTTCTATTTATTTTTTCTTTTTCTTTTTTTTGTCTTTATGCCCAAATAGGTTGTTTGTAAGCTTCTTGAGAGGAGAGGTCATATCTTTTGTGTTCCTTTAATTGTTCCTCAGCACTTGGGACAGCTCTGTGCCTCTGATAAGCATTCACTCAAGGTTTATTGATGGACAAATGAATAATGAACTAACTAGAATTAGCCCTGCAAGAGCGAGCAGTTATTTCAGTCAGATATTTGAATTTTCTTTCCTTCTCTGATTAAGACCCAAGTAATGCTGGAAGTGAAGTGGGGAAGATAGAGATTAGAAATATTTTATAGGAAGAAATAGAACAGGTCCTGTGGAGGTCCTGTAGAGGGTCAGGGATAAACATACATTTTAGGATTTTGTACTGGGCTTCTGATGATTAATGATAATAGCTTTTTCGAAGTGATATGTTTAGAAAATAACCTCCTATTTCTGACTTTAAATAATAAAGAGAAAATTCTTTGACTAAGGGTGAGTGGGAACTACACTATAACTTCTATATTATAAAAGAAGAAGCAAGAATTTCCTTGCAGGTTGTGTTCTGTTACCAAAGGAAAGAATTTTCTTATCCCTTGTGGCCAGTCAGGCAAGTGAGTTTTTTAAGCTTTCTATCTTTAGAGGTGTTTGTATTTAAAAAGCAGATTGTATTATATAATATATAATACGTACATGATATAATTTCATTCCCTGGAGTTTCTATCTTCAGCTTTTCTATATGAATTATTACAGTTACCTTGTACTGAATCATTAACATACAGAGCTTCCTTGACTTACAGTATGGTTATGTTGAAATACATAAGTTGAAAATATTCTGTCAAAAATTCATTTAATACACCTAACCTACTGATCATCATAGCTTAGTCTAGCCTACCTTAACTGTGCTTAGAACTACCACTGGGCAAAATCATCTAACACAAACAGTATTTTATAATAAAGTGTTGAATATCATATGTAGTTTATTGAATTCTGTAGTGTGTGGAAGTGAAAAACAGAATGGTTGTATGGGTACAGAATGGTTCTAAGTGTATTGGTTGTTAACCCTTGTGATTGTGTGACTGACTGGGGGCTGTGGCTCTCTGCTGGGCATCACACAGGGTATCGACCACATTTCACTAGCCTGGGAAAAGATGAGAATTCAAAAGTCGAAGTACAGTTTTTCCTGAATGCGTATAGCTTTTGTACCATTGTAAAGTTGAAAAATCCTAAATTTAACGATTTAACTAAAAATCCTAACCTTAACCAAGTTAAGGACTGTCTTTATAACCTTCCATGTGCTCGGGGTTCACTAGCAGAGTGGTAAGATGACACGCAAAGTATATCTTTAAATTACGCCTCATGTGGAATGGAGCTATTTATTTACAATATTGTTAGTGAGAAAAAATTTAGTAGTAAATGGAATTGGGATATTACAAAGTAAAAGCTGGAAAAAATCAGCTGCAACTCTCATTGTAATGGAAGAGAATAGATGGCTGTGGGTTGGTAGATGGAGAGGGTTTAGCTAATCGCGATTTAAAGTCAGCAGGA
>NW_006789313.1:1879248-1898446 GCF_000442215.2 Lipotes vexillifer
CAGCAGGAAGTTGGTGATTATTGAATGAATCATTGACTGACTTTTTCCCCCAACCAGTAAAAGGAATCTTAATGAGGAATGACTGGTAGAGATGACGCCAGTACAAAGTTGGTTAAATTAAATTCACGGCACTGAGTTTTCAGTGGGTAGTCTGGAAAAGACTTTATCCCCATCAATGGGGATAAATGTGAACTTGTCATAAAATTCACAAAGCCATCTCTTTAAATTTGTAGTAGGAACTTTTGTGGCGTGTAATTGAGGTGCTTCAGGCAACAGTGGAGCCTTTTGGTTTTATTTGCTCTCATACCATTGTTGCTATGTAGCTTCCATTAATAAAAGTTACATTGTGGTTGGGACTAAATGGAGCCTTAAAGGAAAATTGCCTTCTAGGTTTTGGAAGTCAGTAAAGTGTTTTAATTATTAGGCCAACATCAGGAAGTTTCTTGCTAAGTAGCTCAAAGTTATTTAAATATATTAATTCGATTGTATTAATTGCCTGTAAAACTAATACATTTAAAGATCTAGTTTAAACTTGAGATGAAGGTAATCTGAAAGGTTTTTAGGTAACTTTGGCTATATCTCTCCTTCCTACTGGGACCAGGACTACACAGATGTATAATAATAATGTGAGTACATGGAAGCCAGTCTGTTCTGTGGGTTCAGAAATCTAGTGAGCCAAAATCTGATAGCATATGATGGCAGTTTTGATTATTGAAGGGCCCTTACAATATCATTTTTCATGCCTTTAGATAGAATTCTTTCACATTCAGTGGAAAGCCTAGACTTGCTTGGCATATATGCATGTAGAAACATATATGTCAAACATTGTTTTGTAACTTTTTGAAAATGTAATAATGTATGGTGAACATTTTCCCTGTCATTAAGTAGTATTCTACCATAGCATTTTCTAGATATTGTCTTTGGAACTCAAATACCCTATGAAAATATGTGTTCTGTGGATAGATAACTTTGAGAGGTAATTTATACACTCTCCCCTTGTTAGAGCACCGTAAAGCAGATTAGCCTAGGAAGAACTGCAGTTAAAACACCTGTTTAATATGGTTTATCCTCATTTTTTATAAATTGATTTGACCACAGAGTCCTTTTTTTTCATCCAATACATATTAATATCTCACGGAATTTCTATTCTGCAGAACATACTTTAGAAAATACTCCTCTTCAAAATTATATTAGTATTATGTGAATATACTATAATTTTAATCTGTTATAAACAATGCTGTGATGAACATCTTTGCAAATAATCTTTGTGTATATTCATAATTCTTTTTTCTAAAAAAAAGAGTATTAAGAAATCAGAAAGCATATTCCAATATATTTCTAAGCTTATTTGTATCACCAGAAAGTCTGATGTGACTCATCTGTTTTGAATATTTTACTCATATTGATATTTTTGGAACCCTGTGACAACCAGTGATTGTGTTACTTATTAGCTTAAGTTATGTTTCTATACACATTTGTAACTGCTCTAACAATACTGAATTTATATATGTTTATATGTTTTATTGAAGTAAGAATATAGAATATATCAAGAGCATCTAAATCTTTTTCTTACACATATTTGTCACTTATTAACTAAGTATATATATATTTTTTACATCTTTATTGGAGTATAATTGCTTTACAATGGTGTGTTAGTTTCTGCTTTATAACAAAGTGAATCAGTTATACATATACATGTGTTCCCATATCTCTTCCCTCTTGCGTCTCCCTCCCTCCCACCCTCCCTATCCTACCCCTCTAGGTGGTCCCAAAGCACCGAGCTGATCTCCCTGTGCTATGCGGCTGCTTCCCACTAGCTATCTATTTTACATTTGGTAGTGTATATATGTCCATGCCACTCTCTCACTTTGTCACAGCCTACCCTTCCCCCTCCCCATATCCTCAAGTCCATTCTCTAGTAGGTCTATGTCTTTATTCCCGTCTTAGCCCTAGTTCATGACATTTTTTTTTCTTAAATTCCATATATATGTGTTAGCATATGGTACTTGTCTTTCTCTTTCTGATTTACTTCGCTGTGTATGACAGACTCTAAGTCCATCCACCTCACTACAAATAACTCGATTTTGTTTCTTTCTAAGGCTGAGTAATATTCCATTGTATATATGTGCCACATCTTCTTTATCCATTCATCCGATGATGGACACTTAGGTTGTTTCCATCTCTTGGCTGTTGTAAATAGAGCTGCAATGAACATTTTGGTACATGACTCTTTTGAATTATGGTTTTCTCAGGGTATATACCCAGTAGTGGGATTGCTGGGTCATATGGTAGTTCTATTTTTAGTTTTTTAAGGAACCTCCATACTGTTCTCCACAGTGGCTGAACCAATTCACATTCCCACCAGCAGTGCAAGAGGGTTCCCTTTTCTCCACACCCTCTCCAGCATTTATTGTTTCTAGATTTTTTGATGATGGCCATTCTGACTGGTGTGAGATGATATCTCATTGTAGTTTTAATTTGCATTTCTCTAATGATTAATGATGTTGAGCATTCTTTGATGTGTTTGTTGGCAATTTGTATATCTTCTTTGGAGAAATGTCTTTTTTGGTCTTCTGCCCATTTTTGGATAGGGTTGTTTGTTTTTTTGTTATTGAGCTGCATGAGCTGCTTGTAGATCTTGGAGATTAATCCTCTGTCAGTTGCTTCATTTGCAAATATTTTCTTGCATTCTGAGGGTTGTCTTTTGGTCTTGTTTATGGTTTCCTTTGCTGTGCAAAAGCTTTTAAGTTTCATTAGGTCCCATTTGTTTATTTTTGTTTTTATTTCCATTTCTCTAGGAGGTGGGTCAAAAAGGATCTTGCTGTGATTTATGTCATAGAGTGTTCTGCCTATGTTTTCCTCTAAGAGTTTGATAGTTTCTGGCTGTACATTTAGGTCTTTAATCCATTTTGAGCTTATTTTTGTGTATGGTGTTAGGGAGTGGTCTAATTTTATACTTCTACATGTAACTGTTCAGTTTTCCCAGAACCACTTATTGAAGAGGCTGTCCTTTCTCCACTGTACATTCCTGCCTCCTTTATCAAAGATATGGTGACCATATGTGCGTGGGTTTATCTCTGGGTTTTCTATCCTGTTCCATTGATCTATCTTTCTGTTTCTGTGACAGTACCATACTGTCTTGATTACTGTAGCTTTGTAGTATAGTCTGAAGTCAGGGCGCCTGATTCCTCCAGCTCCGATTTTCGTTCTCAAGATTGCTTTGGCTCTTCGGGGACTATTGTGTTTTCATACAAATTGTGAAAGTTTTTGTTCTAGTTCTGTGAAAAATACAGTGGTAGTTTGATAGGGATTGCATTGAATCTGTAGATTGCTTTGGGTAGTAGAGTCATTTTCACAATGTTGATTCTTCCAATGCAAGAACATGGTATATCTCTCCCATCTATTTGTATCATCTTTAATTTCTTTCATCAGTGTCTTATAATTTTCTGCATACAGGTCTTTTGTCTCCTTAGGTAGGTTTATTCCTAGATATTTTATTCTTTTTGTTGCAATGGTAAATGGGAGTGTTTTCTTGATTTCACTTTCAGATTTTTCATCATTAGTGTATAGGAATGCCAGAGATTTCTGTGCATTAATTTTGTATCCTGCTACTTTACCAAATTCATTGATTAGCTCTAGTAGTTTTCTGGTAGCATCTTTAGGATTCTCTATGTATAGTATCATGTCATCTGCAAACAGTGACAGCTTTACTTCTTCTTTTCCGATTTGGATTCCTTTTATTTCCTTTTCTTCTCTGATTGCTGTGGCTAAAACTTCCAAAACTATGTTGAATAAGAGTGGTGAGAGTGGGCAACCTTGTCTTGTTCCTGACCTTAGTGGAAATGCTTTCAGTTTTTCGCCATTGAGGATGATGTTGGCTGTGGGCTTGTCATATACGGCCTTTATTATATTGAGGAAAGTTCCCTCTACACCTACTTTCTGCAGGGTTTTTATCATAAATGGGTGTTGAATTTTGTCGAAAGCTTTCTCTGCATCTATTGAGATGATCATATGGTTTTTCTCCTTCAATTTGTTAATATGGTGTATCACGTTGATTGATTTGCATATATTGAATAATCCTTGTATTCCTGGAATAAACCCCACTTGATCATGGTGTATGATCCATTTAGTGTGCTGTTGGATTCTGTTTGCTAGTATTTTGTTGAGGATTTTTGCATCTATGTTCATCAGTGATATTGGCCTGTAGTTTTCTTTCTTTGTGACATCCTTGTCTGGTTTTGGTATCAGGGTAATGGTGGCCTCGTAGAATGAGTCTGGGAGTGTTCCTCCTTCTACTGTATTTTTGAAGAGTTTGAGAAGGATGTTAGCTTTTCTGTAAATGTTTGATAGAATTCGCCTGTGAAGCCATCTGGCCTTGGGGTTTTGTTTTTCGGAAGATTTTTAATCACGCTTTCAATTTCAGTGCTTGTGATTGGTCTGTTCATATTTTCTATTTCTTCCTGATTCACTCTTGGCAGGTTGTGCATTTCTAAGAATTTGTCCATTTCTTTCAGGTTGTCTATTATATTGGCATAGAGTTGCTTGTAATAATCTCTCATGATCTTTTGTATTTCTGCAGTGTCAGTTGTTACTTCTCCTTTTTCATTTCTGATTCTATTGATTTGAGTCTTCTCCCTTATTTTCTTGATGAGTCTGGCTAATGGTTTATCAATTTTGTTTATCTTCTCAAAGAACCAGCTTTTAGTTTTTGTTGCAGAGCACAGGCACCGGACGCGCAGGCTCAGAGGCATGACTCACGGGCCCAGCCGCTCCGCGGCATGTGGGATCTTCCCAGCCTGGCGCACAAACCTGCGTCCCCTGCATCAGCAGGTGGACTCTCAACCACTGGGCCACCAGGAAAGCCCCTCCTTGTTTTTCTTGATGAGTCTGGCTAATGGTTTATCAATTTTGGTTATCTTCTCAAAGAGCCAGCTTTTAGTTTTATTGATCTTTCCTATTGTTTCCTTCATTTCTTTTCATTTATTTCTGATCTGATCTTTATGATTTCTTTCCTTCTGCTAACTTTGGCGTTTTTTTGTTCTTTCTCTAAGTGCTTTAGGTGCAAGGTTAGGTTGTTTATTGAAGATGTTTCCTCTTTCTTAAGGTAGGACTGTATTGCTATAAACTTCCCTGTTAGAACTGCTTTTGCTGCATCCCATAGGTTTTGGGTTGTCGTGTCTCCATTGTCATTTGTTTCTAGGTATTTTTTGATTTTCTCTTTGATTTCTTCAGTGATCACTTCATTATTAAGTAGTGTATTGTTTAGCCTCCATGTGTTTGTATATTTTACAGATCTTTTCCTGTAATATCTAGTCTCATTGTGTTGTGGTCGGAAAAGATACTTGATACAATTTCAATTTTCTTAAATTTACCAAGGTTTGATATGTGACCCAAGATATGATCTATCCTGGAGAATGTTCCATGAGCACTTGAGAAAAATGTGTATTCTGTTGTTTTTGGGTGGAATGTCCTATAAATATCAATTAAGTCTATCTTGTTTAATGTATCATTTAAAGCTTGTGTTTCCTTATTTATTTTCATTTTGGGTGACCTGTGCATTGGTGAAAGTGGGGTGTTAATGTCCCCTACTATGAATGTAGGGGACATTCATGTGACTAGTGTGACTGTGGATTTCCTCTTTTATGGCTGTTAGTATTTGCCTTATGTATTGAGGTGCTCCTATGTTGGGTGCATAAATATTTACAATTGTTATATCTTCTTCTTGGATTGATCCCTTGATCATTATGTAGTGTCCTTCTTTGTCTCTTGTAATAGTCTTTATTTTAAAGTCTATTTTGTCTGATGTGAGAATTGCTACCCCAGCTTTCTTTTGGTTTCCATTTGCATGGAATATCTTTTTCCATCCCCTTACTTTCAGTCTGTATGTGTCTCTAGGTCTGAAGTGGGTCTCTTATAGACAGCATATATATGGGTCTTGTTTTTGTATCCATTCAGCCAGTCTGTGTCTTCTGGTGGGAGCATTTAATCCATTTACAATTAAGGTAATCATTGACATGTATGTTCCTATTCCCATTTTCTTAATTGTTTTGGGTTCGTTATTGTAGGTCTTTTCCTTCTCTTGTGTTTCTTGCGTAGAGAAGTTCCTTGGTCATTTTTTTGTAAAGCTGGTTTGGTGGTGCTGAACTCTCTCAGCGTTTGCTTGTCTGTAAAGGTTTTAATTTCTCCATCAAATCTGAATGATAGCCTTGCTGGGTAGAGTAATCTTGGTTGTAGGTTTTTCTCCTTCATCACTTTAAATATGTCCTGCCACTCCCTTCTGGCTTGCAGAGTTTCTGCTGAAAGATCAGCTGTTAACCTTATGGGGATTCCTTTGTTGTTATTTGTTGTTTTTCCCTTGCTGCTTTTAATATGTTTTCTTTGTATTTAATTTTTGACAGTTTGATTAATATGTGTCTTGGCGTATTTCTCCTTGGATTTATCCTGTATGGGACTCTCTGTGCTTCCTGGACTTGATTAACTATTTCCTTTCCCATATTAGGGAAGTTTTCAACTATAATCTCTTCAAATATTTTCTCAGTCCCTTTCTTTTTCTCTTCTTCTTCTGGAACCCCTATAATTCGAATGTTGGTGCGTTTAATGTTGTCCCAGAGGTCTCTGAGACTGTCCTCAGTTCTTTTCATTCTTTTTTCTTTATTCTGCTCTGCAGTAGTTATTTCCACTATTTTATCTTCCAGGTCACTTATCCGTTCTTCTGCCTCAGTTATTCTGCTATTGATCCCATCTAGAGTATTTTTAATTTCATTTATTGTGTTGTTCATCATTGTTTGTTTCATCTTTAGTTCTTCTAGGTCCTTGTTAAATGTTTCTTGCATTTTTTCCATTCTATTTCCAAGATTTTGGATCATCTTTACTATCATTATTCTGAATTCTTTTTCAGGTAGACTGCCTATTTCCTCTTCATTTGTTAGGTCTGGTGGGTTTTTATCTTGCTCCTTCATCTGCTGTGTGTTTTTCTGTCTTCTCGTTTTGCTTATCTTACTGTGTTTGGGGTCTCTTTTTTGCAGGCTGCAGGTTCGTAGTTGCCGTTGTTTTTGGTGTCTGTCCCCTGTGGCTAAAGTTGGTTTACTGGGTTATGTACGCTTCCTGGTAGAGGGGACTAGTGCCTGTGTTCTGGTGGATGAGTCTGGATCTTGTTTTTCTGGTGGGGAGGTCCACGTCTTGTGGTGTGTTTTGGGGTATCTGTGGACTTATTATGATTTTAGGCTGCCTCTCTGCTAATGCGTGGGCTTGTGTTCCTGTCTTGCTAGTTGTTTGGCATAGGGTGTCCAGCACTGTAGCTTGCTGGTCGTTGAGTGAAGCTGGGTGCTGGTGTTGAGATGGAGATCTCTGGGAGATTTTCGCCATTTGATATTATGTGGAGCTGGGAGGTCTCTTGTGGACCAGTGTCCTGAAGTTGTGTTTCCCACCTCAGAGGCACAACACTGACTCCTGGCTGCAGCACCAAGAGCCTTTCATCCATACGGCTCAGAATAAAAGGGAGAAAAAGTAGAAAGAAAGTAAGAAAGAAAGAAAGAGGATCTAATAAAATAAAATAAAATAAGATAAAATAAAATAAAGTTATTAAAATAAAAAATAATTATTAAGAAAAAACTTTTTTTAAAAGAAAAAAAAAACGGATGGGTAGAACCCTAGGACAAATGGTGAAAGCAAAGCTATACAGACAAAATCTCACACAGAAGCATATACATACACACTCAGAAAAAGAGGAAAAGGGGAAAAAATCATAAATCTTTCTCTCAAAGTCCACCTCCTCAATTTGGGATGATTCATTGTCTATTCATGTATTCCACAGATGCAGGGTACATCAAGTTGATTGTGGAGCTTTAATCCGCTGCTTCTGAGGCTGCTGGGAGAGATTTCCCTTTCTCTTCTTTGTTCACACAGCTCCCAGGGCTCAGCTTTGGATTTGGCCCTGCCTCTGCGTGTAGGTTGGCGCAGGGCATCTGTTCTTCGCCCCGACATGACGGGATTAAAGGAGCAGCTGCTTCGGGGGCTCTGGCTCACTCAGGCGTGGGGAGGGAGGGGTGAGGATGCGGGGCGAGCTTCCGGCGGCAGAGGCCAGTGGGACGTTGCACCAGCCTGAGGCGCGCCGTGCGTTCTCCTGGGGAAGTTGTCCCTGGATCACGGAACCTTTGGGGTGGTGGGCTGCACAGGCTCCCAGGAAGGGAGGTGTGGATAGTGACCTGTGCTCGCACACAGGCTTCTTGGTGGCGGCAGCAGCAGCCTGAGCGTCTCATGCCCGTCTCTGGGGTCCGCGCTGTTAGCCGGGGCTCGGGCCCGTCTCTGGAGCTCCTTTAAGCAGCGCTCTTAATCCCCTCACCTCGCGCACCAGGAAACAAAGAGGGAAGAAAAAGTCTCTTGCCTCTTTGGCGGGTCCAGACTTTTCCCCAGACTCCTTCCCGGCTAGCCATGGTGCACTAACCCCCTGCAGGCTGTGTTCATGCTGCCAACCCCAGTCCTCTCCCTGCATCCGACCAAAGCCCGAGCCTCAGCTCCTGGCCCCGCCCGCCCCGGCGGGTGAGCAGACAAGCCTCTCAGGCTGGTTCGTGCTGGTTGGCACTGATCTGCTGTGCGGGAATCTCTCTGCTTTGCTCACCGCTTTGCCCTCCGCACCCCTGTTGCTGTGCTCTCCTCCACGGCTCTGAAGCTTAGCCCCCTCTGCCACCCACTGTCTCCGCCCGCGAAGGGGCTTCCTAGTGTGTGGAAACCTTTCCTCCTTTGCAGGTCCCATCCCTATTCTTTTGTCTCTGTTTTTTCTTTTGCCCTACCCAGGTATGTGTGGAGTTTCTTGCCTTTTGGGAGGTCTGAGGTCTTCTGCCAGCGTTCAGTAGGTGTTCTGTAGGAGTTGCTCCACGTGTAGATGTATTTCTGGTGCATCTGTGGGGAGGAAGGTGATCTCCGCGTCTTACTCTTCCCCCATCTTCCCCCTCTCCTAACTATGTATTTTATTAAGAGTTTCTTCTACAACTCTAGGTGACTTCATGAATAACTTTGAATGATTTGAAAAAATATTTATGTAATAAAATCTTTAATCGAATAAACTATTCAAAATTTGCTGGATACATTACTCTTCTCTTTAAACGTTCTATGTATAGTTTCAAAAATTTATGTATACTTGTATTTCTAATTGCGGTAGAAATGACCAGAGCTGATGTGAACTGGATGCAGCTTGAACAAATGTGCAACTCTTATATATTTTATTTCATTTAATAACTGGAGAGAGATATAGTGTAGTAAGCTTTTAAATTGTGTTGACTGCTCTCCAAGCAGTAAAACTTCAGTGGACTTTCAAATCTGCTCTCTTTCACTCTGTTGAACTGATTATTTCCACTTTAATTGTTGCAGTGGGGTCAGATGAACTGGATAGCTACATGTATCAGACAGTGGGTCATCACGCCATTGATTTGTATGCAGAAGCAATGGCTCTTCCCCTCTATCGCCGCACCATAAGAGGAAAGAGCGTGGATACAGGACGAGTGTACACCAAATGTGAAGGTGATGAGGTTGAAGATCTTTATGAGCTTTTGAAACTTGTTAAGGTATGCAGAGTGACTAATTACCTTTACTGAATTTAGTGTGTAATTTAGTAAATTACATGTACTGAATTATTTAGTAATAAACAATTTACAACTGCTAGTAGCCCAACTGTCCTTTGAAAGGATATTTTGTCTTTTTGGTTAGAAAACTATTACTATGCCTTTATATTTCATAGTATTTAAAAATAGAACTTTTGGTATAGTCTGGCACCCATAACTATCAAATGATATTTAATTAAGTTCTCCTTAGGATTTTGGAGCTGATGACCTTTCAGTCATGTTTTTAGCAAGTACTTTTTGAATGCTTACTATGTGCTTGTTATATATAGTTCTAGGCACTGAGGATAGGGCAATGAACAGATCAAACTAAGTCCTGTTTTGTTGGAGCTTACTTTCCAGTAGAAGGAGTCAGACAATAAGCAAACAAATTATATGCTTGGTGGTGAAGAGTACTATGAAGAAGTATGAAGCAGAGTCAAGGTGATCACGAGTGATGGCAGGGTGTGGTTAAGCAAGACCTTTCTGATATGGTGAAATTTAAATAGACCTAAAGAAAGGGAGAGACTGAGCCTTGCTTTAAGTTAGTAAGAGGTATGAATTAAATACTTAAGTCCCTGTATATAAGAGTTTAGCAGTCAATGTGCATTCATTATTAATTTCTCTAGACAGAAAATTTAGGAGAGAAAGTATGGGACTCATATATCTAGTAAGTACTATACTTAGTAAATGTTAATTAATAGAGATCCTTTTATATTAAAGCAGTTATCTTTTATCTTTTCATTCTCATTGATAGTCAATTACTTAAAAAAGAAACTGGTAGGGAAAACACTTAGAATTGTTACATAATTTACTGTCTAGTTATGGATGGCATAAGAAGTAGATACTTTTCAAAGGAAATCACAGGGACCTGATTTCTTCCCTCTGGGGATGTACATGCTAATAGCAACTATTTTGATTATCAAACAAAGGGGAAGGCATAAAAGAAGTTTTCACTTCTTCCCATGTGCACAACTAAAACCTTGACAGCATTCACTTTGAGGTGTGAAATACTGAGTGCAAATTCTGCATTTTCAAAATTTCTTTCTCAGGGTACAGAGAAATTGTGTATTAAGTTTTTAGCATAAACCAATATTATAGAATGGTGGGACTCAACACTAGAGGTCATTGGATTGCTTAAAAATCACTGGTAACTGATAACTTTGGAGAAACTACATGATGATAACAGGCTTCCGAGAAAGGGAAAGATAATAAATTACTAATCAATTTAATTAAAAATGGGCTGATTAGTAGTAATTAAGAAGAAATTTCCCTTTCAATCCATGCTGTCTTTGGAGAAATGGATGCTTTGCCATTATCTTTATAGTAACCGTCAGTTACGACATAAATTAATGCTAATGTTAAATCTTGACAACTTCTGCTTTGGAAGTTCATACATGATAATTATAACTATAGCTGAAAGAGATGTTATCAGGTTGTCAGGGACTAAATAGTTCCTTCTTTTCCTGTGCAAAAATATTAATTTTACTATAGGATATTTTAAGGACATAAATATTGGAAATATATTGCTTTTATGGAAGAGATTGTATAACCAGGCTTTTATAGTTAAATCCATTTATAAAACACGGTACAAAGATTCCAATAGAGGTCTTACATATTCTAATGAATAATTGAGTAATTATGGAAAAAACGAATTGAGAGGAGCTATAATTCTTCAAGTTAGACTTCACTTGTTCTAAGGAAAAGATGGAATTGCATTTTTTAATCCTTTGAATATTAATGAAGAATTGAAAGCATTTAGATTCATTTTCATTTTAAGCATTCATTTATAACAGGTTGCAGTTTTGTGACTTTCATATGTATGTCAGTCTTTTGTTTTTGTAAAACTCTTTTCCCCCCCAAATATTAGAGCTAATTTTTGAGTAGGAGGTACTTGTTTTTGCAAAGAGTTTAATTGACTAATTGCTGAAAATAAGTAGAAAGACTTGGAAGAATTTACAGAATTAAAAGTTTCCTAACTATTTTCTAGAAGTCATGAAAACTAATAGAAATGCAATAAGCCTTTATGTCTCATAGATTGTCAGGTGATTATGACAGGTATATATATATATATATACATATATATATATATATATATGTATATATTTATATCAAGCTATTTTCAAAATATCTGGTTATCATATAACTAGTCTTTTATTCTTTAGAATTTCTTTAATATTAAAATGTGATTTTGGTTCTCATCTGGATTAGTTTGGTATATAGATAACTTGTATTATTTCCTGAAAATATAGTAATTTTCAAATTGTGTGGGTGTTTTCCTTTTAATTCACATAAAGCAATGAAAGAGTTACTGAAGGATACATCTAAACATCATATCTCTATGGAGAATATGTTTAGGGATCATGTATTCTTTCTTTCTCCACCTGTTGGGAGCCACTTCTTACTGGATCTCATATCGCCCTCTTTCTTGGTTTATTCCCTAATTTCAGTGGAATCCATCATTAAGAGACTTCCTTAGAGAAATTACTTTCAAATCCTTGCATTTTGAAAATGTTCTTATTCTGCCCTCATATTTGATTGATAAATTGGTTGAATTTAATATTTTAGAATGAAGGTCATTTTTCCTCAAATCATTGAAGGCATTGCTCCATTGTACCCTAACATTTTGCCAGTGAGAAGTTTGATGCTAATATGATATTTGTTCCTTTTTAGCTGACTGTTTTTTTAAATTTATTTATTTGTTTATTTATTTATTTTTGTCTGCGTTGTGTCTTCGTTGCTGCATGCAGGTTTTCTTTAGTTGTGTCGAGCAAGGGCTACTCTCCATTGCAGTATGCGGGCTTCTCATTGTGCTGGCTTCTCCTGTTGCAGAGCACAGGCTCTAGGCATGCAGGCTTCAGTAGTTGTGGTGCACGGGCTCAGTTGCTCTGCGGCACGTGGGTTCTTCCCAGACCAGAACTTGAACCCCTGTCCCCTGCATTGGCAGGCGGATTCTTAACCACTGCACCACCAGGGAAGCCCCAGCTGACTTATTTTTCTTCTCTGTTATCTTTTATGATTGTGTCTTTATGTTTGACATGCTGAAACGTCACAACAGTGCACTGGAAATTGAAGGTTGTTTCCCCTGTATCCCTTCTGCAACTTCCTATTGAGTAGCAGCATATCTCTGTCCTCTTTCTCTTAATGATGGTTTAGGGTGGCATTAATGCAGGTGAAAGCCAGTCACAACACGGCATTCTGGCTGTAGCCATTAGGTCAGGGATGGTTTTGTTAACCTGCATTGTACCAAATAGAATGAAGCCTAAGATGATGGATTGTTGGCAGAAGATAAGGTATTTCTCCTGTGCAGAGGGATGTGTGGATATGAGACCTAGAACTGTTGTGGCTGTTTTTGGGGGGCGGCAGGGAAGAGAATATGCTGTCAAATATGACACACAAAATATGGCAGAGTCAATAGAATTGCAGTGTGAGGATGGCTCTGCAAAATGCTCTTCCATTATTTGTTTGATGATTTACCCCCCTTGACTTTCTTTATTCCCTTTTGCTGGTACCCTCGCTGGTCAGACTTTAAATCTCCCAGATTGAATTTTCATGTCTCTTGTCTTTTCTCACATACTTTCCATCTCTATCTTTTTGTTGTACATTCTGTGAGGTTTCCACTTTAAATGCCCTACTTTCTTGTTGAAATTTTCTTTTTATTTTAGCAATCATATTTTCAGTAGCCAAGAACTTGTTTATTGGTTGTTCCTTTTTTAATAACAATCTGTTTCTTCTTCTATAGATATAACGTCCCTACATCCATTTTAAAATACAGATTAGAGATTTAAACATTATCTTTCATTCCCTAAAATATTCATGTTTTCTTTGGGTTTTTTTTTCTCATGTTTCTTTCTCTTTCATGTTGTAAGCTTTTCTCAAATGTCTCGGTTGCTTGTTCATATCTAAGCATAAGGCAAGAGGAAAGTTGACTGTGAACGCTTTTGACATTAGAGTTTTTCCAGCCTCACATTTCATCCTTGTTATACCTAGAGTTCAGAATAATGTGGCCTCGTTTGGTTCCTTTCTTGGCTTTCTTCTCTTCCATACAAACAGTAGGTTACAGCTTCCTCTGTTGATTTATCAGTTGTTGTTCCTTATTCTTCTGCTTTCTGACTCAAGAAAACTAAATGAAATTCCTTTTCCATTGGTGTCTCCCCCCCCCCCGTTTTCTTTGTTTTTTGGAGATTATAACTTTTTCATTTTAATGGAATCTCTTGATCCAGAAATCTGTCTTAATTTCATTACAATGGAATTCATTTAATATTCTTCCCTAAGTTGAGTATTCAATTTCAGTCTTCCTCTTCTAATCTTTGGTACTTTTCTTCTTTCATGTTCCTTTTTGCATTAGGCATTTTATCTTGGTATTGATGATGTTAAATATGATGTTAAGTTACCTAGTGGACACTTGTAATTTGAATACAACAATAAGTGAATAATGATCTTTTTTCTTTTTTAGATAGAATATTTACTATTGATAGACAGGCTTGTGAAATACTTATTTTTTAAAACGGGATAATAATTTAAAATTTTTAGAAAACATCAATTGCTACTTTACTCTTTGTATTGGTCAGAACTCTTTTGATTATAAGGAGCAGAAAGTAATGTTCAAGCTAGTTTAAATAAAAAGAGAATTTACTGACAATGACCTAAAGATAAGTTTAGCTTCAAGCAGATTAGAAACAGGATACAAACTATGTGACTAACCCGCCTGCTGGGCTGTTTTTATCTCTTGCCTTTCTTTTCTTTTGATTCTATTCTCAGTCTGGACCCTTGTAGTTAGAAGATGGTTCACAGTTACATTCTTTCTAGTGCCTACCTAGTAGGAAAAGCTCTAATCTTAAATTGCTAGAGGGAAAATCCACTTATGTTTCATTGTCACTCAGTGGCCTGACATGTATCATCCATGAACGCGTTGTTGTTGGGAGAAAATGATTTCATTTGATTGGACAGGCCTAGATCCTGTGCCGTTCGTGGAGCAAGAGACTGAGTCGTGATTGCTATAACCACATCTACTGTGGATCTGTGGGAAGAACAGAACCCACTGTTGGAAGGGTAGGTCTCCAAATATAAAGCAGGCTGTGGCCGGTAGAAGGCTGAACTGTGGCAGGGAGTAAAGAGTAACAAGTTCCCTGAGAATAAATAGGTTCCAACTGCTTACCAACTTGAGAACCATTCTAAATGGTTCTTTCGAGATCTTCCTCCTTTTCTCCCCACCCCTCCCCCCTTCTTTTCTTTCCTCCCTCCCTCTCTTCCTTCCTTCTTGGCTTCTCTCAAAAATAGTTGACCACTGGAGCTACAACAGTAAGCTTATACTCTAGGACCTATATATTCAGTTGCTCATGATTTCTCCCCTTAATATCCTGTAGGCATGGTAAACTCAACAAGTTCAAAACTTATTCATTATCTTTCTGCACAAACTTGCTCCCTTTTCTGTATTTCCCTCTTAGTTGAAAACATCGTCATTTACCCCATCACCTAAGTCTAACCTGGGGCCTCACTACCAGACTTCCACTTTCTCTCAGTTGCCTCCCACCCCAACCATAACCATTTGATCTACAAGACCTTTTGATATTACTTCTATGACTTCTGAAGTTGATCCTTTGACTTCATTCCCACCATAAATGGTTTCTTTATCTATACTGTGCAAATCTTGTAACTGGCCCACTTGCCTTCAATATTGCCTTGTGCACCCTCCAGCCTTGCTACCACATTGTCATCAGCTGATCTGCATACATACTTAAATAGCCCACCCTTAAGATAAAGTCCAAACACATTAGCCTGGCAAAAAAAAGACTCTTTAGGAAGAGGCCCTTGCAAGCCTACCTGTCTGATCCTGCCATTCCCACACAAGCTTCTGGGTTTGAGTTATAATGAACTAATTAGGTTTCCAGAAGATTGCTTTTTCATATCTGAGTCTTTGCCTATGCTTTTCTACGCCTTTATCTGTTTGTTCTCCTGAAGAATCTCTTGTTGCTTCATACCCTTCTGTGGAATAGGCTCTAATTCACCTTCCTGTCTCTTCCTTGGCAGCTTGTCCATACCTCTACTGTGCTTCTTAGGATTTTATCAATACTAGGATTGTTTATATGATTGTCTCTTGCTAGACTGTGAGGCCCTCAACGACAATCTCAGTACTCTTCATTTTTATATCTCTACTGTCCAGCTATGTTCCTGGCATATGGATGACTTTTAAAGGATAGTTGAACAAATTAGTCCAAAATTTAACAAATTATTTTTATATAATAATTTATCTAATGCAGGGGAGCCACAACATTGTTTAAAAATATGATGTAAAACCATTGGCAAATTCATTTTATTTTTGTTTTTTTCATTTAGAAGCTTAAATAGAAGTGAACCTTTTATTCATCATAGTGAAACTTTTCAAAATAGGGTGTCCTATCAGATTTGGCAGTGTCACCACTAAGTGTACCAAGAATAATTTCCAGCTGCAGAATGTTTTATAAAAATGCTAAGCAGACACTTTTTCAAGTTATTTTTTGTATATATACCTTAGAAAACCTGCTTATTATGGTGGAAAATTACTTTGTGGATCTCTTTTCACTTTGAATCTCAGGGAAAAACCCTAGATAATTGGGTGGCTTGAGGCAAATCCAAAGGGTTTAGAGCGGGAGGCACATATAAGATGGCCTTAAGATTTTCAGGAAGAACCCATAGAGCTAATTAAACAGGCCCATAGTCCTGTACAGATTGCTTCTGGCTCTTCAACATTGCACAGCTTGCCTCAAGTCCTGTTGGTTCCCAAGATTTTGGACATTAAGCCTAGTCCCTTGGCACAAGAAATGCTTTGCTAGTATTGATTCTGGACTCCAAATAGGAAAACTCTGAATTAGCACAGGCCAGTGTCATTTTGACTCCCAGGTGTGGCTTTATTGAAGCTGTGCCATCTCTGGCCCTTTTAATGGTAAAGTCAACTATGCATGAGAATGTACATGATGGATGATCTGTCTGGAAATAAAATGTTGGATCATACTCATCAGTTATTACAGTTTGTAAACTTATCATAGGTCTAGAGTCTTCATCTATAGATTTCCCCTAAAGCCTGGAAAACGTGACTCCTTCATTCTAGCAAAACTATCGTTCTGTCTCCTCAACTTTGAACTTTCTCCACTTAGTATCAATGAATGTGTGTGTATATTACACATGAGCTTATATACTCTTTCTTTTTATCTTTTGCCTGATTCATTGCCTCTCTCTAAATTTACCAACTGACTAATTTTTATGTCCTTGTATTCCTTTCTTCTACGAATTATAGATTTCTTTCTATCTTATCATCTACTCTATATATTTTAAAGTATGTTGGGTATGTTTGTCTTGTCTTTCAAATTTCTTGCTTTTATGCTTTTCGGCCTCTGATGTTTATGTCCTATTAACTTTTTGGACTATGCTACTATTTATTTTTTAAGAAACCTTTTGTTGATGTCTACTTCTGGAGTTGTGTTGTCTAAGATGCTACATGTATGTTTCTGTCCTACAGTCTATTATTTCATTTCTAGACCTGTTGTTTACCATGTCTTTGTTATGTTCTCTATTAAATGACTGAGAACACATTACAAAGATTTATAAGTGTAAATTACTTTATTCCTTTATTGTTATCTTTACATTTTTTGTTACATAGGACTTTATTGGTGGTCACACAATAATATGATAGGTCTTGAACTGAACTTTTTATGTCAACTTTCCCTTTTAAGTAAGGAATGTGTTCATTCAGCAAGTTTGTAGTGCCTTAATCATAAAGTAGCCATAAAATCAATGATAATATCAATAAATATTTAGAGCTTATCTTTTTTATTGGTAAGAAATGATTTAATAGGGGCTTGTTCTGTGACATGTGAGAAAAAATTGAGTGAATTAAAGGGATGTGTTAGTTGACCTTGACTTTTCCTGTTAACTTTCACCTATACTACTACCATTTAGATACTTTTATGTCTTTCATTTTGCAAACATTAATTGGATGCTTATAATGTACCACTACTGTAGAGTAAAAAAATGTACAAGATATAGTCTCTGCCTTCACAGACCCTAATGAGGTAAGACACATACACAAAGAAACTAATATAATGTAAAGTTGCCATTAGAGTGTGCATTTAATAGGCTTGGGGATTTAGAGGAGTAAAAAGTCCTGTGTTGGGGAATCAGGAGAAGCTTTACAGGGGAAGTTACGTTTGATATCCTTAAAGGTTGTTTCAATTTTGACAAAGGCAGGCATGGAAAATGACTAAGAGAATGTTGCAAATTAAGGGCATAGTTTAGCCACAGTCATGGAAGCAGGAAATCATGAGATATATTAGGGAAATAGTAGTTCAATTTGGCTAGAGCTCAAGAGCTCAAGGAGTAGTGGGAAATAAGTCTGAAAAGGTAGGTTGAAGCCACAAAAAAGACTGTCTTAAATTTTAGACCAAGTTCAGGCAGTGAAGAGTCCCTAAGACGGTATTTTCCAAACTCAGTTTAGTGGTCACATTTTTTTCCTTTAAATTAAAGAGGTTAAAATAAAATAGAAAATATCAAAATGAAGTGTATGTAGTAAGGTTAATTATTATTTTGGGAAACATGCACGCGTGTGTGTGTGCATGCTAGGCTGTTAACATTACATGTATATATGTGTTTTTTACTGTTAAACAAATTGTCACAGTCAAACAAGTTTGAAAGCCACTACCTTGAAGGATTTTGCAAAAGAAATGACATAGAATTATATGGTTGAAGGCCATTAGGTTGAACCACTAATAATGTAAGAAATGGATTAGGGAAGTGGAATTCTGGAGATGAGGAGTTCAAATTGAAAACTGAGATACTCGGCTAGCTGAAAGGTTCTGAGGACCTGAACTGGGGGAGTACCAGTGGGAAAGTTGAAGAGAGAACATTGAAGAGGTGGGTTGATAGGGCTTGATGGTAATATTTAAATAAAAAGTGACAAGGAGTCTATGTAAGGTACCTTGTAAACTGACAGTTCCATGGCTAATCTACTCAGCTTTCATTGGGCACTGTTGATAATGAAATGAATTACAATAGCTATCTATTACAAATATTGTGATCCTCAATTTTGCAGCACCCTATCTTTGTCATCTCTTTAATCTGATATAGGATGGTATAGAAGGTGCTTCATATCAATCTGGGTTCATTTAATCAAGATTAACTCTTAATAAATGTTTGTCTTGATGGTCCTTTTACATTTTCTTCATAGGGTTATATGTAGTACACATCAGCTAAAATAGTCCATTATATTTCTTGACTCTAAATAAAAGCACCTACAGGGAAGTACAATGTATGATATTAATCCTTTTAACATAATAGTCATACATGTAGGTGGGATTCAAATTACCATGGTCTTTCTCCACTCTCTCACACTCTATAATGTATCCTGCAGACTCCTGCCAGGTTAATCTTTCTAGAGTGTAGATCCAGTCACATTTGTCTCCTCATCAAAAACCTTTGCTGTTTACCATTGACCCCCTAGGTGCTCTACAATATGACTTCATCTTATCTTTCATATTTTCCCAGTATTCCCCCACATAGAACCTGTGTTCCACCCGCACTAGACTATTGTCAGAACTCATTCTTCCCCGTATAGTCCTTGTCTTTCCTGCTGT